>NW_024884844.1:8042333-8329833 GCF_019232065.1 Centrocercus urophasianus
GCAGGGGCAAATCCACACCCGTACTGCAACCAACAGTGAAATCCCACTGATCTCAAGATTTTTTACCAGACTTGTGTTAATACAGAAAAGAGGAACTAGGGATTCTGTTTCTGGATCTAGCTATCTATATTACTATTTTTTAAAAAAATCTCAAAATTAACTAATCAAAATTAAGTGATTCTTGCACCATGATCGTATTTCAGGCAAGTCTCATGATGCTACAAAACCCACCATCTATTTCCATGATGAGAGATTCTCATTCTCTGCATAAATTCAAATGTAACTTTTAATGATATGAACATTACTTTCACATTACTTTAAAATTTAATGTACATTTTCTCTGTGCTCTTCCCTAGCTCACTTCAAAATACAATTAAAAATCACATGAGCTTGCAATAGCTGTACTGAGGAGAACAATGAGAAAGGTGACATTATGTCCCTCAAAAATAATTAAATTTGTATCAGAGGAGCATTTTATCTTCATTGAAGTTGAATTCCAACCTATGAACATAAACTACTGGAAGTCTGCCTGTATATGGACTGCAGGACTGATACCAGAACTTGAAAAAAGAGATCACAACTCTCACAGCATTTCTTCGTTCTTCTCTCTGTATGATATATACCAAAAAAAAGTTTGAATACTAGAGTTTAGAAGACTTCACAAACAATCTGAAGTATAAACTTTTCAGCAGGTTGTCTCTGCAATTCATAGGCATTAAGGAAATATAGAATTCAAAATACAAATAAAATCTACAAGAAGTATATTTGTATCTACTTCATAAAGAGGGAGCTCAGCTGTCAGATTGGAGTGCCTAATTTGAGCAGCATGGTTGGCTCACTTAGTTTTGATGTCAGGACTGTTTCTCACCACAGATTGCATAGAAAGTCTAACTCAGACAGCTGAAGAAACTGGTAGACTAAATCACTTGTTCTTTTGAACTACATGTCACAGCACCCAATGCAGCACAGTACATGAAGGAGACACTTTCACTCCTTAGCTCTGTACCTCTGCAGAAGCCTGTGAGCAGGTAGCTTTAAGACAAGAGCCCTACCTTTTTGCTAGTAACCTTTGTCAGACCCTCCAGGGCTAGCACAGCAAGCTACACTCTATTTTGCTTTATGTATTTTCAGTAGAATCACTAATGATAAATGAGTTAGGAAAAAAAAATTAGGCTGACGGTATTGGATCCCAGAGTATGAAGTACGTATTTTTAAGGTGGAGAAGAAACACAGAATTGTCCACAGGAGAAAAGTACAGATTTTATACAGAGGGATCATAAGGGACTGCTTTCATGAGGTCACCGATGCATTTAGTCCCCTAGTACTAAATCAAACAGATTCTTTAAACGTAAGCATTTCAAGCTTAAGATACTGAAAAAGAATTCATAACCATTTAATTCAATATCTGAAGAAATATATGTCCAGTGTGGATGACGCAATTGATTTAGTAATGGGAGATTTTAGACTTAAGCAGCATAGCTATATTTCCTTCCACAGCAGAAAACAGAGCAGACTGAAAAAGAATGATTCTGTTACATGCAAAGTCTTCAGCTCAGTACGTTTTCTGAAACAAGATTTCAATCCATTGGAACCAAATAGAAGAATTACCAAGGATAGATATTTGACAGCAGTTTTGTTTAAGAAATCATAAAATGCATTTTGAAACACACATGAAATATGCTACCTGCTGCCAGTAACATTACGTTACTGGCTACTTAGAACTGGGCTCTCAAGCTTCCTGATGCAAATCCAGAGATGTCTGGAAAAACTGTCTGCTCAGATTCTCCGGGTTGCCAAGCATGAAGTAGTTTAACTGGCAAGTTCGCCTTAGTGTTAACAATCTTGGAAAATTTAGGTTTCACTGTCATTACTCCAGTAAATGGCATATATTAAGTAGGAGAAAAGATAAACAGCAATCCTTAAGTGTGCTATACTTGTCGTGTCAGAACATATGAAAATGAATACTATGAAATTATTCTATGTAACATTTAAGCTTGTTGGCCATATAAATGCTACAAAGACTGTTCACATGATTACAGTTAATTCCTTAGAGACCAAGATCTAAAAAGATGTATTAATTCTATCTAAATCATCACATCAAGCCTTTCTTCTGAATATGTGGCATAAATTACTGTCATTGAACCCTAGAATAATGTGACATGGTTATAGTATCTTTATTACATAAAAAATAAACATTGTCTACGTAATGTAAAATAGATTTTCGGCATAGACACAAGCTTTAATTTCTGTTAAGAAAACAGTAATTCTTTTCTGTCATTGCTATATAAATAGCCTTGGCATACATTACAAGAAGCTTACAGCATTACTCAATGTGAAAACTCTTTACGAGTAAAAGAGGGAGGGTTTTTTTTGGTTCAGAGTAACTAACACAGCTAAACCTTTAAGAAATATTCCCAAAGGCACTTTAAAGAGATTTTATTGTTTGCAGAAGGCACTGATACTGTTTGAAGTTAATAGAATTATTTCTAAATTATTTAATAAGGTAGGGAGTAATCACTTGTCTGCTTCTTTGGTGGTATGAATTATACAGGATTTAAACACTCTGGTTTGGAAAAAAAAAAAACCAACAAATTTGGTTTAGACAAAAAACACAATAAAATTCATAGCACAACTTAATGCAAGCACTTTTTCTCAGGCTTCTGAGATGCCACCATGTAGGAAACAGAGTAATCTGGGGGCAGAAGGGAGTGATTATTCATGGTTTCAATCTGAATATGAACCCTTGGAAATAAGTAGACAGAAGAGAGGGAGAGAAGAGAGAAAAAAGATTTTTAATTTCTTTCCTTCTCTGTCTAAAGACCAAGCCTTTCAAATTTTTCACATTACTCTTTACAACTCTTTAAAAGATTGAAGCTGCTACAAGAAGCAGAACTTATCACTATGGGTTCAGCTCTGCTCTAGTGAAAGGTGATTCGATGTAACATCACAAATTATGTACATACAGATTACCTGTGCAGATATAAGCATACAGCAAAGGCTTAGGGTTGATCACATACACAAAACTACATGAAGTTAATAGATGGTGGGCTTTGTATTTTTCATACAACCACTGCCCAAGCTTATTGTTTGTCAGAGCCCTTATTAAAACTGACCTGCAATCAAACCCTTTGCTGAAAGGCTTAGAAATATCTGGAGAATATTAATACACAAAATCTAAATAATTGCATCAAATAAGAGCCTAACATTAAAACAAAAAACAAAAAAAAAAAAAAAAAAAATAAATTATTCTGTCCTGTCTGTAAATGGAAAACAGTATCTTCTCTTCTATTCGTATTTTTAGTTTTCCATTCAGGACTGCAAATGGAGAGAGAAATATTTGTCTTGGATTCATATTTTTTAATTCATTATTATCTACCACAGTCTTTAGCTTCAGGAGATGCATGGCTTCCAAAAGAAATTGTTAAATCCACAATGAATAATCCAAATTCAGTTCTTAGTGTAACAGCCTCCTCTTACAGTCTAGCATTTAGCAATTACAAATGTAGGAAAGCAGAAAAACAAAAAAGAGGATTCCCAGAAGCCAATGGAGAGATCTCTGAATGACAAGTAAATTCTTCCTTCTAGAAGCCATTCTAGCAGCTGATTCTTCCAGCCTAACCACACTGTAGGAAAGGAAAAAGCAGGGAGTCAAATCTTTTTTTCCCCCTGTTTTCATGAAGATTGTGCACGAGGGCTGAGTCCATGGCCTTTACTTAAGTAGTGATCATGTGAACTTAAAGTTCTTTCAAGACTTACCTCCTGGAGTTGCTTCTTACTATTATGGATTGTTAATCCTGCAAGCCCATATGATGTGAGAAGAGGACAATGACAACATCCCCTCAAGCATACTTGACACTGCAAAGAGGAGTTTAGCCTTCAAAACTAGTGTGGCCCAACTCAGGCTTTGGGAAAAATGGCACTTCTCTTACCACCTTAGCCACAGACATGTCTGTCTAAGCCCCACTAAATCCACTTCCACCTTCAACCCACCACACCTCCCCAACCTTCCTAGCAGCAAATGCCAAATGAATTCCCCTGTTTCTGCCACGGTGAGAAGTCTGGCACTCAAAAGCCTTTAGAAGCAGCAGCAGACACTGCTGCCTGTCTGTGGCAGGCACAGGATGGCTGATTCAGCTATGTGGGCTACCTTCAGCCCTGAAACAGCTGCTCCCTGTCTCCTCCAGGGAAGCAGCGGTAAGCAAGATAAAAGCACCACACTGGCCACAAACTGAGTCACGCTCACCTAGGAGCATTCCAAGGGCCTTAGCTGTTTCCAGGGGAGCTCACAGCGCCCTCCCAACAACTAGTGCTGTATGGCTTTACAGACAGTACGGTACTTGGGCCAACCTCAGCGTGTTCCTTCCCTCCATGCCCCATCAGTACACGCTACCAAAAGGATTGTTAGTGGCTTTTGGATATGGGAGAACTGGATCAAAAATCCTAATTCACATATTCTTTCCTCCCAGCCTCTTTTCTTGCTTCAATTAATCCTTTTGTCAGTCACTGCAGCCTGCACTGTCTATACACATCTGGCTGAGTTGCTATTACGATTGTTGTTAATGTGTCAGTGCTAAAAAAAGCATATAAACTTATGCCAAGTTTTTTTTAATAAAAGATAACAGCTGCCACCTAAGTTATAAATATGGAAAAGACTGGAAAGTAGCTCCTGAGTCATGCACAATTTGCTTGTCATTATAGGGGAATGGATATCACTTAATTTCTTTGATTCTATTCCCACAACACATACATCCTCACTCATACATACTCTTACCTCACTCTTCTTAGTATTAAGAACTTTCTTCTACAGGTTACATTTGGCTGACTTACAATACCAACTTCAGAGATGAGTATGACATACATGAGAGCTAAGAATTGATCACCAGGAGTCAGAAGGATCAAGCTTTGGATATTGTAGGGGAGATTAGTTGATTTCAGAGACCAAGCACCCTTAGAGAAGGCAAGCATTCCTTTAAATAAGTCCACTAATGACAAGAACTGCTCGCAATACTTAACAACACCCTCTTTCCCAGACATTAAGGCTTCTACAGGGCCAACTAAGCAGGGACTAAAGTGGAAAAGAAATTTTCTGTGCAGAGCAAGCATTATAGCAAAGCATGTATACAAAAATAAAGTGATTAAAAAAATCAGAGTAAAATCTTATCCTGTAATAATCCACCAAGCAGAAATTTGCTCCTCCACTCCACCAAGAAAATAGAAACAAAGATTCCACAAAGTTCATTTAGAGACGTTTGCTGCTGTGTATAGTACAAGATGTTATTCAGACTACCTGGAACTCCAAGGCATACAGCTATGTATTACTTACCCCAACTTATTCAGAAGTTGCAGGATTATAAGTACGCAGTTTTCTGCCAAGTTGAGCCACAGGCATCTTAGTACTCAGACGTGTGTACCAATTTTAGATACAGAGGTGTTCCCCAAGGACTTCTGACAGGTGATTCATCATCAGTAAATGTTGTGGTAAAGATATTCTGATCCTCTCTGAATCAATTCCTGTTTTGGAATCTTGATAAGTTATCTGATAAAAGCATTTTGTAGTAACGCTTTCTAGTAATTGGTTCTCAAAGCTTACTTTTCCAGACATCTCCTTTGATAGTCTGTAACACCATAGACTGTCTTTGGAAAGTGAATAATAATGGAGAGCTTAAAAGAGACTGGTAAAATTTATGAGGTCATAAAACTGTACTTGTTTCTTCCTTCAGTCTGTTTTCTGAAAGTGTGCCGAATTTTAATAGCAAAGATATCTTAGGGCTTTGAATGAAAAACTCTTTTTCCTCTCCAGCCACAGCTTCTACTGCTCGATCCTCATTGATATTTCATTGCCTTCAGGATGACAGGATGTCTAAAATTTTTACCAAGTCTCTTATCAACAGTGTTCTGTGACATTTGGCCCAAAAATCATGTACCTACTCCTCTTCCTTCTCAAGTTTCCTTTTCAGATGTATTGGGGAAAACAGTTCTGTATGGGGTTACAGTCATTGTGATCCAGAAGTTAGCCAAGATGCCTTTTTGCTGACAGGTGTTCCGTTCATTTCCTGTTCGTGGTAGTTGCATATAGAAGCTTCCCATAAATTGAGTCCATTTCTCTTCCTCTTTTCCCGAGGAGTGACTAAGCTGTGAGCAATTGATGCTTCTGAAAAGAAAAATATTTTAATTATGATGCAGTTTTAGATTCCACCAGCCCATTAACTCAAAATAAAGTACTGTGCATTCTGTCTCTTCAGCTTCTGCCCAGTGACATTGTACCAGAAGTGAGGCAGATAAGAAACAGAGACTAGAGAGTTTTACAAACCAGAGTGGTGACACTGATCTTGTTCTCCCCTTTCCATAGCCCACTTATCCAGCCTCTATATCCTTTTCTAGATGCAGCAATAGTGACCCTCAGAAGTGACATTTTACATATATTCAAAATGAAAATACAGGTATTAGATGTCACTTGAGATTTTAAATAAGTAAATAAGATGAAAAAAAAAAAAAAAGAAGTGTAAGCATGTGCTAGTTTCAGGATACATAAGAGAAAAAAACACCACTCTCACTAGGATAGTTTCTGTAGACAACAGATGGCCTTGCTACATTTAGAGTGCTTGGAAATTGTTTGCTCTGTTTTCTGTTTGTTACAAGGGAACAACAAACAAGCTGGAAATGGTTGCAAAAGACTGTACTCAAAAGGCTTCATGCCAATCCTACATAAACCAGCATGTCTGACATAACTGAAAACAGCTTCTATAGTTGTGAGAAGGTATAAATATTAGAGGACGTGTGCAAGTACACAAACTCTGCTTCCAAATTAGAAACAAGAAAAGGTCTGATGTTATCACTCCTGTGTATTTCATGACACCAATGAGTGACAGCCTGCAGGTGCTGAAGCCACAGATGTTTTGATAAGTCAAAAAAAAATTGCAGCATCAGTGCAGCAAAATAAACTTTCTGGAGGCAGTGGTTATGCCTCTCCTTCAAAAAAAAAAACAAAAAACAGTGAAAAAGCACAAAGTTACTGATCTAATTAACAACAGCCAGTTAAATACATAGCTATGTGAACTGAAGCAAGAGCTCCTTAAGTGGGAATTCGGAGAGGTGCTATGGCCATTTGAGTAGTTAATATCATGCTCTTGTATCAGCTATGCTCATGTCCTGCTTTAAGAAAAAAATCTTTACATCATCACTGTCTCAGACTGTAAACACCTGATAGCCAGGTGATCAGTGTTTAACATCACTTCTCAACCCAGTGAAATCCATATCTGTAATTGCTGACACATTCATAGTAGCTCCTTGAAATTATCACTACAAGAATTTGGAAAAGAAAATAGGCATAAATGGCACTAAAACAAAGCATTTCAGCCACGCATCCTCCATCTGCTGCCTCCATTTATGGATAATAGTGCAGTTTGCAGACAATAGTAACAAAACTTTTCTCTAGGGATTTATTTATATCCCTGTATTTCCTGGATTATAGCTTGAACTTTCTAGTGCTAAGTGCCCCAGAGAAACACTAAGTGCAGCAATTAAGAGAGGAGTTCATTTTCCTGCTCAAGTAATCTCTGCCTTCTCTGCCATCAGTAGAAGGAATGCCTTGATACCAAATGGTGCTGTGAACTGAACCTACCCTTCCCAAGCCACCACTACTACTAACAGGACAGTAAAACTGCAGTTTTGTTTACTCAGAAATATTTCAGCTACTCACAGAGGCCTACAGACTAGGCAGACTACTGTGTTTTAGTAGGCTTGACAATTTCAAATTTGTCCCGAGTCCACTAAGAGAAACAAAGATCAGGTTACTGACACACCTTTCCCAAAGCAGAAGTTTTGCCTTTCCCAGGCAAAACTGAGACAGCATTTTGCTTCTCCTTTTTTTTTTCCCCTATATTAATAGACGCAGACAGAATACACACTTGGTGATATCCTATGCTTCTTGTACATCATTAATCTTCCATTGTGATATATCCAAGATTACAAGTCTCTGCTGCCTAGGCTGAATATTAAGGTACTCAGAGCAGAAGCTGAAAGGAATAGAAACAACCAACCAGAACTGACATGAGAGCTTTTATCTCCTTTCATTCTTATTTTTCCATGTGCTTTAACATCCAGCAGGCCACAAAATGACTGACAGGAATTAAATTATTTGACTGCCAGATTACGCCAGTGGCAGTTTTTGGCCACTCAAGTCAAGAGGTCATGACATCTCTCTGCATTACCTGCGCTCAGATATAAGAAAGGTTCAAAAAGACAGAAAACTCATCTAAGTGACTGCTAAATACTGAATGTAAACAAAGCCAATACATGGGAACTTTGTCTAAGAAACCCCAACCTAAAAGGAACAGGGATTCTGCAGGCAATGTTTGAAAACACCCAACATGTTTGCACCTGCCCATCATTTTGTGTAGTTCCTGTAAAATAAAGATACATTACCAGCAGGACAGACAACATCCTGAAGTATTGAAATTCAAATCTCAGTGCTGCCATATTGTCTTCACAATCCTCAAGCTATGATATCAATTTGCTCATTGTTACAGTGAAATCCCATTGTTTCTTTGTTGCATATGCTGCATACTTTTTCTCATTAGATTAAAATGCGGTTGAGAGACAGAATCTTGTGCAGAGCTTAGCACAATGAAATATTTATCTCCAAATGCAGATTTCAGCCTTTATTATGATATGAATAATAAATGTCACTTGAGTTACGACCTTCCAAAGACCTGCTTACAAATCCATTTTTGTTTGTTTAGCAATGTGTTTCATGATTACAGCCACTGTATTTTTTTACTTAACCATAAAGCTTGTATTTTAAAAAACTTCACCCGTCTGTATAAGGGTTCTTTCACCCCTTGCAAAAGTACACCACTTTATTAAACTAAACTACTTATTAAAATATATAAACATTAAGAAAACCTTTCTAGACTCAAAGTTGCCATTAGCAACTTAATCTAAAGAGTAAGTTACCCCAGTGGGTGACAAGTCACTGACATCCGTAAGTGCGACTTCAATAAAGAGCAGAAGAATTGTTTCTTGTCATACGGGGTAGCCTAACAGAGGAAAACAGCAAATGAAGAATCGCAGATTCTCACGACAAGGACCTGCAAAGACACCTTCTATGTTCCTCAGACATAAACTCATGAAAACTTTCACAAGCTTCTTAATAAAAAACGCCTACATTGCAATCTGCCTAGCTAACCTTAATAGAGAGGGAAAAAAGGAGAAAGCAAAGAGCTGATTTTAATGGTGAGCAGAAAGGACAAACAACGAACATCGTTTCTTTGCCTTGTTACTCCTAAGCTTTCCCTGATTCCTTTATGTAACTGAAGATAATTTCTACGTATATTCAAAGTGCTACTTGACTAAGACTTTACTCCAGACATGCCATCGGTTCTGGAATCCTCCTTCTCATGCCAAAGATGTCTTAAAGGCAAGAAAACCAAATTAAATAAGCAGACATAAGACAGTAAGCCAAGAGCATCTCTATTTAGTCACCTTGGAGTTTTAAGTACCTTTAGGTTAATGCCTCTATTTAAGTATATGCTCCTTTCAGAACATTACCAAGTAGTGATGATACAGGGAAGAGACTTCTACATAAAAAGAAAAAAAAAAAAAGTTCTTGTGCTTTTTAAGGAAAACTTCCAAGGAAAACTGTGACTACAATACTAACTGGGAAAGCTGCAGTTAACTTCTTGGTAATATGGACTTCACATCTTCCACTGTGCATCTCTGTCTCTTACAGAGAGAAAATGCCAAAATGCTCAAGAAAAAAAAGTAAAAATGAGAAATGACATAGTATTTAGACTCTGAGAAGTTTCCATAGGGCACACTTCCCAGTGGTGGAAAACCGAATACTGAAACTGCCATGTCTTGGATCTCTGAGTGATGAGTGTTTTCATTACAGATAAAATGTTGACAGCATGACACTGTTCTGTGAAATAGTAGAAAACCTTCCCTACAGCTGGCAGTGTGCATACCTGCCTCTGGTCATCAGAAGATGCTACTGATGGAGTTCCCAAATTAATGAATTCATTCCCTGCTTTAGCCAGCTATGTCACAGAATGCCTTCATAGCCTGATTAAACAACTTCCCTAAAACCAGCAGGGGAGAAAGAAATTTTACTCAGTATTTTTCCTGGAAGAACCTCAAACCTAACATTTAGATGTTTCCGATTTCCTGCCTAAAGGCCACTGACCCAATTTATCCTCACATTTAATTATTTGGGGTGAAGAAGGTTGTTTTCCCTCCCTACTATTTTTCTACAGATACATCTGCATTAACTTTATTTCCTCTAAGACTTGGCTTTGTTAGGCTAAACAAACAAAATTATACTGTTCCTCCTTTCTTAGGACAAAAAGACTTCATCCTAAACTGCTTGTCCTTGTAGTTTTTTGTCTCATATTCCTTATATTTCTTACATATTATATTTTTTAAACAAAAGCAATTGTATACAGAGATAGCAGTATACAGTATCTGTATCTTGTAGGAAAAATACGTGAATCCTCATTTCCACCCACCCAACTCAAAGATATTTCTTTCCATGGCTGCTTCGTGGAGTCAGCTCAGTCATTTTGCTACTAGTAATTGAACCTCCCCTGTTACTGTCATTGTGGACAGGTCACCTCCCAGTTTATAGCAGACATTCTTGTTGCATCTGGCGCAGATATTGTGTTCTATATCACTAAATTGACAGTTTTTACAGGTAAGGTAGAATAGCTCTTCTCATACATTCATGAGTCCCTTTGGGGAGTGCAATCTCTTCTATCTTTGAGGCATCATTTTACCATTTAGTTATTGTCAAGAATATGAAGTAAGATTTGTTAACATCTCAACTGAGGAGTCTCTGTTATTATTCCTCCTCCAGAAGCATAACCTCCCAGTAATAATAATAATTGTGGTCCTCTAGACCAGTTCCCAAGTATGTTTATAATCCCACATTAGTACCAATTTTAAAGTTATCTAACAGGTAAGTTTATATTATGCTAACATGCCCTTTCTCAAGCTTCTTCCAGGTCTGCAGCAACGGCATTCGTACACTTCTCTTATTACACTGTAAATACTGCTTTTCTCACAAGATAATGCCAGAACCCAAACCACAAAAATACCAGTTTTCTTCACATGGAAAGGACTGCTGAAAATGACTGTAAGATGAGAATTCTCCATCTGTATTGAGAAGAAAGCAGTGTTTAGATCTGCTCTTCTCAGCACTGCAGATTTCTTTGAAGCTGTGGCTGTTTCCTGGAAGCTACTTCCTTTCTCCTTGGTAACGACACATCCTGCCCCAAAGAGACAACTGCAGGAAAACAGAAATTCTGACCCAGCAAATGCTGTCACTAAGCTGTTCTTGTAAATACAGTGATTGAATAGAGAGTTTCTTATATCATACAAAGCTATTCTATACGTATAGATGTTTATGCACAGTAGACGGCATTAAAAGGGGAAGCTTTGTGTAAAAGCACATTAAAAAATGGAAACCTCAAACAGAATTGAAATTTGTAAACATGAACTGTCAGCATTTCAATGACATTTTGGACCACCTCTTTTCTTAACAGAGCTGGGAACAGAACTGTGCTGCTTGATTTTTCTGTTTTCTTTCACTTTCATAAAAAATACTTCATAGCATATAAAATTTTATGGTATGTATTCAAACAACCTATTCACTAGTGCTTTAATTGATATCATCAGGTTTATGATGGTCTGAACTGCACATACACCCTTAACACAATAAAGCACTAAAACAATATATTTGTTGAGATAATGAAGCAGGATCACAGCAAGACACTACTGCTGTAGATGATTTCACATTTAAAGCAGTTAATTAGATGTCTTTTTGCAAGTCATTTATACAGTTGTTCAAGCCAATGGAGAGCTCAAGGAATTGTTTCCTGTGGCTTCTGATAGAATTCTACATGTCATCATTTGACTTCTATTGTCATTGGTTCCATCAGATATCCAGGAAAAAGAATAAGCTCATTGTCACTGAAGTCAGAGAAGAAAAAGCAACACTAAGGGAGCAAAACTCCCACAATGAAGAAGGCACATGCAGAAAGAAAGGAGGACCCATTCATTTTTCCCAGGGCAGTATCATTTTTCTATCTATGTGAATTCACATGCAAATCTCAATTATTCATGCAGACATTCACATTAAGGTCAATGGGAATATAATGAGCAGGATGTGTAACAGCACTTCCTTGAAGCCAACAACTGTGCTGTGTTAGATACTTCACACATGTTGAAAACTCTTCTGGCTATCATGTCTAACCTACAAAAAACTAAGGTAAGAGGAAGAGAGGAACAAAGGCATCGTGCAGGTAACACCCATGAGAGGAATGCCTAAAAGACAGGACTTCAAGAACACAAATATTGTTTCTCACTGCACAAATGTCTGCTTTTTGCTGGGCCAGGATCAAACTGATTTAATAAAGGTCACATACATAGCTTCAGGTCAAGAGGTAAGCATCATATTCCATTATTCTAGAATCCAAACTACATCAGTATTCAGCCTCATACAAGCATTCCTGTTATCCCAAATCCAAGCAAAAATACACTACAAACATTTACTTCTGTAACAGTGGTTTTACTGCACTGAGGTAATGTGACAAAAGAGATTAATAAAGAGTTCTAGTAATATATGAAAAGACGTTTTTGTTATGTAAAAACCTAGAAAGAATAAGAGCAAACAGCTCAGATTCCTTGATGGTACCTGTTAGATATTATCCAAGCACCTGTATCATTTATGTGTAAAAACATTCACTTTGAAGTAAATACTGTAGAACTGCCTCATTTAATACAACTTCAAATGTACACGCTTGGAAAGAAAATCATAATATTCTTCATCTTATTTTTTTTTCTTAATCATGCCAAATATGTGCTAGAACAAGTTGAAAACAAATCTTCCTTCTTAAGCATCATTTCTGGCACATAAGCTTTCCCAGAACAGGCAACTGCATGTTCTGTTTATGAATCAGTGAAGCTGTGGTTGGACATGACAGGACAAAGTATGAACTATTTGACTGAAGCAACTGAAGTGCAAAAGGAAATGAACTGTCACAGCAACAGGGGGTATCTGGTGGAAATCTCTTGTGATAAATTAGAACATTTTTGGCTTTCTGAAAAGTGAGTAAAACTAAAGTGTTAAATAAGAATCACTTCTCACCAGTATTTGTATCTGCAATGTTTTCTTCAGACATTTATTCTTGTTGTTGAAGACTCCACTTTCTTTCCTCAAATCAGGGGAGATAACACAAGCTAAAGCTGTTAAGAAACGTGATATCTGATGCAGTACCTGATGTTAGTTTAATTCTGCTCTATTCACAGTTAAAATTGACTTCGAAAGTAAAATCAGGTACAACAAGTAGCATAACAATTATGAGCTTTTTGTTTATTTAATTTGCTTAATTAGAAACGCTGGAATTGAATCTGACTCCACACAGTCAGGTAGCGTGAAAAAAATCACAGAATGGCTTGGAAGGGATCTCAAGGATTATGGAGCTCCAACACCTCCCACCACATGCAGGGCTGCCAACCTGCCCATTTAATATATACCAGGCTGCCCAGAGCCCATCCAACCTGGCCTAGAACTCCTCCAGGGACAGGGCATCCACAGCCTCTCTGGGCAGGCTGTTCCACCTCACCTATCTCATAGTGAAGAACTTCCCACTGACATTTAACCTAAACAAGAACTAATGCACCCAAGAAAGGTATGGAGTCTTTTGCTTTTGTTTGGAGTGGGAGACTTACACAAAATATTTATTTTTATCAGACAATACCACCGATGTAAATCCTATGGAGTCCTTGCTGAGGGTTGACAGGACCTTACAGCATTTAGTATCTCACAGAACTGGGCTCTTCAAGAAGTCATCTATGTGTACATTTATGCAATTATTCCATTTACAAATGCCCATCACATTTCTTACCAGAGATAAGCACCCATGTCCACCAGACTCTACCTACATGAACAGTTTCCATGCTTGCTAAATGCATTTTTCTCAAATAATACAATATTAAGACCTGTCAATCTTTTTTTTCCTCCCTGTATTCTAGAAGCATTTTCAGTGAAGTAAAGAAAATTGTCATCAATTGTACAACTACGGCTCATTGGTAAATTACCTCAACCCCAAATAGCTTCTTAGTAGAAGTTCCGTCTCCCTAAAACACCTGTCATATTTACTTCATATAGCAGGGCTTCCTATATAGTTAAGGAAATAAATAACCCAACTCTAATAGTTCTGGTAAATTGTCCCTAATAACTGGTTGTCACTCATTGCTCCACTTCCACAATGGTTGTTCCCTGCATTATGAGAAAAGAAAACTGTTCCTTCAGAAATCTCTTTCCACTTGCCTTAGCCTTCAGTCACCGACAGATTCATTTCTTATCTTCCCACTGTAGCCACTGACAGGTCACATGTACCAGAACAGAAAGAGTTGTCATGGCAGATCAGCCTCCTGGTCCATCAAGACTGACATTCTGTCTTAACTGTATCTCAAAGGAAAGTGCAAGTCTGCCTAATGCAATAAGCAATTACTCCATGATACCCACAAGGTCAACATTTCTTTCCCACTTAGGCAATCAAATAATACCCAGCAGTGAAAGATGCTATTATCTTTCAAATAGTTTCCTATGTTGTGTATAACAGACACTTTTTCCTTATGACTGATACTCAACAGGACACTGTCACAGCTAAGAGACTCAAAATTTAATCTGGTCAAAAAAAAGAATTAGATGAAGACGCAAGATTAACAGTAAAACGGTTTTCAAAATTAAGACTGAAACAGAGGAAAAGTTGGGTCCGATGGTATAAACTTTAAGCTTTCACACAAGCAGCCCAGTGATCTCAGATTCACATATGACTCATGAGACCAAAACAAGTTTCAGCATCGTATGTCAGAAGTCATTCAGAATTGCCATAGAGTTTGTAACCCAGATTTATTTGCAGTCCTGCAGTAAACTCTGAATGCTAGCCTTGAATGACAGTTACCATTCATATTGCTTTCATTCCCACTTCCTAGTGGTATTTTCATGTCAGTAATTGCTCCCCTGAGAAAGACTGTCCAAAAGGGTAGCAGTAATGTATTACTGAAATGCATCAAAGCCTATAATCCCATTATTCTATGATTCCAGCATTTTTGGCTCTACTACTCAATCTGCTAAGCTTGGAAAAACTCACTTTATGCAGTTTCCAGTCTACTTTGCAATTACTCTTTATAATTCCTAGTAGATTATGCCTAATGTCCCACAGAGATCAGCAAAACATCTGAACTCTGTAACTTTAACAAAAATAATTGAGATGTGAGTCAGATGACTGCGAGTTCAGATTTCATTTCTATTAATGGGTTTCTGTATTTCCATTCTTTGGGAACCTTATTTTTATCCAAAGTCTGACGTCTTTTCCTGTGAAAAGAATCAGCTGTTACCCCTAGCCACATTTGGATGTCAACAGTGGAAAGGAAGAGCAGCAGAATAAGGAAAAAAAAAGAAAATATCCAGAAAAGAACTAGAAAAAAGTCAGTTGTATAGACTAAGAAATTAAAAACAAGTGTGTTTTCAGGGGCAAATTAGCAGCCTATTGAAGGCTTTTAGCTTTGTAATTTATACTACAGCATGTTATTTCCCAAAACATTCGGAAGACAGAAAAATACAGCAGATTGTTTTGAGTTCTGTAAATGGGAACAAATGAAATCTTATGAAGCTGAACTTTTTTTTAAAAAAAGAAAGAATTATGAAAATAGAGCTGTTAGATAAATACACTAAGCTCAATAAAGTGTAGGAATTCGGAAAATGCTTCAGAACTGATAAAAACAAAACATCACTACGTGGGAGAAGGCGATTCCACATTCGTAACAGGACAGCCCTGACTGTTCTTCTCTATTTATGTTTTAAGTCTGTACACGTGAGTAACAGAATAGGAGAATTAAAAAATCTGACATTTTGAATCTAAGCACATATAAATGAATACATCTAGGAGTAGGTGCAGAAATTAATTCACAAAACTTACAGGAAAACAAACGTTTTTAACATGATATCGGTGGCTTCTCTGTGATATGTATGTGTCTCTAAAACAAAAATGCCACCTGAAAGGAAAACATCCACAGACTTCTGTACTTACAAGAGTGGATTTTTTGTCTACAGTTTGCTGTGAAATTAGTCTGTATTTCAGCAGCTGTTTTCATTCTTTGCCAGAGGAGATTACGTGGGACATTTTCAGTGATATTAAAATCTAGCAATGTTGATACATACACAACTAAGAGTTGTGTGTATGGTGTCAGAAAAGACTGGTTTTAAGCTTCTCTACAGCAAAACAGCATTATAGAGAAGAATAGAGAAGAATTTAAGCCTACGGGCTAGATCTGTGGTTGCTCTCTACGTCCTTTATAAAGGAAGAGCAGTGTAGGCTTTATGCCTTCCACAGCCATCTGCAGCTACCCCTGCCTGAGCTGATGGAGAGGTTTGGTAGCCACCACGCTATTGATGCCATCCTTGCTTTTCAGCCCCAGCTCCAGCAGGAAAGGAAAAGATCAGATTTACTGACAAATGTTTCATCCATCTGATCTGACATACTGATGAAACTCAAACTGTGCTACATTTTAGTTGATGACCAGTAGTAAATAGCCAACATATGCAAAATCTTTCTTTCATGCTGGTATCTTATACCTCATTGATACATCTCCCTATAATATTTATAAACAAACGATGTCTCTTCAAACTGCATCTCTCCTGATCAAATTTCACCTCTGTCACTTACTAATAACCCTAAATTTTAATGACTTTTAAAGAACATCTTCAAACCACAAGTTTTGTATTATTTAGCCAGATAAATTACAGGAAAGTTGTAACAAAAGATATTTAAAAATTGGGTGTTGAAATATTATCCCAGCTATAAATCCAGCTGTTATTCAGTCCTGTTCTTTTGGATGAATCTACCCAATCTTTCCTTGTATCTCATGCTTGTTCAGTACCCTGCTCCTATGAGAATTATGTTCTAGAATACCTAAGGAAACCAGAGAGTAGAGTCATTTGCAGCCAGGGACCTAACTGATAGGAATACATTACAATTTCAGGCTCTCAGCCATGCTAGAAAACTCAAAAGCTTGATCTGCTCAATATTTGGATCTAACTCCAGGGATAACCAGTACATCTAAATGCTTCTCCTACCTGCGGGAATTAATACGAGTCAAAGACCAGAGTAACATGGGAACTAGAATCCCCTTGAGTTTTGTTTGTCACTTTTGATTTTTGTGTAATAATGGTAAAGACTAAGAAAATGGAGGAAAAAAGATAGAAGCCTATTTCTGCATTTCCTATTTCACATGGCACTTGAATTATACAAAAACATCTACATTTGCCCATTTTCTGTATATTTTCTATATAGAAGCGATGTCCATTAAAGTGGATGAGCTGCAGTAAGATCAATGCAGCACCTTCCCAACTTCTTTCCAATTGCAGGTGTTTTCTTATCACATTTATGAAGTCTTGAATTGTCTGGGATGTTATTATGTTAAAAAGTTAAGCTACACTGTAAATTCTTACACTGAAAACTGGATTTATCAGCCATATACAACACAGAATTTCTTCCAAAGGTGGCAAATTCTAGCAACAGCAAAAGAGAAAGCTGAAGACAGAATACAGAAGTTTTTGGAATGACTCAATTAAGTTGGAAGATAAAGTCAAAGACTTTAAGAAGAGATAGAAAATAGAAACTTGTTTGATATTGAGTCTTTTTCTTGTAAGATGAAGTCAGAACTAGTTACTTCAATAAGAATTTTCTCTACTTGTATGAAGCCTTTTCTGTACTACATATTTGATGAGTTAAGCAATTAACTCTTTTGTGAGCCAAAAAGCAAATAAAACTCATTCAGTTTTGAGTTCTAAACAATTTCACAATACCTATACATTGCATTCTTTTATTGCAGTGCAAGAAACATTCCTGGTTCCAGGAAAGCATCTCAGAGAAAGCAGTCTGCCTGGTGAAATTAAGATTCCTTGCAGTCAGCATAGCCCATTTCCATAAAGTACACTTACTACGTATTTGCAAAAAAATAAAATAAATTTAAAAAAAAAAAAATCCTTTCTTAAAAGATCTTCAGCCTCAGGAAAGTAAAAATACATTAAAATAACAAGGTTTGGAAGCAGAAGATGAGAGCTGTAAAGCAGTGGTTGGACAGAGGAGATGTGATATTTCTGCTAATAAATAGCAAAGACATTTCTAATTTACTAAATTCTTGCAAGAGCCAATTTAAGAACTCCGCTGTGTTTTCTCAATTCTAAGCACATTAAGCAAATGTTGATAATTAGGCTAACCTTTACACAGTCAAGCATCACTATCAGAAAGTCATAAAAATACTGGTGCTTTTTCTCTCTTTATAGGGGGAATCCTGTTCGTAGGCTCTCAATTCCCAGAACTATTTAATAAGCAAATGAAGAGACACAAAGCTCTCCGACATTCCAGTTAGATGACCATTCCTCCAAGACTACTGCAATGCCCAGAAGATTGTATCTATATTCTCTGTTGCACAGACTTGGTGGGACTTTGGATTGCAAAACATCAGCATTCCACAGAAATGCAAGCATCTAAAAGATTCTCACCAATATCAGATTGACATTGTCAAGCTGAGACATTAACTGCTAAGGTTTACCACTGAGGGTAATCTGCAAAACTCAGCTCCATAAATGCTTTCATTTACTGCCAAACACCACAAGCATAGCACCATTGCCCAGATTCTAACCACCTTGAATTATTTTATTATTAATTCTAATAATAAATGTAACTATAAATATAACATTACCCTGGAATTAATCAACTACAGGACTCTCAATCTTTTAGACTTTCACATTAAAATGAATGATAAGTACAAGACCACTTAAGTAGAAGAAATTCTACAGGTAAACTCTCACACGCAGCAGTTCTCCAGTCAAGAATCCTGACTTTATTGCCCATTTCATAATTAACAGATATGATCTACTGTAAACAATTGCACAGAGCTTAGAAATACTCCAGGATTTTGACCAAAGGCCACATTACAGTAAACTGGGATCCTACAAAAAATTATTTCTTTTGGACAGCTGATAAGAATATTGAAACCTGTTCATCTAAATGTCAGTCTGTTTCTAATAACAGAAGTTGCACCCATCCCCATTTGTGTTGAAAGCAGTTTCTTTATGAAGTTCTAGAATCAGTCCTCTTTAAAGCTTTATAGAGCAGACTCCATGTTAGCATCTACTAAATCAAGTACCTCCCACACTCAAAGTTTTGATTAACAAAACAGAGACAGCAGTTCCTTTTTAAGATAGAATGTAAACTAAATCTATTTTCAACAGCCAGATTTAACAGTTCCTGTACATGAAATATCACCTGAACATCTGAGATAGCAATTTCAGTAACTGCCTGCATGATGTGCTTTCTTCACTCCTGTGCAACAATGCATCCAGCAGCAGAAGAGTGAACTTTCAAGAAATACTTCTGAATCTGTAAACACCTGGAGTTTTAAATGAACAATTAATATTACCTCTTTAAAAAAACTGATGTACAACAGCACTATCCAAACAGTGAAATTGGCAAAAAGTCCTGGAAATGTGTAGGAAATAAGTTGCTTACTACACACATTACGTTTTACCTTTTAATACTGTAGAAGGTAGAATGCAGAAATCCCAATTAGTACCCTAATGAAAACAGACTGAAAATTAATTGGGTTCCTAATCTTCTCTTTGAGTAAGAAATACAGACAAAATTTAACTAGTTTAAAGCTGAGAAACAATTAACTTCTAAATTTCATTTTGGTAATTATCTGAAGATCATTTCTTTTCAGGTGAGGCAGCCAGACCACACGGCAAAGCAGCGCTTCCCTGGCAGAGTGAGAAAATAAGAACATAATAGCAGCTGCACTGAGCCAGAGGAAGGTCTGTCTGCTCAGCACCTCAAAGAACGAGCACAAGGAGACCCTTCGATGAGCAGCATAAGAAACAGAATGATTCCTCCCTGGGAATATCTTCTCAGTTTACCAGCAGTCGGAGTGTTACAGGCTTCTTTGAAGTCATTAGCAAATTAGCAGCGGGTAAAGGAGCTCTTATCCTTGAACTATTAAACCCATTTTTTGAAATCATTTGTATTTTTGGCATCCCAAAAATCCTGCAGACTCCACAGTGTAACTTAAAATTATTGTCCATGCAAAATGTGTTTTGTTCGATTGAAATCACTGTTCAGAATTTATGAGTATCACAGGTTCTTATGCAGTGAAGAATACTGAACAATCCTGTCTCATTCATGTTTGTCTGATTTGTGATTTTATTGTATTGTTAAATTTAATATCTATCACTGCTCTCTGCTTCTCCTCTCCCCTAGTTTCTTAGCTCAGTCTCTTCTCATTTAGCTTCTCATCTAGCTTAGTCTCTTCTCATACGAAGCAATTCAAAGTCTCTGGTCAGTCACAGCATCCATTCCTGTAACTTCCTTGAGGCACAGAAAGAAAACTGCTGGGGGAATCAAATCAGTGCGCCATGGATCTGAACGAACACAGGAACGTTTCATGGCTTTCACAGACCTTCTCTTATCATTTCTAAATAATTCCCAACATTCTTTTTTATCACCCGAATACTGAGTTGATATTTTGAAGAGTCTATGAAAATAGTCTCATAATTTCATTCCTGATTAGTGACATCAAACATCCCTGTAGTTATATAGGTTGTCACTGTGTAATTTTTCATTTATCATCCAAAGCAGTGTCAACACTGAATTATATGTGCTGCTCCATTTACTTGTCACATAGTATCTTTGTACCCTTCTGCAACATTTTGCTATCAGCTTTAGGCTTTACTATCCTTAGCAATTTTATATCACTTTGGGTTGTCACCCCAGTATTCCTTCCCTTTTCAGGTTATTTACAAATATGCTGAAAAGCAAGGGAACAAAACAAGGTCCTGAGAGATTCCAAAGATAAAACTTCCTCCACTGCAAAAAAAATAAAAATAAAAATAAAATTTAAAAAAATCCTGCATTCATAATTCTGCTTTTGTTTTCCATTGGGTTTTTTCCTACCCCACTCTTTTAAGCTTCAAAAGATACATCCGATGGTGATTCGATTTCTTTAAGTCACTTGAATTTGGTTCAAGATTTTGTTAAAAAGTTAGCTTACATCTGAACAAGGAGCACTATCCACATCAGAGAAATAGTTACAGACTTCTTAAAAAGCCAACAAACCTGTGAGCATATTGTTTATCTGCGGAGAGGACTGATTTTATTATAAATACATATACACACAACATTTCTATACTGCTAACCAATTCATCAAGGACAGAAGTCAGACTAAGCCATTCATTTCTAATTGTCAGAGTTAAAATGGTCCTCTATGAAATTGGAGCCTTAGAAAAGAGACCAAGTAGGCAACATACCAGAGATCATTGCTCAGAAATCCCCTACCTCAATTCCTTTAAAACACCACCTAGCCCTGGCACTATTTACTTTATTAATACAATCTAAGAATTACTTATTTTTCAGTTTGAGGCAATTGTTCCACAATTACTATATTGGACCAGAAACTCCCAGAATGACATCCTCAGTAGTGAATATCAATACAAATAACTCATCCAAAACTTCTATTATGTTCTTACTGCCTTTGTTCTTCCGGGGTCTTACTCATTCTGTGCCTTCATCACGTATCTGTCACAAAGTCTCCCTAGTAGATCTCCTTGAATGGTCAGTAACATCTTTAGTTCCTCCAGGCCCAATGAAATCCCTAAAAATCACCACTCAGCTTGCCTTCACATGAGAACACAGATTATCACTTCTGCCTTGAGAAGACATTCAAACCTGTGGGAGGTGGGTGTAAAATATGACCATTCTTACTAACTACCATAAAGAATAAGATCTGGGGAATCAGATCTATCAGATTTACACTGTACCCATGATATTTTTCCCATTTGATGTCACTTCGCACTGAAATGCCAACATAAACTATGGAGAAAAATAAACACCAAATAATTATCCTGGAGAAACTGAGCTGTTTAATATACTAATTGCACACATCAATACCTACTGGAAATCACTATTTTAGTAACTAAAAGCAATGGTTTAATTCCAGCGTGATACCTTAACTCAAAGTTATTAGAAATATTTGTTCAGATACAATTTATATTTACAATGCCTCTGGTAATGGGAAGATCTGCTGGAATATCAATTTTTTGGTGACAAAACTGTATAACTCAGTTGTTACATCTATGAACAAGGCACAATTAAATCCTCAAAGGCAAGAGTCAAATAATAATGGGCTTGATATTTCATGCTGAGCAGAGTTTACAACACCTTTTAAAATAGTCATGTCCAATATTCAAAAAAATATCATGAGGCACAGTGAATACCCTGAGCAAATCGCACTCAGACAAGAAAAACCACCAGGATATATCCTTCAAATAAGACCACATATGTTTTCTGCTCATTGAGGCTGGATTTTATGGTGAATTCCTTTGTATCAATTAAGCTGAGGGAGACCTCAAACAGAAGAAACCTTTAAAAGCATATGTTGTGGCTTGTGGCTACAAGGCACTGTTGTGTTTGACAATAAAGAGACGAAGATGCTTTTCAGGAAGGTCTCTTATTTTCTTTTTGTCTCAAGTACTTTTTCCTTCTTCTTTCTACTCTTATTCTTTTTCACACTGTCTAGGTCACTTTCAACACTAATAACAGAGTATCTGGAGTAATAGCAGAGAGTCCCCTCAATGTCTGCAAATCCAACTACCAACCCTTTATTCAGACTCTGGGAGGTTTATGAAAGAGGGTAAGAAACCCTACAGAGAAGGTATGGAGACCTTCTAGAGACCAGGCAACAGGAAGTCAAAGGAGATGCAGATGATAACGTAAATTCCCTCTAGTTCTGATTTCAAGTGTTTCATTGCTGTGTTCATCCCAGAAGCATAAGATGACATAACATTGTATCAACCTATCTGAGACAACTGAAAGCTTTCAACAGGAACAAAGGCAGGAATTTTGATGCCAATTATTTCTATATAGAAAGATTTTTACATGCATATTTTCTCTAATAACATATATTTCATTATAGATTTTGCTGTTAGGAAAGGCAAACTAAATGCTAAGATAAAGTACACATGCTGTAATTTTGTTATGCACTGTTACAAGTTAAATTGAAACATAGCTTACACACACTTCCTAAAGAAGGCTTTATGTAATGTTACCTGTAAATAATCACAAACTCTTACAACATGTATCCTTCTCTTTTCTAGACACGTTTACTCATATTAGAATATTACATTATTCAAACAAGTAGGGCTAAAAAATAGGTAGGTGAGAGATAACATGACATAACTCTGGGCACTGCTGTACCTCCAACTCTCAGACACAAAACAAAGAAGAAAAACAGTATCATTATTGCTACACAGAATACCTGAACCAGAACATGTTTTCCTTGCTACTGTGAGCGACCTCCAAGAAAAATGAAAGACCTCCACTAACAACTATGCCTTTCACAACGCTTAGGTGCTCTCACACATCCAACAGACCTACCAGTACTTTCTTCAGTTACCAAAGGTTGGCTCATAGGATGCTGTATAATCAGTGGATATCAAGATGTTACGACCACAATATACTCAAGAGAGTTAGGCAAAGCGGACAATGATAACAAAACAGAATAAATGGAAGGCTTACCCACAAAACATCAGCAGAGGCAATCTCCAGAAGAGATCCTTCCCTACTGGTAGCAGCTCTTAAATAGGTCTAGGAGGGGTGCAGCCAGGCTCCTCTCCTTCCGGCAGCACAGGTGAATTGCCTTCAGCTGTGCTCCTCTGGCTGACTCATGGCTCGCCTCAGGTGATCAATCAGAGGTTCAGGCCGTGATTCAGCAGTTCCCATACAGATGTGTTTGTCTGCATGCACTGCAGATCAACATTTGGTTACACCCAGGAACACACACAGCATTGCATGGTGGAAGCACGTTTCCCAGCAGCTTGCAGATCAGGTAGATGCCCATCAGAGGCACTTGTACTGCATTCTACTAAATTCCTCTCTACACACAAAGGTAAAAAGTTTAGCATACAACATCCTGAAACTAAAGAGAACTTGTGACTCCACGAGGCAAACAGGCAAAATGAGATGCCAGCATCAGAGCCCTGATTGCAATAATTGCTCATAATGGCTCTAATCAGGCTCACCTGGTGATTTCACCACCCACAGTCTTTTATGCAGAGAATGAGTAAGCACATTGGTGAAGGCTTTGTTGCAAGTTTTACACTGAGTATAAAATAGGCCTGAGGAAGCTAAATCTGAATAACTATTGCCTCACTTGTTAAATGCTGAAGTAAGGAATAAACAAGTAAGTATCAACTTATTCTCAGATTCTCTTAATATTTTCCTCAACATTTTTTTTCCCTCTTGGTCTTTTGCTTCCTACACTCTAAGAACCCCTTCTTTTGCTAGGGAAGGAATAGAGTGCCTACTACCTTCCCTCGTTCTCAATTAAGGCAATTGTTTTGCTCACCTGTGCTAGATTTTTTTTTATTCAGCTGTGTCAGATGTAATTACTGCAAAATGTACAGTGTAACTTCTTAATGCTGTATAGAGGATCTGGTTGGTATCCTTTGGTTAGAAAACTATTAGCTAGTCAGATTTACTGTTGTCTTGGGGAGGAGTTCTCCTTGTTTTCTGTGTATATTTCAATAATGGACAATATCAAACCCCAAAGTGAATACAAGGTGAGTTTAGCTGTTTTGTATGAGCATTCTAAATTATAAGCCTAATATAAATCGAAAAGAACTGAAGTGCATCAGACAGCATTGTTTCACCTACTTTGTTTTCTCGTTACCAGAGCCTGTTCCACAAACACTGCAAATCACAGTGCCTCTTTCAAAAAATTACTCATTTTACACAGAAAGAGGCCCAAGGCTTTGATCACAGGAAGCCTTGTAAGATGTTCAAATCCCCAGCCTCTCATTAAGTAACAGGGAGAGCCTACAGCCAGGAACACAGCATATTGCTGGGTGAAAAGGGAGACTGACCTGCATGGCCACACTGCAGGATGTTTGTGGGTGCAAACAAGTGTCCTTCAGCGCATGCTATGTGCATTATGAACTTCTGTCTTGGGGAGAATACCAAAATGAATAGCACTGAACACTAGCAGTGATATACTAGATAACCTTTAAGGCTGCTTTCAACCCGAGCCCAAGATCTGGAGGAACTGTCGCCAAAACCAATTTAGCTTACTAGATTTTATTTATCCATTTACTGGGGGGTGGTGTAACCATTTTATGATAATTCTGAGCCAACAGTGCGTGCTTGCAGCATAGAACACCAAATCCATTCTGAGCTCGGTTACGAGAGGGGTGGCTGCAGGGCAAGGGAGGGCATCATCCCCCTTTGCTTCAACCTTTTGAGGCCCCATCTGGAATGCTGCATCCAGGCCTGGGGCCCCCAGCGCAAGAGAGATGTGGAGCTGCTGGAGTGAGTCCAGGGGAGGCCACGAGGACACTCAGAGAGCTGGAGCACTTCTACGAAGGCCAGCTGAGAAGGGTAGGGCTTCTTCAGCCTGGAGAAGGAAAAGCTCCAGGGAGACCTCACTGGGGCCATCCAGTGCCAGAGGGATGCTTACAAGCAGGAGGGAGAGCGACTTGACTCAGGTAGACAGCAATAGAACAAAGGCGAACTAGGGTTCTACGGCACGTGAAGATCGCTGTAAAGGACGCGGATACGGGCTTATTGCAGTCTGTACCAATCTCTCCTTTTCCTTACCGGGGTTGCGGTTAAACCACAACGGAGCTCGGCCGGACCCGTCGCTAGCGGGAGGCGCTGCCGCCCACCAGGTGTCGCCCTCCACCCGCCGCTGCCCCGCGCCGCAGACATCCCGTCTCGCCGCTCGCGCAGCGTGGGCGTCCTCTGATAAAAATACAGCGGCGTCCTCTGCCCCGACAGCTCCCTGAGCTCCGTTTCTGCTATCGTTTAAAAGAGCTCTAAGGAACGCCCTTTAAAGACGCGCGCTGCGATCCGCGCTACGGCGCAGCGCTTACAGAAAAGCCCTAACTGAAGTGATGAACCCGCATCGGGCCGCCGCACCGTGAGGGCTGCCTGAGGGGCGACCGTTACGACCGTTAACGGCTCTCACAGCGCCGCGCGCGCGCTTTGCACGCGCTCCCTGCCTGCATCTCAACCTCTCGCAAGCGCTTCCGGCCCGCCGGCCGCGCTCCTTCCCGCCCTTCTCTTCGCGCGGTTGCCGCTTCGCTCGGGCTCGCGGCCGGCACTTTGCAGACGCTCCCTGCGCCCGCCCGCCTTCGGGTGGCCCGGCCCCCACGGCGCGGCGCTGCATAGCCCAGCCCAGCCCGCGCCGGCCTCCGCCGAGGGACCATGGGCGATGCGCTCCTCCCGGCGCGGGGGGCTGCGGCGCACGGGTCGGCGTCGGAGGAGGTGAGGCGCAGCGGGAGGCTCTCGGTTCGGGGAGTGCGGGGCCGCCGTCCGCTCAGGCCGCGGCGGCGACGCGGTCGCGATGCGGCCGCTCCCTCGGCCTCTTCGCCGCGGCCGCGCGGGGCGGCGGCCGCCTCTCGGCGCCGCGTCGCCCCTCGCAGCCCTCGGGAGGCCCGGCCCTGCCGGGAAAGCGGCGCGAGAAGCGGCCGGAGCTCGGCCTTCGCGGCCCGGCCGTCCTCGTCACCTTGCGTAACGACCTTCCCGGGCACCGCCGCGGACGGGCTGCCGCGGGGCCGAAGTGCCGGCGGGGCGGCGGGCGGACGTCGGAACGTCCGTGCTGCCGGCGGGGATCCGCAAGCCTTTAGGGAGAGAAAAAGGTTTCCTGAAAGCTGTCACCCGCCTGCCGGCTTCGCCGCTCTGTCGCTAGCAGCGTTTGGCCAAAGGTTCTGTGGCGGAGAGGCTGGGTGTAACGATGCTCCGCTTCCAGGTTCGCTCGTCGGCGCTGTGCGCTGGGATCGCACGGACGCGGCCCCGTGCGAAGGGCGCGGCGGGCCGGGGCGCTCTGTGCGCTCGGTCGCGCGAACGGCGGCTTCGGGAGACCGCGCCGAGCCTGCCCCGAGTTCTGTCATCTCCCCGTGGCGAACTTAACTTTTCCGTGCGTGCGGGGGAAGATAGATGTCCCCTTGTGTTCAGGAGCTAATCTAGGGTGAGTCTTTCTTAAATGCTAATGTAGGGAGTGTAGGTTCCATCTTTTCCAGATGTGGTGTAACGCGGATCTCACCTTTTGAAGGCAGGTTTCTCTTCCAGGCAATGAGGTCAGGAAACTTCAGAGGATTCCTTCTTGTTAGGTCTCGATACGACGGTCTCTCTCCATGCCTACAGCAGGAATGGAATACTCTTAAAATGAAGGCTTGCTCTTGAGATTTGTGTTACTTGAATTTACAACCCTGTGTGCCTGACAAGCTCTGTTGCTTCTCCCCATGAAATGCTATGATAGCCTTTTCAACAGTGTGACTCATATCCCTAAATACAGGAGTGAATTTTGACTTAGTACAATGCAAGTGCTTTATCTCAGCAAACAGCCTTGTGTAGAAAATGCGGAGACGGTGGAGGGAATGTCACTTGCTGTATCTATTAATCTTTGTCCTCAGAAGGACAGCGTTTGAGGTTGTTTCCGTGTTGGAGTTCTGTCTTCACTCCCAATTCAATGAGATAATGTTGGTTCTTTCTAAATAGTTTTATCATTTCGTGAAGGGCTGAAAACCATTTTTAAAAGGAGGAACTAGTTTGTTCTTGTTGTTTGTTACTGAAACTGTATAGCCTGGGGACATTGAGCCCATTTCAGTCTAAATGGGTGATGTACCTTTTTCTTTCTTCCTCTCTGTGTAATGACTGTTCTTTGTGAGAAATTCTGCTTACTGCAAAACCCACAGTTCACTCAGTTACTTGTGTCTGCCAAACCGAAGGATAGGAAAAAATCCTTCATAGGTTGTTGGTTTTTTTTGGTGTTTTCATTGCATATAAGATAACTTGCCATACTACCTCCTAGTCTGTATCTGTCTGAGAGAATATAGGGAGCAATTTAAAGTGAAGCAGTGTGTTTAGTGAAAACTGTTCAGTGCTTTTTTTAAGGTTTATGGATTGTTTCCTCCTTCTGTTAGACAGAATGTGAATTTGTTTTGTGTGAGTGTGTAAGGATTAAATAATATATGCTTCCCTTTCCCAAGTCGTTAATCCATCTTGCTGACTAGGAAGAAGCCGGCTTGTACAGCCTGAACTGAAAAGATGCTGAAAGACAAAGTGGCTGAATAGTGAATGTAAGATCAGGTTGTTTAAAGTCCAGAAACTAAACTGCCTAAAACTTGGGAAGCAGCCAGCAACCCAGAGCACAGATCATCTAAAATCCTTAATCTGCTTCATGAGGTAGAATCTGGCAAAATATTGAAGTGCTCTAGATTCCTAAAATGATTTAGAATAAAGACAGCTGTTGTCAGTCCTAAGTCATCTTCTTCCAACCAAAATCCTTTTCCTTGATTTAAACAACAAAAAACAACTAAAAGCTTTATGGCTGGTATAAAGGTTTACATGTAACTTTTATACTAAAAGATTTATACCATCAACTTCTGTACTTGACTCAACGTGTAGCATCTTGGTAGCCCTACTAATTTCAGTCTTACTTACATCCTTGCAATTTTCTTTTGTTGTTGTTTCTGACATTGTATTCTACTGTAATCTACCAATTTTGCTGCCCTGTAAGATAACTTAATGTGCAGTTTTCCTCCTTGTGTAGGCTTTCACGTTTTAACAACACTTTAGGTGTTGTTGCTATTAAGTGCCCTGCACTGACAGGGTAAGTTGATTATAACGGTGTGGTAGGTATTTTGGAGACTTTTGTAAATGCAGTATTTGTATTTTGAGCAGGTGGAATTCTAAATAAGATTGCCTAGGTGTCCCATGAGAGAATGGGAGCTTCAGTTCAATGTTATTGGCAGGAGAGGTGAGTGGTAATGGAGATATAGTGGCAAACATGCTTTCATGGTCTAATTTAGTGTATACTTAGTCTATTAAATAGATGGTGGGGAGAAAAAAAAATCAGGTTCTGATATGGCTTATTTATTCATAAGGTTCCTTTATGTCACGTTGTTCCCAAAGTACCAGCAGAAGTCACTTGTTTATCCTGATTTGGAACCACAGCAATACTGCTGCAGCCACTTGGCACTGAACATCAGGAGTAGCTGCTGAAGAAGGTGAGTGTGCTGCACAGTGCTAATTGGCTGGGGAATATGATGAGGAGAGACTCAGAAATTGAGCAGTTTTCCTGTTTTTATGTCTTCAGTTCAAGGGACTGGAGTAGTACAATGCCATCCTTTAACTTTCTCTACTTTTGTTTTTCCTTTGTCATTTTTCTTTATTATTATTATTATTATTTTGCAGTTAGTGTAATCCATAGCCATGGAAAGAAGGTAAACAGGTTTTTATGCAAATCAGCATTAGTTCAGTGAATGGATTTGGATATTGAGATAAGCATTCTAATTGGACAGTGTTTGGGGACTGTAATTATGGAGAACTGGTGGCCCAAGTGCTGTTAGAGCCCCTCGGCTATGGGGCGTCTGCTTTTCATGACAATGCAAATTTTCATCAGGGTGGGAAGCCTCCCTCTTCTGTTCCAGACATAATAGTTCAGCTGTACCTTGAGATAAATTGTCAGGGTTTTGTTTTTGCCTTGCAAAAAGTTGTCTTGCTGGTTTTAATCAGGTGAAGCCTTGAAGCCCAAGGTCTGTATTCATGCCGTCAAGCCAAGATATTGCTCCTTCCAGGAACTTCTGCTAAAATGGTGGCATCTGTCTATGTTTGTAGCACCTTGTGTACTAGGGAGACACAAAGCACAGAACAAAGAAAATCAGTTTGAGGGACAGGAATTCTCTCGTTGAATGCTCTAAGTAGCAAAGTCCTTTTCATGAGAAAGATTGTAAGTCAATGGTGTGATTCATTTGATTTATTATTCATGGTTTGTATGAGCTAAGAATCCTGTGATCCTTGCCCTTCTTTGAGTCTCAGAAGGTCCTGTTATTCCTATTAGCTAAGTACATTTCTTCATACATCCCACAGGCATTCCAAAATGTTTAACCTTGACTATTAGTCCAACTAACTGCTATTTGCCTTACTGCTTTTTATTTCCTGATAAGAGACAATAATATTTGACAGTAATCAACCCTTTGGTTTGACCTCATTCCCCTGACAAAGGAGTTCTCATAGGTAAGAAATAGCAGGCAGATGGTTTTACAGTGACTTATTTTTCTTTAAATAAGAAAGGAGGAGTTCCATACTGATAGAAAGAGCTGATTTCACTTTTACCAGCTGTTGTTCTTGGATCGTGTTGTTTGCTGCCTCCTTCATGTAAATTTTTTTGCTGTAAAATATATTCCTTTTTGCTGTATTTCCTTGGAGTAGCTTTATAACTAAACTCATTCTCCAGCCTTGTTAGAAATCTAGCAAATGAAGCTTATTGCTGTTTCCTTTCTGTCACCTGTTAAGGCTGCTTTTCCTTTCTTCCCTATGAATCGGACCAATCACACAAGCACTGTGACTGGTGCATTAGTGTTTTGTGTAACCTGTGTTGAGGTCCTCTCGGAGCATTTTCAGATAGCTTCTAATCAAGTTGTCATTAAAGGTAAAAGCTGCAGTGAATTTTCATTCCTGCCATATTCTGCGGCCTTGAGGTTTATTGACCGTGTGATGTCTCAAGAGACTGAACCTTGACACTCCAGTGCACTGTGTGATAGTCCTTGTCTGTAAGGTGTGTGACTGCAGTGGAGTAACACTCTTACAGCAGATCTTTGGTAGTGCAGAGCTATATGGGTACATTTCACTGGGGCAGCAATTCTCTGGGGTTTAAAACGCCATCTCTTATCTCTCTCCTCCTTATCCCCTCCCTGCTCTCTCCATGTTTGTTCCTTTGCTGCAGAGAGCTGTTCTTTTCTCCTTCCCTGCCCACAGGTATGTCAGATAGAATGAAAATACAAATCTCCAGGAGTTGCTTTAGTGCAGTTTTTGAAAGTTGCCCTTGAACTCTATCTTGGTGGGTCCTGTTTGAGTGCCGTGCATGCATAGATTTGATTTTCCACGCTGGAGACAAAGAGGAGTAAAGTTACTGGAGTTAAGATACCGTTGAGAAAGTTTTGTGCTGTACCATTTGCCCTCTGTGTCAAACCTGCAATTCTTTCCTTTTCTTTAATTTTTGAGGGGGGAAAAAAAAAAAAGGAATAAAATTGAGGAATGTTTCTAATCTGGTAATTATCCAGCTTTTAGATTGTTTGTTTTATACCAAAGCATCGTAACAGCGTGCAATGTTGAAAGCTGAATGAAATTGTTTGCAAAGCCTAACTAGAGTGAACGTCCCACACTGTTCCCAGTCCCCTGTTGTGAGAAGACTATGTCTGTGTAAGAAAAATGCTTGTAGGACTAAAATGCCTTGAAAATGGTACCCTAAGTAACATGAACTGTCTGGTAGTTTTCCTGAAGTTGGTTTGAGTTGCTCATTTCTACCTAGATACTGTTAAACTTGCTGGTTTTAATAATTAAAATAGCAATAAATATGGAAAATGTAAAAGCTGCTTAGAAGTATTAAGCAAACAGCAGCATCCACACCTTCACCTATTTAGACTGCCAGTTTTTTGTCATATTTGGTATGGATTGTACGTGAAAATGGACACCACCACCTCTTTTCCTAAAAAGATCAGAGTATTACCTTTCTGTGTCTGCCGTGTGTGTGTTTCCTGATCTTGGAATTTGAGCCACCTGGCAAGGAACCTTCTTCCTGAGGGGGGAAAAAGAAACTAAGCAGGTATGTATATCATGCCTGGGAAAACTCTGTAATATTCTTACACTGACATTTTCATAGGTTCTTTGTAAATACTTTGATAAAGGAGCTTCACAGCACTGTTTTCTGTGCATACTAATACGTTGTATGTGGATACAGCTTTCCTGTCTGCTTAGCACACTTTAAAAATAAGAACCCAAGAAACAGCTCTGAAACGCTCAGCATCTTTCCTTTTGGAACACTGACAATTCTTACAGAAATGTATTTCACTAATGGTAGTCATACAGGGGATTCAGGAGTTGTTCTGGCAGGAAGAGGGGCTGCAAAACAAGGGGGCCGTTCCTTAGGTAGCAATGAGATGTTTAAAAAACAAGTAGTTCAACAGTGTGAGTGAGGTACCAGTTCATTGCTCAGGCAGTAAGCGTCACAGAGGGATGATTTCAAGTACTGAAGGGAGCAGAAGAGTGCTTTCAATCTCTGTGTGTTGATGGAACTTCAGGTGCAAAATATTTAAAATATGTATCTCTATTTGGGGGGATTCTGGAGAAAGTTCTAGCAAGTTCTAGCAAGAAAGAATCTGGAAAAATATTCAGAGAACTGAAGCAAATGGCTTTGAGGGAGGTTTTTGAAGAGCTCAGTTGTTGTCTGAAAGTTTGGTGTTTGTAAGTCAGAAATTGAGTGTGAACTTTAAACAGATATAAAGCAAAATCAGAGAGAAAACGATTTTCTTTCCTCTTGGGTTTAATTAAGACGAATTCTCGTGCTTTGACGAGAATTTGTCAGTGAAATCAGTATTTGTGTTTCCTGGTCTGACCGAACAGGAAAAGGATGTGGAATGCTCTGTGTAGGCAAAAGATTAAAAAAAAAAAAAGTAGTAAAATAATGATAACAATTCTCAGTCTTCAGCACTCAGACTTCAGGATCAGTTGTAGTGGATATTTGACCAGGCTATTAGAGCTATGTTGTTTCAATCACTTCTTCAGCACTATTGATTCTCTAACTAGGTAGTGAAATGTATCATTCTATTTATTCTGTGGAACCATCCATGCTTTGCAACTACTTTTCTTTTGCTAGAATGGAAAGAAGGCATGCAAAGGGAGAGTCCTGCAAATGCTTCCAGTGTATTTTTCTGCTCAACCTTACAGCTGTTTTACCATATGTAAAATCAACTATTTCTGAATACTTTAGAAGCTTTTAATCAAGTTAAATGAAGGTTATTACTATACTTGAAAGTGAGATTTTTGTTTCTACTGGCCATTTTGTTGGAGACCAAGTTTACTTATAAATCAGTTCTAGAAATAATCTTTGCTCTGATATTACAACTTTTCTTGAAAGACAAATATAATCTATATGCCCCTAGTAAATACTAATCTGTAGTTCTTGCTGAAATACTTCCCAGTTTTTGTCAGTGTTTTGAAAGTCATGTTAAATTGGATAGTAAAACAGGAATTTCAGAATTCTCTTTAATGGTGTAAATTAAATAGGGAGCAAGGAAGAGTTTCACTGGAAGATCATTTTGCTTTTGGCCACTGCCAGCTAGCTGCTGAGATGAAGTTCCATGGCAATAGGACTTGCCTGCCATCGGTCCAGTAGTTCATCTCACTGGCTGATCCACGCTGGCTACTGAGCAGCCCATGAAGGAGCAGATTACAGCACTGTTGGTAGCACGCTTCTGGCCTGTACTGAAAGGAAGGGGCTTTTTTTCGTGATGTAAGGAGACTTTTTGCACAGTGGGTACAGTTCTGTCTGATTTAAAAGGCATGCTGAAATTCACATAAGCTCTACTTGAGTAGATGCAGTTTAAACCTCTGTCTTTACATGCTGAAACTAGTATGGTGAGGCCCAAGTGTGCTCTTAAACTTCCCTCTGACAGCTGTAGTGACTGATAAAAAAAAGTAACAGATACAGCTTGTAACAGATTTCATTTCTGTTCAGCCTGTGTTAAAGTCATTGTACCTTTATTCATTTCTGGGGGTAGTACCTTCCCTGTGTCCTGGTTACACATCTTGCACACTGTTACAGAATGTTACAGAATAATGCCAATATTAAACTACTTCAAATGTGTCTAAGAGCACTTCCCTGCACACTGAGAAACTGACAAATAGTGAGCTAAATCAGGCAGAAGGTAGCCTCTTAAGAAAACTGTACTTGAAAAAGTAATTCGTACTTTCAATATGTGAGGAAGATCTGTTCTACATTAGTTTGTGTTTCTTAGATCTGAAAAGGTGGGGTAGATGACCTTCCAAATAATCTAATTTCTCATAAATTAGGTTTAAAAAAAAAAAACAAACAAACCAAAACCAAGTCTTTTCTCTTTCACATGCATGTTTCAAGAACAAGTTTGTTACACCTCATATATTTGGGCAACTGTCATTTACTCTCTTCTTATTTTTGCACATAGGGCAACAAAGCTAATAGAAGGGCTGGAAGACATGGCCTGTAAGGAGAGGCTGAGGATACCAGGTTTGTCTAATTTGAAGAACAGGAGCTCAGGCACTGGAGCAGGCTTCCTACATTCCTTCAGATGCCCCATGCCTGTCAGTGGTCAAGAGGCATTGCCCTCAATGGCATGTTTTAACTTTTGATTAGCCCTGAAGTTGGACTTAATGGTCTTTTTGCGTCCTGTCCAACTGAATTATTGCACCATTAGTTCTGTGTTCTGCTGGAACTGCTCTGGCCTCTCTTCAGACTGTTGTTCTGATCTTATGAGTTGATATGGTAAACTTGAGTTGTCTGCTGAATACGTCATACTTGAATTCTGTTGCACAACTCATAATTAGGTACTAGATGTGTTGTTTGCAATATTCTGTAATCCAAAGGTCTTCAAATGCCATTTTATAATTTCCTGTACCTTATGCTTAGCAAACATTCTGTGATGCTTTGATCAGAGAAAATTACCCTGGAGTTCACTGGAGGTTTTACATGGGAATGTCGTTACTTTTCCTGGTCTCCCCAAAGGCTGGAGTTAGATGTAGCTGTGCCACCATGCCTGTCTCTCTCCAGTACCTGTCAGAGCATTCTGTGGCAGTGCAGTGAACTGCTGAGAATCTGATGTGGCCTGGCCATGGATGGCTTCTTCGTTTGGTTGTTCACATCCCAGAATGAAAATGTTCCCTAGGTAGCTTCACCTTTTGCCTTTGTAAGTTGGGGAAGGAGCTTAGAAGGGAATAAAGCGGTTTCTCAGTGACAATGCTGGCTTTGACTGCTGGAGCGTCAGCCTCATTAAAAGATTGTGTTCTTAGTACTTAAAATGCTGGGTTCATAGACTGTTAATGCTCTGTCCACTAGGCCAAGTGCTCCCAGTTTTATCTAACAGATTAATGGTCCTTCTCAAAGAACAAAAACCCTTCCTTTTTCCAAGTACTATCAATATACATATTTGTGCTTATCCTACTTAGGAGAAAAATATCCTTTTCCCTACATGAATTTCTCAGATTTCATGCTGTTGATTTTGGATGTGTGTTATGAAAAGAGCTTTTTAATTAAGGTAAACTCTTGCTCTTTCACAAGCTGTAGAGTATTTTTAAGTACGCCACTCACCTCATTAAATAACCAAAAATTGACATTCTGTTAGAAAGGCTGCTGATGCAATATTGTAGTTTGGCAGAAGTTACTCAAACCATAAAATGCTCAGTATTTTTACCTTGCCTTTATTGCAGGGATGGGAATCAGCATAATTGCCTGATTTGTAGTTGCTCAGGATAAAGATGTGTCACGTTGACAAAAATAGAAATGAAAACCCTTTTTATTGTTTATTTTGTACTGACCAGCTCTGTCATCCTTGGACTTGACGAACAGAATGAGAAATTTGTCAAATGTTATTATTTGAAATGATTAGAAAATTTATGTCTCTTTTCTTAATTTTCCAGTGCATTCTCATTTAGACTGTGTGTGGCTGAATGCACTGATGACAGTTGTCCAGTTATTGTGATCTTAAGATCTTTGTTTCCTTATTTGATTTTTTAAGGATGTTTTTTTTACAAAGTACACCAGCGTTTGAGATGTAAAACTGATGGAAAACAAGAAACAGCATTAGAAGTTCTCCAGAATACTTCTAGAGAGGTGTAGGGGTTTTGGCCATACCCTCCTTTTCATCTTGAGTTGTATCCGTCTCCTTTCTTCTGTTTTATCTAACATGAAGCATGTTTTCTGGTGTTTTTTGTCACTGCTCCTTAGTTATTGCTATTCCTGCTCTCTGTTCTATATCCTAGAAAGACAGAAGGGTGAATCCTGTTGTGCTCTCTTTATTTGGCCTTCAGAAGATATGCAGGCAATGTAAGCATTTCTGTTCTCAGCCTGGCTGCCTCTCCCCTGGAAGCAGCCTTCTGCTAGACTCAAGATTTTAGTGAATAAAATATCTTATTCAACAGATGCATCAAGACTGAGAAATAGCTGAATTTGAAGTCAGTTGTCTGAGACTTCATTTTTCGAGGAAGTGTTTTTGAGTACTCTTTTTGCAGTACTCTGGAAGAGGCAAAAATCTCTTTCACAGTAGAGACTTTGGAGTTGTTTTTGCCTTTCTTCCCCAGAAATTTCATCTTCAAGGATGACTTGACTCTCCCCCCCCTCCCCCACTTTTAAGCTCTACTTCGTGTGTTTCTTCCCATCTCCCAAAGTGTACTCCTGAAATTCTCTCATGTTTATACAACCTGTTTCCTTTTTAAGTAACATAGGAAATATTTACTGCACTCATTTACTTTCAGACTTGGACGAAGACAGATCTCGTCATCCTTACCCACCCAGTCAACAAATCTGGATGGATTTATTTTCTGTAAAATTAAGTAGAAGATAATGAAATTTTCAAGATGTGCATGTAGTTAGGCTGAATCTAAACAAACTGGAACTTCTCTATTAGTTTGCCTATCAACTAATTATCAAATCAGCTGATTTCAAGCAAGAATCACAAACTTTCAAGGCGTGTGGATCATGCATCTGTTTCTCCTGTCTCATGAAAGAGTTCTTTGTCAAAAACCTCTTCATGTAGTTTCTCTTCCTTGTCTTTTTGTCTGATGTGGCTTTTTCAACTGACCTTAAGCAACTGTCGGAAATGATTGAGCCATTTTTACTAAAGACCTAACCCTGCCCATGTTGCACAAGGCTTGATTCTACAGAAAATCTGGCTTTTTTCGAGTGCCTCTTGACAGTGATTCTATTTTGTTGTATACAGATTTTAGGCACCTAGTATAGAATTGAGTGTTGTAGCAGCTAGACGCTTGCAGCCATGAAGCAGTGTTGATTTTTCTTCATTTTTTTTTTATTTATTTCTTAATTAAGCAAAGGGAAGACCTTACAGTTCTTAAGAATCTTATAGGACAACAGTGAGAGGATGTGGTGGTGATGTTGTTAAGATAGAGTACTTCCCACCATAAGGTAAAACAAACTGAGTAGGGAGAGTAACCATACAGTTAGTGGGAGAAAGGTTTGGGTTTGAACGTGTAGCAATTAGACAGATCAATACGATGGGAAAAGCACTGCACCAGAAAAGGATCAACACAGTAGAAAGGTGCTATAAAGGAAGGGAAGAAGATTGCTCACCTATATCAGAAGATTGCAGGTTTGCAGGGAAAAGCTTCACCAAGAAGAGACCTCTAACAAGACTTTCTTCCCAGTGGCAGTCAGCCCTTCATGAGGTCTAAGAAAGGAGCAGCCAGGCTTCACACCTTCCAGCCTCACACATCAATTGCCTTCACCTGTGCTCCCAGTGCTGACCTGGTCCTTTCCACAGGTGCTCAATCAGTGGTTCAGGCTGTGACTCAACAGTTCCCATATGCAATGAAAAAAAAGCTGGGTTACTTGATTGCCTTAAAATTGAGGTGTTTTCTCAGTTTGGGAAATAAATGAAGGCCACTTGAAAGTCATACACCAAAATAAGTATTACACTTTTTAGTATAAAATAATTTGTCATCTAAATATCTGTTGCAAAAACACAAAAGTGATTTCCAAAGCACTCTTTAGACTTGAGCCTTAACTCATGTGTTGGTCTAAACCGTAGGGTACATCTTTTCTCAGAATTGAAACAGCAGCCTAAGTTGGAATAAAGCCTGGAAGCTCTTGAGTGATTCTAAAGCTTAAGTGGGGAACATCATATCCTCCTCAAATACATAGGGTAATGATATTGAATAAATGCAGCCTTTCTTCTGTCAGCCTGTGCGTATGAACATTTCCAGTCTTTAAGACCATAGCTAATGAACAAGAGTGAATGACTCATGGCAGATTCTGCTTTCCCCTCCTTTGATTAGGGGTGCTGTTATGATCTGCATGTACATGGCTCAAATGCAGGTTTACCTACTTTCTGCAGTGGAATACAGGTGTAAGTCAGTCGGCTAAGGCACGGCACTCTGGTAGGATAGTCTGTGTTGATATCAGTGGCTTACAAAGAAAATGAACTGCTCCGGATGTTGAAATGTGCTAAGATAATGCCTTTTGTATTTTTCTGCAAGTTCTGTCAAATCCTTGCATTTACAAAGATAAATCTATGTAGCCTCGTGATACACAGTTAAGCAGAATGAGGTTTTTGTACCCATTTAGCTCTTAAAGATGCATTTGCCAGCACATTTCCTTAGTGAGTAAGAAGGAATGAGTATTTTCATAATACTAGAAAATCTGTTTTTCTGTGTCTCTACATTTTTCTCTTCCCCAGTTCTGACTAACCAGTAAAGAAATCCACTTGGCTGCGGTAGTGTCATTATAGTGGCGTTTCTTTTCCCCTCTGCCAGTGCTATGATACCATCTAAATCTAATTCAGAGCTGCAGATTGTCTTTTTGGCAGCCTTGTATGTGCATTTACTGCTGGTTTGCACCTTTAATACCAGGTGTCTTTAAGAGCCCTTTGTCTAATTAAACTTGAGGTGCAGCATGGGATGTATGGCAAATAAACGTTGTCCCTGCTACTTGATGTTTCCAAGAATTTAGGATGCAACTACAGTAGAAAGATACTCAAATTATATTAATCCCTGTGTAGTCTGTGAAGTCTCCTAGTGGGTTTGCTACAAGATTTTCTGCTAGCAAAGGCTTGTTTTTTTTTTCCCCTCCTCTTCCATTTGTGAATATCTCTGTTCATAATAACAGGAACCATAACTGGTTCCTGTTGCAGCAGCAAAAAGATTTGGTAATATTTAAATCTTTTGTGCCCTTGTAGAAAGTGCTTAGTAAAGTGGATCCACTCTTGGTAATTTTTAGAAGGCAATTTCATTTGATAGCAATGATTCAGGTTTTCTAAAAGTGTTTGCTAAGAACTGATTTGTTTTCTGAGCACTGGAGGGAGTAAAGCTCAATTTGTGTGCTTGGGAACATGACAAGGAGCCTGTGTGGTGGAGCTCCTGGTCTGGTGGGAGCTGAAAAGCAGGGCAAGAGATATAAAATGTGCAAGAATTATATAATCTGCAGGCAAGATTCAGCCAAGTGCAGAATTACCCTACCAGATTTGTTTCAGGTGTTTTAGAAAGATTTGAAAAGGTGGAGTGGGCAGAATTACTTAAACTGAAAAATTCAGGATACTGCAGTGGGTTTGGGAAGAAAATAACCCTCTGATGTGGTCAGACTGGAAAACATGAGCTTAAATCCAAGGCAAATAATACCATTTTGTAGTCGTATGAGACTGTTTAAAGTGGTCATCATTGTTGGGGAAAATATGCTTTCATTTTCAGGCTTTTTTTTTTTTTTTTTTAAACATAGCAAATGTTTTTTTCTCCTTCCCTTCTCACACAAGGAAGAACACTTTCCCCTGGGGACAAAGATAGGATGAAGCTAAATATATCGCTTGTCCGCTTTATTCTCCATTGTGTTCCTTCAGTGGTTAGTGCAAGTTTGAGATCTACCTTAGAGATTCTGCCTGACATACGATGACATTAATAGTAATATAGACATAGCAATTTAAAATTAGTTCTTTATTACACTTTGGTTTTGATATACAAAGTGCCATAAAAAATTAAAAGGACTTTGTAAGCATTAACCCATGCACTGCAGTTTTTATTATTTCTGCAGAGGAGAGAATGCTGACTGGGTTTGAGGGCCACAATCTGTGGCTTTGCTGAGGTTTTTTGGTTTATGTGTTCTTTCTCAAGCACCAACTAGAAGACTCTAAAGAAGAGACTGAGGAGAGAATCATAAAATGGCCTGGGTTGAAAAGGACCACAATGCTCATCCAGTTCCAACCCCCTACTGTGTGCAGGTCACCAACCACAGACCAGGCTGCCCAGAGCCACATCCAGCCTGGCTTTGAATGCCTCCAAGGATGGGGCATCAACAGCCTCCTTGAGCAACCTGTTCCAGTGTGTTACCACCCTCTGTGTTGAAAACTTCCTCCTAATATCTAAACTAAACCTCCCCGTCTTAGTTTAAGACCATTCCCCCTTGTCCTATCACTCCACCCTCACAAACGGTCCTTAAAGAGAGAGCATGTCTGTCAGAGGAGGAGCCCTGAGAAACAGCAGCTAGAGAGATTTTAGGTAGAAAGAGAGTGGCTTCTTCAGCAGTCTGTTAGAACTAAGAGGCAAGAGGAAAGTGTACCTAGGTGTTCTTTAGACATCTGAAAATGCAGACATCAAAAATTTGATTGTTTCTTAGTCTTCTGATGACGTGTTTTAGTTAACTGAAGAAATGGCCAAAATGTTTACCTTCCCACTGTATGGGGCTGTTGAATCACGGCCTGAACCTCTGATTGATCACCTGAGGCAAACAATGAGTCAGCCACAGGAGCACAGGTAAAGGCAATTCACCCCTGCTGCTGGAAGGGGGGAAGCCAGGCTCCACCCCTCCTAGACCCATTTAAGAGCTGACTGCCAGTGGGGAAGGATCTCTTCTGGAGAGCTACTCCGCTGGAGTTTATTATGCGAGCCCTGGATAGGGTGAGTATCTTCTTTCCCTTACTCTGGTATCATAATTACATCAGACAAACTCCTGGATATACTGTGCCATCTGTATATTCATTGATTGTACATGCATTCATATTGAAAACCAAGCAGTGATGAGGAATACTGCTTCAAATAGTGTTCAGACTGTAGCTTTTCCTTTGATACTCCTAACTCTCAGATTGAGCATAATCAGTTGCTAGTCATGAGAGTTTTGCCCAAAAAGATAACCTTGCAAATTCTAATTATTGACTAATTTACTTTGACTTTCCAATCTGCAAGTAAATCCTTTTAATCCAGCTCCTAATTCATTCTATATTTATATTCTTCATAGGAGTTGACAGTAAAAATTTTCAGTGCGTGCTGAGAAAAGCGTGTTGGCCAACAAAGAGATAACCATTGTAATAGCCTCAAATGAGTATCTCTCCCTTCAAGTTTTATGCAGAGCCTTTGGTTGTGTATTTGACAGTGAGGTAATCATATCTCACTGTCTGTATCAGACAACAGAGTGATAGTAGGAAATATTCTTGCAGTCTTCAGTGAGGGGCCAGTTTATTCTCACTGAGCTATTCCAATCAAAACAGGCAGATGAGTTTTGCAGTTCAAATAGCGAATTGCTTCTTATCCAACTTATTTTGACTGAATTGTCTAGGCAGTGCTCATTCAAGTGAATTCCATGGGCAGATGTGAGAAGGCAGTGATTTCTGCTTGGAGAGTAGTAGCATTTCTGCTGGCACAGATTGATCTGGCAGAGGTTGTGTCTGCCTGGCCCTCAGCATGTCACATTCAGAAATCTGAGCAGGGCATACTAAAGCACGTGTTCCACGTGATTTTCATTCATCAGATTCTGTAATCATTTTCCTCTTTTCTCTCTCCTCTATATCAGCTTCGCTGTGATAGCTTCAGTTGCCAGAAAGTGCTTGGTGGGAGGCACATGAATACGTTTGCTTGTTTTCTAAACTATTCTCCCTCATGGTCAGGAAGAGGTTAAGAAGTTGCTCATACTATATTGGGAAACGCTATTATGATGTAAGAACAGAAAGTATAAAGCACTGAATGAGTTGCAAGCAGAAATGCTTCCTTAATATTCACTGTTGTGTAGAATACTTGGGAATGTGAGGAGAGGATAAACAAGAGGTAAAAACACAGTCTGGTTTAAGGTTGGGAAGGACAGTACAGACTGTGAGGCTTTGAAGCCACTGGTTTGTGTCATTCCTGCAAAGAGGAAGAAGGGCTAAGCTGAACAGCTCTTTAATACCAAAAGATACAATTCCTCTTTTTTGTTTTCACTGGCTGTGATATGCACCTGACCCATCTGGTAGACAGCTTGGTTTGCAAAACAAGCAGAAAGCTAATATAATAAAAAGGCTTCTTTTGTTTTCCCAATCTGAACAGCTCATTGAGGGATCTGTTGGTTTGGCACATCTAGCACAGAGCAGAGTGCGAGAGCAAGCAGCTTGGAGGAGCAGACAAGGAGCAGGAGGTGAGAGCAGCACAGGGTTCAGCATGTAGCTGCCAGATATCAGCTCTGCTGCCTCCAGCACCTGGAGGCTGTGGCGTGAGCTCAGGGCCTCTCCCACCTGTGCTCAGTGGTTATAGAACTGTGCAGTGCCCTGCAGCTTCCTCTCGCTGCTCTGATGGCAGCAGGCTTTGCTGTTGTGATCTGGGAATGTTACCTTTTCCTTCATCTTTCTTTGCCCCTTGCAAGCTTTTATTTGAAAACGGAAGACATGGTAGTGTTGGTAAAACTTTATACCTTGTTATGTGTAAAGGCAGTAACTGAGCAGTGAGAGGATTCTGTGGCAGAAACTTTCTGAGTTGTTTCAGTCATGTTACTGTAATCTCAATCCTGATGCTGCAGAATGTTTGTGAAAACACGCCCCGGAAGTAAGGAATATCCAGCACTTTTGTTTTGAGGCTATTCTCAAGAAGAATGCACTTCTACCCTAGAATGTAGTCCTGCCATGCTACAGCATGTGTGGGTCCAGTGCCAAGGCTGCTGATGCTTCCTTTTGCTTATGTCACATCTGGGCTCTTTGCATTTTGGCATGCCATCCAAAACCGATTTAGCCCTTTGCAAGGATTAACGGTGCTCTCAGACATTGTTACTCAAAAGTCTGTGTCTGGTGTGTGGTGTGAAATTAATCACGAGGAAAGAAAATTAATGACCTGCTGTGATGGCATCCATCAGGATATCTCTCAGCAGGTGTGAAATTAACTTGCCTTGATTGTGGTTTAAATTTAATGGCATGACGTAAAACTACAGGAACAGTTTCCATTATTACTGGGGAACAAGTAAGGCTTTTTTCTTGTTCTTTTTTTTTTTTTTAAGATTCCAGATTAATGAACTGCTTACGTCATACAGAGGATGGTCCTGTGATCATTTAGCAGCATGAATTTAGATTATGTTCCCTAAGAAGATCAAGTATTACCGTATCAGTAAAAATTGTTAAAGTCAGGCCACAGAAATGCATTTTTAATTTCTATAATTACTGTGTGCCAGATGGTGGATGCATACTGGTTTCCAGAGTACTATTTCAGCTCAGATGTAAGCAGTCATCATCTTTATTTACAATTAATCAGATTTTAACCTAGGTAACTTGAAACTCTCTTGTGACTATGATGAGCTCTAAAGAAACACGTAGAAGAAACGTCACTGCTGTTTTAGTTACAAAAAAGCTTTTTTTTTTCTCTCTCTCACGTCCTGGATCTTAATTATGAGGATAGCAAAACTACCAGCTGACTCTAACTTTCTGCCAGCTATATTGGAATAAATATCTAATATTAGATTATGTATTTGGTAAATCCTATTTAGTTAAAAAAAAAAAAAAAAAAACTCTTCTTTTGAGAAGTGGTCATCAATTCCTGTGCCCCTACAGAAGGTCCTGGCTCACAGGAGATAGCCCTGCTGCTGAGGCTGAAGCTTTAATCTGTTGCTCTGAAAAAGCAGTACCACAAGGATATAAACTACATTGCAGTTCATTGGCTGTTTAAGGTGAATGAGGAAGATGAAGAAAATGTATTTTTCCGATTTAAATATTAAGAGCTTGATATTCTGAGAAATATTTCCATGTTCTTTCCCTTCTTATTCCCCTTTGTGTATGTATGTTTCCTCTGTAATTACCCTGTTGGTTTGGGTTTTTTGTACTTTTTTTTTAGAAGCTCCCTTTGACTTCTGAATTTTAAGTGGATTTTGCTGGACGTGCCTTGAGGTTCCTCCTCTAAAAAGTTCAGTCACCTCACCTCTTTTTAGATCTCTTGATGCTTTGCCCTTGATGGAAAAACAATCATATACAGGTTTTTTCACCCCTCAATTCAGTTTGGAATCCTTATTTCCAGGAATTAAGGAGAATGCGAGTTGGTGATTAGAAAGAAGGTGATTAAAAAGTCACTTAGCTGTGACTTGCACAGTGTTTTTTTCCTAGGAGCAGAGCTGATAAACCTCTGTTAATATATCTTCAGGTTTAGAAATTCACAGTATGCTGATACATTTTTGATTATCTGGTCTTTATAAGTTGTCCTATCTGACTTTTATTAAGGAATATCAGTGGTTTGTAGAAACAATACATTTTTGGTTTAATTTTGTCAATCAGAAAGCTGATAGAGTAGTGAAGGTCTAATTAAGTTCTATGGATTCTGTATCAAATGTAACTTCTGCTGTTTGCAGCATGGTTTGGATTCATAACACTTCTTCAGTAGTTACATTTTCTTTGTTGGGGATGTTTTAGGGCTGTCTCTCTGTTGTGTCACTGGCAGTACTTTCGTTAAGGGTAAAGTTGTAAGTAGCACCTCTAGCATTATGGGGTCTGCACTGTTCTGAAATTTGAATGAGAAGCTCTGATAGAAAAAAATCACCTGCTTATTTTCTAATATTGAGTTGAGCTGACAAGGTGGTATTTTAGAAGTTGCTTATAAAGATAAGAAAGCATTAAAGAGGAATTAATGGTTCCAGTCTGACTTTTAACAGTTGATAAAGGTTAGGTGATTACTAGAATTATGACATTTCAGCTGCTGCTTTGGACTGTTCTTGCCTGCTTTAGGAAGTAAAAGTCTTGATACATGCATTAAAGAACCTTGCTTTTTAAACCTGAATTGTAACATGATGCTCTTGCAAACTTGCTTATATTGAAGTCAATGCTGGAACACTGTATTCAATTGCCTGCCTGCAATTTTAGATTGCTGGGTTTAATTAATCATATTCCCGCCCTTCTCTTGTTGATGGCTTTTAAAGCTCCTGACCTTGTATGATTATTTAGTAGCCCCAGGGAAAATGGAGAGAAAAGAGTGGAAGAGAGAAGTTAAACTTTCTGTTGAACTTGTTCAAGTTTTGAAGTGAAGTGAAAGGTGGAGTTTTCTTTGGAGCTGTGGTAGCATGATGGCTGCTTTGCTAACTGTCCTGGGAAGCTTTTCAGTCAGACCATCTTGCCAGAAAGAAATCCTCGCGTCTCTTTTCTGTGATACACGGTACGAGTTGGGGCCGTTGCAGTTCTTTATTGTGCTCTGCCTGCAAGCTGAGGCCATGTTGGCTGCTTTTGCCATTTGCTTCATCTCTTCATGTCTATGATATCCTTCCACAAGGGAGCATATGAATCTCTTATGGGGCCTTCACAGCAATGCTTGTTGGTTTTGGATTTGGTTTTAATTTATATATTTTTTTTAATGCAGCTCTACTAGATTTTGGTATGAGGAGAACTCAGATTTTTGTGTTGTCTGCTATGTGAATATGCAACATGGTTCTGTCAGCATGCTCAGAGTTGAGCAGTGTGGTGCCATCTGGCTGTGAGCAGGGGGCTCCTGAGAAAGTACTTCCATTTCTCTTGAGCCGGTTGCACCTGGTGTTCACTGAGTATATATTCATCTTCTGGGTTGTGCTGATGATGCTGTTCAGTTTTTGGAGGACTGAGAGGACATGAGTGAGGGAAGCTTGTGTCTTCCAGCAAAGGTGGTTGCAGTAGCTAACGGTTAAATCATTGATCAGGTGCTTTTTGTGGATCTGTGAGGAGTGAAGGTTTTGTTTAGCTTTTCCCATTTTATTCTCTGTATGTTCTCAGGCAGCAGTCAATAGGTGTCCCATCTCAAAGGAATTGCCACTGACTTGTGATTGTTGTTGTAAGTCAGCCAGGGGGCATGGAAACTTCTTCCATAATGAGTCAAAAATGATGGTATTTAATAATAAATTCTGTATGGCAAAAAAATTAAATATTGTTTCATTAGCAATTGAGCTACTTATTTTGCCCTCTAGTTCATTACATGTTAAGTAGGTTTATGCCACTGATTCATATTGCACATTATGGCTCATAAATGTCACTAAAATGACTCAAAGTAAGTGTTAAAGTGTCTTGCTGTCATTAGTTATCCAGTTGGTTTAGTCTTGGTGACGAGTTTGTAGATAATGTGTGAATTTTATAGTTGAAGATGTCAGGACTTGGAGAGCTTGCTGCTTTTTATTAAGGAAAGAGACAAGCCTGTACCTAAAAGCTGTAGTTGGAATTTCTTTCTGTTCATATCTACTGCCTACCTTTCCTAGTCAGCAGTGTGAGTTGATATCCTGTGCCAGGTTGAAAAGCAATAAACACAACTGTAAAAATAATGAAAATTGTATCTTTTCAGTGATTCTGAGAACCCAATATCAGTGCCCTGATTTCAGTGAATCTGTGTTCTTTGAGGAAATGACAGTCAGTGAAGATCTGGAACATGGCAGTGTGAGCTGATGTAGCCACTTCGTTAATAGTGCAGCTGATATTTCCAGATGCAAATCATAATACTCAAATACTTTATTTTTAGGTGAGATCCTGTGATCTGCATTTCAGAAGACTTTGACAATGTGGAAAGGAAGCTAGATACAGTACAGAAAAAGTCTGCATAAGTCACTTGATAAGGTAATAAAAAAACTTTAGAGTAGCAGGTTGTGATAATGTGTTTTGGTGACACCAGAAGATATAGTACAAGATCTATGTTGTTGGTAAATTTCAGTTATTCTGAATAGAAATCTTAGAGGCTGAAAGTTCTGATTTATTTTAGAAGATTCAGGAGGAAAATATCTTGATATATACAGTAGCATGAGTTCTACTCGTGACAGCCCTGCATCTGTCAATGGCTTTTGTATGGCTTTAGATCAATAGATTTCAAAGATTAGGGGTAATTATTTGTTGTTTGTCACATTCAGTATGTAGTTAACTGGGTATGGAACATACAGGGATGGCAGTTCAGTGGAGGAGTCAAATCTCATCTTACATCTTTCAAGTTCTAGAGTTCAGTTCAGCTGTGGGATGAGTCTATAGATATGCAGAATTAAAATGGGAGCAGCTTCTCTGATGTTAGTGGGATTGATGAGAGTAAGGTATGTCAGTCTGCTAGAGATTAGTGAAGCATGGAATTTTGTCAAGAAAGAAACAGCAGCGTGAGAAGTACTGCCACCTGATCCCAGCTCTTTGTACTGAAACCCTAAAGCAGTCTGGTAGATATCTGTTGGCTGGTTGGTTGGCAGGGGTGTTTACATACGTTTGGAGATGTGCCTTAAGTGACTGAAGATAAAACTACTTCTTATGTTGTTGTGGTTTTGCTCTTGTGGGTTTTTTAAGTGTAAAATTAGACTGGAATGTCACTTTTGATTAGTCTCTGAAGAAAGATCTGTTTTTAATAATTTATCTGGAGACTGTATGAAAGATTTAAAATGTGACAGCTCTGAAATAAGAAGATTGATGCTCCAGTGTGACTTGGATTTTGACCTAATTTCTTCTAGTTAGTGATTGGTATAGGACTTTGTGGGGTACATGAGCTTGTGTCTTGTGGAGATTACAGGCTGATATTTTTAGGCTACCAGCTAATCTTGTTTAGGATTAGGATTTTTATCTGAAAACTGTGGCAAGTCCTTATATTCTTCTTGTTTCACTTTGTGACAAATTGAAAGTACACAAAAAAAATTGCCTATTTCAGAGTGTCTTGTGCTGTGGTGCAGTCATCTAGTTAATGATGCTCTGTGTGCGTGTGTTTGAAGACTGATATTTTTCTTCCATGCCTGAACAGAAGGAAAATCTTCCATTTAAGTTGTTAATTTTGCACATACTCCAGGGCAGGTATGGAAAAGCATTGCATGCATATTGCCCTTGAAGGTGTCTTGAGCTTTTCCTCCTGGACTTTTCTCAGGTTGCTTTGTAGCTGTTTCCACAACAGCCATACTGTAGATAAACTAACATTTAATCCAAGTTCTATTTGCTATATAAACACTGTCTTCTGGATGTTTTCTCCTTGTTAGCAGTTTCATATATTTGTAACCTATGGCAGAAGAACCCTTCTTTAATTCTCTTATTTAGAGTGAGATTGTCACCTGCTTTGTGTGTTTATGTGTGCTAGGTAAGTGTGTGAAGCATTTTGTCACTGGCTTCTAAAGATTGAGTCCAGAATGATCCCAGTCTTGTCTATGAGGCCACCTTTGTGAACTTTTAATTAAACTTTTTAAAAAATTGAAGGAGCAGGAAAATAAAGGCTGTTACATCTTGGATGTCTTGTAGCTGTTTTATTTCCATTCTGTTGTATGCCTTGGTGGGAAGGGAGGCCACAGTGAATGGAGGGATGAGAATTTGGACTGCAAGAATAATATGTATGAATAATACTCTCCTGTACTGAAAATATTCTAATCCAATGTATTGGTATCCCAGTTAGAACTCAATGTGTTACTCATGGAGACTGAACCCAACGTGAAGATGTTATGGAATGCCATTGCTTCCAATTGAATGTGTGCTCTACCATATGTAGAGTCTTGCATGCAAGCGGTGAAGTGAGAGTACCCCAGTTAAGTTGAGGTACTATGACCTTTACATGAAGGATTGCTAGGTTAAAACTAAGAATGTGAGCAGGACTTTCAGGATTGACTACAGCCAAGGTTCTACTGTGAGCTACTTTTGAGCCTGAATTTTATGGCAGAGGCTGTTGCCAACCACGTCCAACTTCAAGGCTGACTTAAGTTGTTAAAAGATGATTAAAGTATATTAAACACCTGTTTAATGTTATTTTTGTCGTAATGTAATTTGAAATAATTGGTTCAAATTAAACAGTGGGGTTTTGTTGCCTGTTTGGCTTGCTGATGTAGCATGTTCCACCCCCTTTAGTGAAAGGGAAAATATTGATTCGTCTTGATTTAGTAAATTTCCAGCTACCACCATCTCCAATTTACTGCCTCTTAAGAGCCCTTGCAGTACATCCTTTGTGTACTAAAACCTCTTTTACTGTCGTTATGCAGAAGACTCCTGTGATGGCTTGGTGAGGTCTTCATTTCGCAGCTAATGGGGGATTGAAGTGAAAGGGAGGGAAGCTGTCACACTCATATGGGCGATGTCACGCCTTGCAAGACATCCCTGCTTCTTAGCACACAGAATCAAGCCCTTGTCTCCTGGTAGCAGAGGAGGCTGCAGTTCTGTGGGCAGTGTTACTGGTGAAAGAGAGCAGCTAACTCTCAAGAGATCTCCCACACAAGTCAAGACAATTCCTGCAGCACAGTGTAGCTCTTATCTCCCCCTCCTGCTTTTGCCATCCATGCTTTTCTGAGTTATTTATGGTGCTTTCAGGGAAGAAACTGATTCAGCTACCAGTCATCAAACAGATGTTTGGGTGTATGAAACACTTTCACTGAAGCTTTCTGTGCTTCCTACAGAACTGTCTTAACAATTATCTTTCCTTCATTTTTGCTTCCTTATCTTTTTTCCTCTCCAGTTTCTGAATGTTAGTGGTGGTTTTTGTTTGCTTCCACAATATAAAATAATAGATAGTATTAGCTATTTGCAGAATTTGATTAAATTATGAAACACTTCTAAAGCTGAATAAGCTGAAGTTGTAGAAATTTTGAAACTTTATTTAATTATCTATATTCATCTTTTCTGAATGTTGCATAAATCAAAAAAAACCTTCAGCTTTCTGCTCTTTAATAACCTGGTTGCTTATGCTGGCAGTGTTCACATAGAACTAGAGTAATTATCTAGATAGGCAAGTTGTTTGCATTTAGCTAAGGTAGAAGGTAGGAGACACTCTAAGGATACTTCTCGTTGTGTTCAGTGCAGATGTTCAACCCACCAGACCTGCTAGGTGAAGGCAAAGAGAGAAGGTGTATAGTGTGGCATTGAGACAGGGTGTGTTCAAAGCTCTAAGGAGCTGCTGAAGTGCCAGACTTATCCAGCCCATAGAGCTACTGACTCGCAGGTAACAGTAGCAAAGTCAGTTACATTTTGAATAGGATCCAAGTTGTCTGTCCCCAGAGTCCACCCCTATAAAAAAAGACTTCCTGAAGGGAATGAAATGGTGCAACCATTAAAGAGCTGATCAGCAAGTTACTGCAATACTTAAACTGGAGATTTATGCCAGGAGTGGATCTGATTTGCTTAGAATTTTTATTGGCAACTGTTGTTGACACTTAAGTATGCTAAGGTGAATTGAAAAGATGGGAGAGGAAAGTGTGGATGGAAATAATCAGGGCTTTCCTACTTCAAAAGGTATCATGAAGAGCATCTAGTGCTCTAAGTGTGCTTTTTGTACATTCAGTACTTACCACTATGTTTGTGAGTACAATTATGAATCTTGTTGTATATGCATGAATTGTTTGATGGCCTTACTCCTAAGATAATGAAACTAATCTCTTGTAAAGCCTAATGTAATCATTGCAGAAGTGGACAAAAACACGTGATCCAAATCTGAAATCAGAACACAGATCCCCGTTATGTTTAATTTGATGTACTGCCTGTGTGTTGTGTGGGATTTACATAATGAATTTGAAGTGGTTTGGTGTGTCAGTAGACCAAGGCCATTAAGTACTTAAAAGGTGCAAGAGGAGAAACGCCAATTGCTGCTTTAAAGACCAGACACTGACTCGTACACTGCCAAAAAATGATCTTTCTGTTACATAAATTACCACCTAGCAGGTGTTTGAAATGAAGTGCAGTTTTTGTAGTAAGAAGTGCTTTGTTCATCCAAGCATATTAGCAGTATGGAAGTTGAAAAGAGTTATTTGTATTATTATTCCCAATTTAATAAAAAAATTTAAAGACTTGTTTGGTCACTTTGCAATGATGTAACAAATGGTCACAAGCAGGCATCACAGTAGGAATTAAAGATGGTGTATGTATCAAGTATATGCTGAAAACAAAATGTAAAAATGAGCTACTGCTTTTGGGCCATACTTCAGATATTGCAAGAAGGTATGCTGCTAATAATTTTGTATGAAGTGAGCCTGAACTGCATTCAGTGGTAGGTTTTTCTTCTCAAGTGTTAGCTGTGCAATTACTCAGTGTATTATGTTTTTATTTTCCTAAATGAAAGTCTGCTATTTTCATTACTTAACTAGAAAAAGAAAACGTGTGAGTGGAGATGATTTTTATAGTCATCTTTATTTTCTCAGTACTGCAGACAAATGCACTTTAAGTTGAGAAGCATCATTAAGCTGGATTTCTGAATGATGGAAATTAGTCCTTCCTAAATTGCTCAATGCTGTAACTTATTTTTGTTAACAGTGTAATTCTTTTCCTTAGACCACCTTCTATGTTGGATTGAGTTTTTACTTGGTACCAGCTATATGCCTTCTTTTTCTTTCCTCTCCCTGAGCACTTGACATTAATATTTCTCCCATATTCAAGATCGTATGGAATATTGGAAAAAAAACAGATGCATTTTTAATGCTCTTGAAGTCAACTGTGTGTATCCATAATTCTTTGTAAGTAATCCAACAATAAATATATGTAAGCTCAAATCAAGATTTTACACTTCTAGATAGCTTTTGTGTTCTGTTTTTTGTCCTCTGGTGGAATGCACAGAAAGAGTTGAGGCTGACATTCGTGTTACTGGGTTATAGGAGACTGTTCTACTGGTTCAGAAACCAGAAGAGTAAGATGGCCTCAGCGTGTTGGTTGTTGCTCACAGGAAAGCACCGTGAGCTCTGACTGCTGGTGCTTCTGCTAGGGCTGTGATGGCTGTATGCAGGGCTGGTGGCAGTAAGGGATAGGAGTACTTCAGTTACTTACCAGCAGCTTAGGCTGGAACTCATACCTGAATGCTGAGGGTGCTGTACCCTGTTCAAGTAATTAGGAGCTGATCTGTGCACAGTTCTGCTGCGGCTCACTGTGACATGCACTGAGCTCTCAGAGGTAAGCCTGCCAGAGAACTTATCTGGAGAAGAAAACATTCTCCTGCTTCCACTTTTCACAAAAGCTGCTTCCGTTTACAAAGCGTAACTTGTGTTATATTCTCTTTTTAAAGTTTGTCCTTGAATCTTTTTCTTCCTACCTTCACTGCAACCTGTACAGTTCATCAGATCCCTTGAGGCTGTCGCTGTCATTGTGTGGCATCAGCTGTGCAATGCTAATGAGTTCCAGCAGAACAGAATAGCAGTCTGTGCCTGGTGCAACTCCTGCAAGATCATTATCAATCTTGTGTTTTCAGGGAGCCACATTTCTCGATAAGATTAACTTTGTAGAACAGCAACAAATTCCCCTACGGGGGCAGCTTACTCACATTTTGGTAAAGAAATCCTGGCAACGGTTACTGAATTCACTTAGAGTCTGCCAAACTTGAGGAAGTTATAGCACTGTTACATCTTTGGGTTGGAGTGACTGACCCAGACACACTTTAGCTGAGCTAACTGGTGTCAGAGATTTGCAGCACCCTTGAAGTATTCTGGCCAACCTGGCTGTGGTTTAAATGAATACTGTCCTACAAATTTAATCTGGCTTACCTATGAGCCACAACTTTTATTCCATCTGTTACTGTGAGCGTCTTGAAGATTATGCCAAATTAAAAAAGATTACTAAAATACATACCTTTTCTGGGCATATCTAGTCCTTAGATGATCAGATTTTCCTGAATATCAAAATTCCCCATCTCAAGAAATGTAGCATGGAAAGTGACTGCCTTTGACATCTGTCATGTATGTATTTCTTTTGTTGTCAAATCATATTCCATTCGGAATGTTATTTGGCATTAGAACTGTTGTTACATTTGTTTGTATTTGAATGTACATATTGAATATGCCAGGAATGTATTTAAGTTCATAACTTAAAAATATAGTATGTGGCTATAAAAAAAAATAATCTGTATTCAGCTGGAAAACCAATACAATATAAACTACATAGCAGTAAAGTATGATTTCTTGTTATGAGGACAGTAAGGAATATGAAAGACTTAAAATAAGGATTTTCTGACATTTAGGTAGATAACAAGTAGGTGAAAATGAGTTTTTATTATTGATTCTCAAACCCACAGAAAAGCTTTCTTTTCTTGTGTATGCTTGAGCTACGCGTGTGATTTAGGTTGACTTCATTGCTGTAGCAAGTATGATGTACCAAATCAGAAAGAAAGTCTCCTTTTCTTTAGTACTGAAAAGACAGAAAAGTCGTTCTGGAAAGAAGAAAAAGCTGGTGCTGGAAAATTCAGCCCTCACTCCTACTGTTCTATAAATTGCTGTTAGTATTCCTGTCTCTCTATGTAAGCCCTATGTCCAGGCTTGTGGTTTGAATTATAAACACAGATGAGATCCTTCTATACAAGAATAAGAGCGCACAGATGGAGATAATCAGAAGGGACTTAATGTGTCGGCATTTTTAGAGGTGCTAAAAGCCCACAGTGCCAAGTGGATGTTGATGAGAGAGCTACAGGTGCAAAGTATTCTCAGACATATCAGAGGCTGATTTCTAGAGGATGTTCAGACACCTTTGGAGTCTCATTAGGTGCAGTAGGAATTGTGCTTTTGGATGTATTCAGAAATCTCACAGATGCCTCTTTGAGCATCTATTGAGATTTCTTTAACGCTCCTAATTTTTGCTCTTGACAGTTGCCGTAATTAACAGGAGTTTTTATAGAACTTGCCTTATTGTTCTTGGTGAATTATAAGAAATCCTGATGATATGGGCTAAAGAGTAGAAATGGTAAAAACTGTCATGGACAGTACTTTGTATTAAATAAAGGATTCCTGTGGGATTCTTTAACCTCCATGATAAACTAAAATTCAAGCAGAGGACTTTTCTCCCCTGTTATGTTCTGCAGGCTATGTTGTTTGTTCTGTTTGATGTGTTCAGATATCTAGAATTCAACTTTCTAGCTGTAAACACGTATACATGACTTGCAGTTTGACTTTCTCAAAAGTGATTAATGGAATTTGGACTCTTCACAATTTTGTTGGGAGTTTGATTTAGGTAGTCACACATTCTCCAATAGCACTTCAGCATGAATACAGCTACAAACAGCATTGTCACTAACAGATGGTAGGTGGTAGGATCAACCTGCTTATTGTTTAACCTAATAGTTTCCACTCTTTTAGGTGACATTTCATTTCTTACTCATCACTCAAGCTGCCACTTCTTAAGATTTGAAGTCTAATAGGGGGAGATGACATACTGGTTAGTGAACTATTCCTACTTGTATCACTCCCTTGTTTAAATATATGCAGTTTTGTATTGTGTCCCTTAATGCTGTATATTCACCCACAACCTCTGAGGTACTGTGTCTTCAGTGATACTATTAGACGTCTGAATTCTCCCTCCTGCTTTCACTGGAAACTTAAATCAGTTAAATGGACAATCTGGTTTCATTGGATTTTGTAACAAGCCATATCTCCCTATAAATATTATTATTCCTTTTGTTTCTCCTAATTTTTTTTCCATTGATACATAGGATTACACAATCTGTCGAAACCTAGGTGTTGCTACTCTTCCACGTGGGCTCAATTAGCTTATTTGATTTTGCTTTTCTTAAAAAACATCACAACAGGTGTTTAGTTAACTTGCCTTTCCAAACCTGATCTTCTGCAATTCTTTCACCATGTTAAAATGGAACAGTTCAGTGGGGGAGGGAAAATAAATGTATTTTTATGTAAAGTAAGTTGAATTCAGTGGTTGACTCTTCATAGTTCTGGAATGTTAAGCTTACAAATGAATTGTTAAGATTCTTGGGGTTCTTGTCCTCCCCATCTACCGTCCTCACCCCCCTTTTTATTTTTTAAAGGGGACAATTATCTGTTCTTGTTCTCTGCAAATCTGTTCCTTGGAGCTGGCTGTAGTGTGCAGAGTGTCTTCTTAGTGTTTTTGCTGACACTTCTCTAAGGCTTGCTGGTTTCCTTTTTAACCTCTGATGTTTATTCTCTTGCAGTGTTTGCAATGTCACTTCAGTTTGCTCATGAAATTTTTTAGGTGTTTGTCCTTCAGTGGCCACTACTATTAGATCTTCATTATTCTTGGTTCCCACCTTTGTCCTTCAAACTCCTTTTTTCCCCTATTCCCCAAAAAGATTGAAACTTTAACTGAAGTGGGGAAAGGTATCTAAGAGCTGATTGTTTCATTACTTAAGAAGTCTTAAATGCTTCTGTGCTTTTGTAAAGCACATTTCACAAAAAGTCCTGTATGTTTTTTTTTAAATGTCTCTGCACTTACAAGAAAATTACTTGTCTCATGTTGTGCATGTTTTTCATAAATACACATGTTTTTTTCTCCACAAAGCTTTTTTAACTGCTGAAAATGGTTCTGTTTAATTGTTGATGGTTGTCACAGAGGTGGCCAGCTTCAGTGGAAAATTGTATGCTTTTTATGGATGTTTTTTTATCTAGTGCATCATGTTGCTCAAAAGCTAGATGATCAGACTTACCATTGTAAGTTTGTTGGATTTTGTTTCTTTTTATTGGGTTTTAAGTATATGGTGCTGTATGGGATTTTGTCTTCGTTTTGAAAATATAAAAAATCCTGTAGTAATTCTCCCTGTCTCCTTCAAAGACTAAAAGGTCAATTGGAGAGGGGGAAGATGCTTATCTACTAGGCTTCTTTCTTCATTGGCATTCAGTAAAATTGAGTTTTCATCCTGTTTTAATTGAAAACCTCAAGCAATCAGGCCATGATGTGATGAAAGCACAGTAAATTTAGTAGTATGCAACAAACTCTATGTTAGAGCCTAACAAGCCGTTCGTTCTTAACTTCTGTGACCTCTGCTTTGTAGTCATCAATGACAACAAGCTGCTGCAGTCAGTGAAGGCTGCAAGCGTGCTGGGAGCATCAAGTTGATACACTGGAAAACAACTCTGGTATTTGGATGGAAGCTTTTCTCTTGGCCTGGAATGGCTGAAACTTTGTGAGTGGCAGACCTTATGAACTGAAGCCTTGCTCTTTCAGCTGATCCCCGAAAAGTTGTTCCATCTTTAAGCCGAGTATTTGGTGGGTTGTTTTCTTCTTCTGGAGATTAAAGTTCCCATGCAAAGGGGAAGAAACAAAGGCTGAAGTATTTGAATTGTACTTGATAAAGAAAATCTCAAAAATCTGATGCACACCAAATTCATTCTGTCTCTAACGATATGTGCTTCTTGGTTTGTGGCTATATAAAAATGAAGAAGGGATGTTATGCAAATCAGTGTTTCTTAGTTTGACACTCACTACGCAGCCACCTGTTAAAACATAATGGTATGGATGAGTCCCAGTACGAGATATGAAAGCTTTGCAGCTTCTGGTGTTTGCTAACCTTCAGAAAGCAGATTTTGTTATCAAAGTAGAATTTGAGAGCCTGAAAAAGTGTGTATGAATTTTGAAAGTAGTACATAGGCTGGAAAATAGAGTTGTGCTTGAGCCAGGAGACCAGCCAGGTGACTTCCTTTGTACTTCTGATCTACAAATGTGGACAAGGCTGGGTTTACAAACATTTTTTCCATCTGTCTTTCGATTTAAAAGCACGAGAAAAGCTTAATGACATTCTTTGCAAGAACACTTGGCTAGTAGCCTAAACTCAGTATCAATGAACATACTTCCTAATGCATTGTCTAATGCAGTGAGAGGAGTTTGTTCTCAAAATACACGTGGAGTAACTACTGGAAGTCTACTAAGGTCTACTGAGGATATTTAATTGTACCTCTTCTGTCATTTGTGGTTAGGTATGTGGAAGTACAGTATTTCTTAGTATCTCTGTCTACATGAGTCAGTGCACAAAATGTTTTGAAGACCGTGGCTGTTTGGAACATGTGAAAGTATTAAAGTTCTGCAAAATTTAAAGGAACTCTGAATTGGTGCTCGGTGTTGTTCACCAATTTAAGTCATTAATGAGATGGTAGATGTTGCTTCCAGCATTGTCATACTCCCTTAACACAGACCCATAGTGTCTTGTGCAAAGGTAGCATTGTATCTTGTCTCTAATGACTGTGGAGAGCTGTAGAATTGGTTATACATGTGAATGTATGCCCATGTCATGGAATACTTTTTGTCGTGCTATGGGCAGGAGTTTCCAGTTATCTTGGAGAATTTATTGAAGAAATATCATGAAATGGGAAGTCTAATCGCTGGCTGCAGGCTTCTCATAAATGAAAATCCCAACTTGTTTCTCACTCAGGGTGAAAGCTCTGCCACTTCTAAGAATATCAGGAAATGCCAAAAGCTCCTTGACAAACAGTTTTACTCAATAGATGTTTACAGTCCAATTTGTATATGAGAATTTATTAGTTGTTGCTTGGCCATGAAAACTCACTTTTATCTGTTGGCATGTCAATCGTAATGTTGATTTAATAGTATTTACTGTTCTTTATGTGGTTTTTTTTTTTTTTTTTTTTTTTTTTTTTTCCAGTCTTGCGTGAACTGGTGTGTTGAGCCATTCAGTTAGTTAAGCCCTTGTCTTTTCAGGGTAATTTTCTAGCACTTGTCTGTCCAGGGAGTGTTTTGTTGACTCTACCTTGGAATTGCATTGAATTATTATTATTTTTTTTCTGCCTCAAGTCTTCATTTGGTGCATTTGTTTTCTTTCTCGCCTTTTAATTTCTTCACTAACTTAATGCTTCTGTCTTTTTGTTATAGTGATTTTTTTTTTTCCTCAGGTTTTTCCCCCCTCTTTTTTAATTTTTTTTTTTTTTTTTTTTTTTCCTACTACTTCCTTCCCATATCTGTTATTCTGTAAGTGCGTAAATTGCAATGTGGATGAGTTACTAGGTTGTTTTTTTTTTTTTTCAAATTCTTACCCATAATTAGAAGATCTCAGCTTTATTTTTCCTATTGGATCATGTTATTTATCTTTAACCTGTTACACCTAACATGGGAATACAAAATTGCTGCCTCTTTCATTTTTCTAGTCTAATCTCCCAGTGAAACAAGTCACCTAATTTTCTCCTTCCTAAGTTCAGAATGCAGTGGTTAATGGACAGCATGTGGTCTGAGCAGCTTTAACATGTTACTGTGCTGCAGGAGTTCCAGCAACTTTTTTTATATAGTTACATTCATTCAAACTCAAGCTGTGTTCTGGTTGGAAGCATATTCTGACTTAGTAAATCTGCAGCTCTGTGCCATTCTGTAACAAAAACACTTGTGAAGGAAGTATAGCTTTTTGTACACCTATTTGGTCATTAATTTCCATTTTGTTACTTGAGAGGGTAACTGCAGGCAATTGAATTATGTTTTGTTTCTTTTTTTTCTGGTCATTTCTATGGTGGATTTGGTAGTTCAGGATAGTATGGGATGTTCCCAAACATTGCCTTGAATGTGAACTGCTCTTGGAAGTGAATTGTAACCTTGCTAGTAACACTTCAACTTGTATTGTGGGGTACCTTGGAGATCACAAACTGGATTCCCTTTCAATTAAAACATTCCAGGAATGCAGGAAATGTTCTCAGACTGTTGGCATATAGTCAGTAAGGTGGACTAGATACAATGCACAGCACTGTGCCCTGCTATTAGTATGCACACCCCGTGCATTGCTGAGCTGAAGTGCCTGTGGTGTGAACGTCAGGTCCTCAAAGCCTAATGTTTTGTTTTGCTGTTCTGTTGTGTTTCATGCTGACATAAACAGAGATTTTGAGACCTAAGGTGTGATTTTCTGTCTGGTGAAGGCAGGCTTCAGACTTCACTTCATGGTTCATTTAAGGATAACTTCAGCAAGGAAGTACCTTGTGTAAGTTCTAGCTGCATCCTTCAAGAAGGGAAAGCAAATCCAAGACAACTCTGAAATTAAAGCATTTAATGTTGTAAATAATTAAATTTGCCAAGATATTAACATTTACTTTGGAGCTGCACTGCAGAAGGAGTAAAGGTTTGCTTTCAGCACTGAAAATGAAGCTACTTTTTGCTAACAAACCTTGAATGAGAGTATTGCCTTAAGAAAATGTACTTTGCAAAAGAATGCATTTCCACCAATTGAGGTGATTTACAAAAGGCACTGAGTCATTGAAGAAGGTGGAATAGAACCAACTAAGCTTTCTTTGGTCCAGGCAGACTAGAGCTATCGAGAGGACCTTGGGAGTGAGAGAGGCTGAAAAAAATGTGCATTGTTGTTAATGACAGGGTATAAGCAGTGAGGAGAGCTTCATGGGTTCTTCAGCTGTCCTTCAGTACTAGCAAGTTAGTGAACTGTTATTTACGTAGGATATCAGCTCAGGACTTCTTCATGTTATTTCCTGAATTCGGGGGCAGTGTGTGCGTCCTCTCTCTCCTCCTTGGAATTTGAGAGCAACAATATGGTATTACTGATTCACTTTCCTTATGCTGCTGCTTCTGGCTGTATTCTGCATTTCTAGCTTTTTTTTTTTTTTTTTTTTTCTTCACTTAGTTTTGCAAGGGGCCACAGCTGAAGTAGAACTATTCCTCAGTTTGCCAGTACAAGCTGTTCTACAGCTGTCAAGGGATGTTGGAAAAAAAGAGCCTGTTTTCCACCTACTCAAAATAGTTTATAAGTTTTGTGCCCTACAGTATACTTAGTACAGCTCATACTTCTGTAAAGGAAGCTTGTTTACTTTATTGAATCTTGCAGAGAACTGAGAAGCTGACTGCCTTCCACCTGCGTCCATCGTGGTTATAAAAGATTCCATGTAGCCAGTGAGAATGGTGCCACGTTTAGTGTTGTGCTGCTGGCTTTCCTTTGAAAATACTTCTGTGGTTGTGGCCGTATCATTCATAGCACATTGTGAGAATTGTCTGCAGGGAGAAATGGTTCTGTTTTAAAGGATTGTATCATTACTATCCATAACTGGCTGGACAGCTGAGAACTGCATATGTAGTGAAGGTTTTGTCTGGTGCTCCATTCAGCATTTACCCAGTGACTTGATTCCCCTCAGGTGTTTTCTCCTCCAAAAGCACAGCATCAGCATTGCTTTCAAGCACTATTATTGCTGTAAAAGTCTGTCTCATGTGACAAGCAATTGGGCTTCTTGAATGTGTGGAGAACTACATATACATCCCTGTAAGCATTTTGGTGGTGGGAATGCTGTTTTAGTGGCACGAGGTTGTTACAGTTTAACAAAAATACCAGCTCTGTAGCTGTGGTGCTGCTGCTGATTCAGTAAAACTGTTAGTAACTCATCAGCTAGAATGGGTTTGATTGCCTTTAGATGTAAAGCACTTTTTTTTTGCATTGCTGTTGTTTCTTATTTCTCTTTATAAGTAACAGTAGCAACTTTCATTTCTGTGAAAGTGCTCATCTAACTGTATCAACTGTTGGTAACTAGCAATGTTTGGAAACAGGATTTATTCAGGACATACAAGATATGTGTTCAAATGCTTTGCTGTCTTTCTTTCAAATTGTCAAACAAATTGCAATCTCACCCTTTCTGATAATACAGAAAACATCTTAAACACAGAAACTAGAGTAATGGAATAAAACAGCACTGTTGTTTGAAATGGGTGACTGTTGAAATTTTAGTTCCATTAAATACTCTGCTTTGGAGATGCAGCTTGTATTTTCAACCATTTGTCTGGCCACCTGAATTGGATTGTACTCAAGAAGGTTGCCAAGAACAAATCTGTAGGAAGAAATGTTATACTTTGACCCAGGTTCAACATGTTCTAAAGCAACTAGAAAAAAATATTTCTTAAGACTTTATTTGATGTTCAGCTTAGATAGTTTGGGTTGTTTTCCTCCAGTTATATGGTACATTCTTACTTAATAACATATACTTAGAAATGTCTTCTTTCTTTCTTTCTTTCTATTGTAACTCAACTCTCCTGTCTTCTGTTGTTGTGATGTTTATGGAAAATTTGGATGTAGAATCCTGCAATCTATTGAAACCCAATTTATTGAGAATTTCTTTTTTGTTTTAATTATCTGCCATTCCAGCAAAGTCTTAAAGAAATTCAAGTTAATTTTCTTACACAGATGTTCTTAACTGTCTTCTATTCTTCACAAACTTTTCCTGTAAGATGTAATGACTATTTTGAGCATGAACGTGTCTGGATCTTTCCTTAAACCTTGTACTGTATTTTCAGCTGTCTAAAGACTACATTTAGTGTGGTGAAGATCATGTTGACAAGAGATGGTAGTTAGGCATCCACATTGATGAGAGCTTTCTTGTTAAATACAAAGCACTTCTTGGTTTTCCTCTGTGGACTGGACAGGGCTGCTGTTGAGAGCTGCTTGTTTTTCTCTTGGACAGATTGCGAGAGGTGATGTAACAGGCTGAGTTGTGGTTAACAGCAGCAAGAGAGGCTGAAGTATCTGCTTCATGCATGAAATGAGCTAACAGATTCAGTTTTTATATAATATTTCTTGGATTGTAAGCTGAAGTTAATTCTATTTTTTTCATTAAAAATATTTTTCTGAATAAGTTCAAAGCAATTTTCCTTAACTCTCGTTACAGTAGTTATAGTGTGTCCTCAGGAGATAGGAGAGAATTCCCCGAAACCAAGTTGCACATGCAGGATTGCTGTATAACAGTGAAAGGCTTTTTGTTCACAACTGGAAAAAAGTTGATCTAAAAAGTATGAAACTATGTTTCTTAGCAAGTGCCAGAGCTATGCCTTTCAGTGGCCAAATGCCAAATGTAAAATCGAGAATGACTTAAGGTGGTGTGATATATTAGGCTTAGAGAGGGATGTCATGTTTGGGTAGATATGAGGAGAGGAGGAGAAAAAGTTATGTTGTTGTGTCCACATTAGGAAACTTCTTATCCATGCTATCTATTTTTAAATTTACATAAATTAATGAAGTATGTTAAGGCTTGTTTGTACAAGGGACTCTTGCAAGTGTGAAAATCACTTGTGTACTTCTTTTGCTGAGTTTGGGGATCTCTTTTAAGTCTTAGGATGACTGGGGCTTTCAGTCTACTTTTTAAGTTTCTTTCTTGCAAAATATGGTGAAAAATGACTTTCCCAATCCCTTGATCACCGTGCCTACATGCTGAAACATCCTTTTTCAGTTTAAAAAATGCAGCTTGTGGAATCCTTTAATGCAATGAGAAGAAATGTAAGTAATTTACCTTACAATTTGCCTGTAAATAGCTGTAAAAATTCCAATTTCTTTCATTAGTTCAACGCCAAGAATATTTCTATTGCTTTAAAGTTGGAGGAAGTCTTCCTATTCCTAATCCTAAAATTAGTCCTGTTTTTTTAATCTGTAAGCACTGTTATTAAAAGATCAAGACAGTTTGTGATTATGTCCTTAAATGCTTTGTCTGGAGTGGTTTTAATCCATAAGGATTATTTGAATCATAAGAACTTCATAAGAGTTCTTCCATTTAGGCTTTCTTCTACCCTTTTTCCTTCTAATCCATATGAGTTAAAAACAACGAGATCATACAAAATTTCTTGTCTTATTCTTTCTCCATATGAAATCTTCAGTTGTGAGCTTTTTTGATATTAATATTGGAGAACTCTTGAGCTCTAGGTCTGCTGCCTGAGCAGTATTTTTTCATTGTCTTGTTTGTCAGCTGTAATTCAGTGTAGTTGTTTTCATTCTACATAGTCATCCTCTCTATCCATGCTCCAGAATTGTCTGATTGATATCACAGAATGGCCAGGATTGGGAGGGACCTCAAGGATCATGAATCTCCGACCCCCATCATATGCATCTTCACTTGAAACTTAGTGTACTCCCATCTATTAAAAATTTGTTATGAATTCTTTAAAGAAAGTTCAGTAAAATATGAATTAAGTAGAACATGAAGGTTGGAGATGCTACTTTTTTCCAAACGTTTTATATTAAATCGTTTAAGCTGTATAAAACACCTGTAGAGTTTGAGTTCCAAAAGGGTTTTGGGTAGAAAAATGGAGAATGGTATTTAGCAGTAAGAACTCAGTGTGAAAAAGAAAGGAATAACATTTGTGGCACTGCTTGACGGCTGCAGAGTGATCCTTTTGCACACCTTGAGGGGAAAAAGCAGACTGTTCTTACATCCTGGGTGTAGTTTTGTGTATTCTTGCCTTGTCTCTTGGTTCTGGCTGACAAGGTGTTTGCAGGGAGGTTTGCCACTGTAATCACTTTGTGTAACTGTTAATTTTTTTCCTCTTCCCTTTCTGAAATAGCAGGGTAAGTAAACAAAAGGGGGGAAAAAATACAATTTAACTTTTGTAGGAACTAAACTGCAGAAAATTATGTGCTTGGTGGAAAATTGGAAATATCTTGGAGTGCTCTGTAAAATCACAGACCCACATGGGGAAATGCTTGTTGAGCTGCCACCCAAACTGTTTCTATGTGGAGAAATTTATTTTTGAAAGTGAAGGCGAGCTGTTTGCTCAAGATGAAAATTTACTTTTTTTATGGCATCTTATCAAAGGCTTCTTTTCTCTCCTTCCACTTTCATCCCACTGCCTCCTGCCAATTTCTACTACACGCACACACACAAAAGCGAACACGTCCCCCCAGCCTAAAAAAACAAACCCAGTATTTATGCTTTTACTCTCCCTCAGTCCATCTGGTCTGCTTTCACTGTTGCGACCCAGTGTTGTTCTGCTTTTCTCACTTCATGGTATTGCATCCCAAGTTGCCTCTTCAGAACGGTACGTGGTACCATTTCAGCTGTAGGTGGGGGGGCTGAGAGAAAAGAAGCAGTGACATCTGTCAGCTAAAGGAAAAGAACTCGTTGGCAGAAACACTGCTGAAAATAAAGTTAAGCAGTAGAAGGAAGAACAGAATGAAGGCTTCGTAGTTCAGACAAGGAAATGTTTTTCTGCATTATTTTATATAGTAAGGAACGTCCGTTTCAGAATGTACAGTTGCAAAATATTTGTGCATGCTTTTGCTACTAGACAAGGCTGGTACAACTGCATGACTTTTTTTCAGCTGCTTCTCCTTCCGCAGTAGCTGGGCTTGGAAACTGTCTTTGAGGTGTGTATGGAATGTGTTGCAGGACTGACCACAACTAAGTGCTGGGAGCTTATGTTGAGACTGATGAAAATTCTTTGAGTTGGCTTAATACCTGTGGGCCCTCGTACACATACAATGGAATTACAGCTGAAATAAATTCTGATTAGTTGTTGAAATCAGGGGACTAACTCTGATCTGACCACATATTTCCTCACTTCAGAGTAACCAGGTGTGAAAAGAGCTGGATTTACTGTCTGCCCTGTGCTTTTTGTATTTAAGATAGTCAGTGACTAAAATGGCAATGAAGCTGAATCTGAACCTTCAACATGGCAGTTAAGGGCATTGGGTTTTGATTAGATATGTGTGTGGTTTTATGCTATCAGAGGGTATTTCCTGAGTTTGTTTTGTTGACATGTCAGTACTGGAGTCAAAGCATACGTGGTACGATCAAATTAGAAGTTGTGTTCAAATGCAAGCATTCTTATCAGAAGCCTGGCTCGTTTTTTTTTCTGTCTTTTCTGATCGCAGCACATGACTCTGACATGCAGTAAGTAGTAGTATATTGCATTATTAATGCTGTATCTTGAAAGAAGGAAAGATGGATTCAGCTTTCAACACTAGTGAAGAAACTTGTCATCTTGCACGAGTAAAGCAAGAAAAAGCGGGCAGACTTTGGTAACGGTTGTGCTGGCTGGGAACACAGACTGGCCAGCATGGCTGGAACATCTGCTGGAATGCTCCCTCAGGAACAGAAAGCCTCAGTACCAGGAAATCCATTAATTTGCATTCAGTTGGGGTATAATGCACATCTGTTTAGGCAATGGAGCTGAAGGAGGAGATGAGCTAACATTAGCCTGGAATTTTAGTGTATGTGTATGTTGGAGCCTGTCTGTTTTAAACTATGAAAGCCTAACAATCCCTGTTGCACTCAGTTCTCCTAGAAAGGAGGTTTTAGAGAGTTGCCTGTCTCTTAAGATGTATTACATCTGCTTCTGCACAAAGCATGACTCCTGGCACACTGTAGCAGAGGAGTGTGAGGATGTGGCAAGTGTTTTCACTCACCACTATTTTCTGGCTGTGGCTGTGGTGTGCTGGCAGAGCGCTGAATTGGTGCTTGAGTTGTCATTAACTTCTAGGTTAATGTATCTTCTGTAAGAGTGGAGGAAACTCACATCTTGACGTTTGTCCTCTGTTAGCCTGTTAGGAGTTGTTCTACAGTATCAGATTGTTGCAAGCAGAAGTGCAGCATGGCCTCTTCAGCAAACAGTCTGGAAAACAGATCAATGTTTGCATTAGGATCCTAATGTGTGGGTTTTCTAAGAGAACCTCTTGGAGTTGGCTGTGATGCAGTAGCAAAATCTGTCAGTTAGGCGTGGTGGTGTGATGTTGGGGCTGAGTGCGTGTTTGTGCATGCATGTGGGTAAGAGGAGAATTAGAAGCAAGGAGAACTAGGGATTGCTGTGGATGATGGTTAAGAAGAAACTGGGAAGCTTGCTTTCTACAGATTTTAAAAAGTTGAAGACAGAACTTCACTAGACCGATACTTGTTAACGGTACATATTGCTGTTATTTATTTATCTCTTACTCGTTCCTCATCACTGTCACTGCATCTTCAAAGCACTCAATTTGTAACAATCTCTATGTAGGTAGATGAGCACGCAGCACCGCAGAGCTGACGCTGTGTGGAGCACTGGGAGCTGCATCCTGTGATGGCGAGACCTTTGTGTCTGTGGGTGCTTCCTAGCCCTGGGCCCTGTGATGCTGTTGAGGGGTGGCTGTCAGGTGGCCGTTTCAGCCTCACAGTTGGTGGAAGGCCTGAGGTCTATTCCTCACAGCAGCGGTGCTATTTTCACTGAGCCACTTGGTACAGAAATGCTTATACACTGTTTACTAGTCATGCAATATGACTATGCTCGTGTTTGAGCTCATAACAAATTAATAATAAATAATGTTTATCTGCTGCTACTTTTATGCTACTGCTTTGGCTATGAACAATTAAGGTTTTATAGCTGTGGAGATGTTGATGAACAGTGTGGAATTTCCCCTGGAATCTTCGCTGAGGATAGTGCAGTTCCAGGCTTACTTTGACTTCATTCCTTACATAGCTGTAGATTGGACAAGAGAGCTTTAATCTTTCTATAGGTACATACTAGAGAGACTTTACTTAATCTCTTCTAGCTGTACTGTAGATGATCATCAAAATCTGTTCACGTGATCATTAACAGTTTGTACTGTATTTTAAGCTTTCAAACAAACAAAACAAGCTCACCTGTAACACTAAGGCTGAGAATGCTGAGAAATGTGTGGTTTGCATCTCCAATACACAGGGTCACTTTGGTATTAGTTTCCTGATATCCTAAATAGCATATGAGGAGTTTGGGGTTATGGTGATGGTAATGTGGCATGGTAGTATTATCCTCTCTAACTGATAAATTGTCTAGCTGTCAAACAGTGGCTTATTAAATATAGGCCACAAAAGTGCTTTAATGAAACTGAAATACTAAAAATACTAAGATAATTGAAACTCTTATACCTGTGTAGAATGGGTGTAATGTTAGCCCTTTATTCCAAAGAAATGTGCTAACTATGAGTGTTACGGGCAGTGGCAGTTCTATTTTGAGTTATGTTTATTGCAATGGGTGGAACTCATCTGTTTAAAAGAGAAAATGTATCTGAAACAAGGAAAAAATGTGTGCTGATTTGGTTATGATGAGATTTGGAATGGTTGGAGTTGAATTTAAGGAAGAACAAAACAAAACTGATCTTTTATTAAAGTGTGGGGTTTTTTTTTTTTGTCTTGTATATCTTTTTATTTTCATCTTGTTTTTCTCACTTGACTTTTAGTTTTGATACATTAGGTGTTGTCAGAAAATCAGGATGAATTACCTTCCTACCACTTTCACATAAAACTGAACAACTAGGACATATTGGGAGAGGTGCTGGAATTGTTTCAAGAGTTATCTTAGAGTGAGGCCACCTCTTTCCAGAGCTTTAAAAAGTAAAAAGAAAGAAGTCTGCTACACTTTAGAGGCACATGCAGATATGATTCCATAAGAGCTGATTTCTTTTTTATGACTCAAAGTAGTGGGGGCCATTCTTCCCTTTGCCAGAGTATCTTGATTCTTTTTCATGGAAAAACTTCAATATTTCCTTACTACCTTCTTTCTTTTTTTTTCAATGTATTTAAGGTTCTTTTCCTGTTTGTTGATGAACAGAATAGGAAAGTTAACAGCTTTATTTATGTAGAGAATGCTTATAAGGTTAGATGCGCACCAGATAAAAAATGATACTTGCATTTTTTGAATTGCTGTTTTTAGTATTTACTGTGGTTTCTCCTAAATTAATTACAAAAAACTTGTTAGCACATGTCTGCTGGTAGGTTTACTTTCTTGTTCAGTGTCTTCATCTTCATGTAAAATTGATAATGGGGGATAAGAAATACTGAGTGTTTTAACTACAGGTCCTACTGTCATGGAGTTATGCTGTCAGTTCTTTCATGAAACCAAGTCACTGATGGAATTATGTTGGATATTTCAGATTTCTTTTTGAAATTGCAATGTTGTTTTAATCATCCATCTTTTTTTTTTTTTTTTTTCACATCAGATGTTGCAAGCAAAAAAGATGTTGCAGCATTCAGTTTTTAGTAAAATGATAATGTTCTACTTTGCAGTCAGCCCAAGAGTGTCCCTAGACTATAGTGAAGTGAATTGCAACAAGTGAAGTTTGTGTTGTCTTGGGAAATTGACTTACGTTTATGGAAAGCAGTTTTAATCTCTTGTAATGTTTTTCAGTGATGTCTCAATTTTTCTTTGCCATTCTTCCTGAGCAACAGATGGCTACAGATTGTTCTTTTAGCGGCATAAATGTGTGCTACAGTTACTTTCTGTTCTGCTTTTAGTTTTCTGCCTAACGCAATTATTTTGGCAATCAGTAGTAATCTGTAATGCTACGTGCACCCACAAGTTGTGTTGGAAGTTGAGTAGTCCAAAGGCATTTCTGTCCTACTGCAGAGCTGTTGGTTGAACTGAAAGGGGAAGATCTAAAGGGAATTTTACCAGAGTACTGCCAGCAGGCATCTGTGTAATTATCCTATTAAAACAAAGCAACATCTGCATTATCTGTGCATGTGCAGAATGGAAGAGAACATTATATTTTCTAATCCTGTCTGGGAGCATTATGAAGTTAAAAGGATCACATTTTACCAAATCTGTGTTTTAACACGATAGGTTACACTTAATTACCTTTGAATTACCTTTCTTCTGTTGTAGGGTTTTATGCTAAAGACCCTGCCTCCAGCCCTCATCACTGAGCCTTTGAATACGTTATGCTAGGTTTTATCTTTGAGTTTACAGTGAGAAGATGGTCCTACTGTTTCTCTTGAAGGCAGCTGGCCAACTTTTTTTCCTCAGTGTGGGAAAAGCACTGAGAATATTAATTTTAGATACAAAAGATGTGTTGTAGCATTCAGAAGTAATACGTGTTTTGAATTTAGCTGTAAAGTGCAGACTCATTGGATTACATTTTATGAATAAGGAGTAACGATGCATGGCAGAGGCCACACATGAGCAAGAAGAGATTATTCCAGCCTTCTGACTACTTGCTGTGTAAGCCAGGAGAGTGTATTGGTTTAAATAATGTAGATTTCTTTTTTTCTTTTTCTTGCTCTTTACCCCTGAGGGAGTCTGATTTCCTGATCATCTATCTAGCCATATGCCATAGCTCTTGCCAGGATCTCCTAACAGTGTCATTGCCAGCTAAAATTACTTGTTTTCTGAGAACTGAATTACATTAGGAATCGTCTTAAATTGCTGCATTGGCAACATCATGAAGTTTTGTGTACACACAGGAAAAATAAAAATACGTTGAAGCAACCTTGTCTTGAAATTTAGATTGGAAACAGCTTCAAGCATTGACCTTGATCCACATATTGAGAGGTGTTCTACACCTGCTCAGGCACATCGCTTTTTCTTTGTTCTGTTTCCAGTGCTTTTCTTAGTTTGTTTGTGCTCTGAGTAACTCAGCACAATATTGATGCATACAAATCAAACAGTTGGAAAAAAGCATATTGTCTGCATCTTTTAGTACTAGTTATGACGAAGACTTACTGTAGCTCATAAAAATTTCTAATATTTTGTGTTAACTTTGCTACTTTTCTTTTCTCTTGCAACAGGATGGAGCTGAAATACAGACATGTTGACTAAGGAGTCGGAATAAGACTGAGTCCTGCTCTGTGATCTGCATATACTTGGACCATGAACTTACTCTTTGGCTTTGTGCTTTAGGAACATTTGTAGTAACTGTGAGAAGCTGTTGGGAATCATGGCATTCTCTCCATGGAAGCTGTCCTCTCAGAAACTTGGCTTTTTTCTGGTGACTTTTGGTTTTATTTGGGGAATGATGCTTCTGCATTTCACTATTCAGCAGCAAACACAACACGAAAGCAGTTCAGTCCTGCGTGAACAAATTTTGGATCTCAGCAAAAGATACATCAAAGCATTAGCTGAAGAAAATAAAAATGTGGTTGATGGACCTTATGTTGGAACAGTGACAGCATACGGTAAGTATGTGTTCTAGATTACATGATAATCTGATCAAGGGCTTTTCTAAGATGTCCAAACATTATACTTTGTAATGCTGCTCAACTGACAGTACTTCATACTGCAGGTTTTCTGCACAGATGGAGAAGAACATTTTTTTCTCGTGAGTTATGAAACAGGACAAAATTTAAATTTTCAATCACTTGGAAATGAAATTATCTGCTTTTTTGTTCCCTACATCTGTCTAGTAGCCATATATGTTATGCCTCAAGTTACATGTTAGAACTTGATTTTAAAAAATGTGTGGTTTTACTGTTAGGGAGAACCTTAGGAGACTTTTCAGTTGGCGTGTCAGAGTTGCCAGAATTCTTGTACAAGAATATCTTGTTTTGCTGATGAAGTGGAGACCTGCTCTGTTTATCTTCTCTTTTCCATTGCACATTTATGTCCAGTCGATTTCCCTGACATTTAAGCTTGTGTGTGTGTCCTAAGGTTAAATTTCAGCTTAAGTGTAATATGTTTACCTTGAAGAGAACACTTTTTTCATGAATTTCAGTGCTGTGTCTGGCAGTCTGTAGGAGTTCCTGTTGTCCATTTCATACAAGATAGCACTTAAGTTTGTGTGTGTGTATGCATGAAGCAAAGCATGTAAAAGTGAATGAAGCATTTTTAGAAAAGAATATGAAAACAAAAATGTAATATTATGTGAGGTGAGGTTTCTTTCTAATCTGATAGAATCGCATCATACACCTTTTTAGCTATTTTCAAGCTCACTTTCTTTCCTATTTCTTTCCTATTTACCCATGCACTTTTAGACTATCTGGATAATTAATAAAAAAATCAGTCATCTAAATCTGTTTCCTTTTAAAGTTGTCTTAATATTCTGCTATCAAAAATCAGGTTTTTTGTAGGATTAGAAAATAATGATGGTTAGGATGCAGCAGATCATATTTGCGCCATTTTCTTTCATTTTCTCTTTCACTCATTTCTCTTTGAAATGAATATAATATTAATATATTAATGAAAATACTGTACTGGATGACTTCTCATTTCTGTTACCACTTCTTCCTCTGAAAAGAACAGAAGAATGTTGGAGTTTGTGAAAAGGTCTTTGCCAGTAAGGCTGAGAGTATCATTGTAACCTAGCTAACAATTACATTGCTTTGTTGATTAAATTTAACAGGGAGTCCCTATTCTCAAGTTCTTCAATAACTTCTACTGACGTGTGTTTGCACTTTGAACTATAGTGGTATTCTAATTTTATGGAGCAGTGCAAGCTAAATAGAGTGGCTCTAGATAAACATTTGGACTGAAGCCTTCCAAGCAAGTAGAGGTCCTTTAAGGCTTCCACAGACTTGCAGAATGTTTGAGATTGGCAGGGATCTCTGGGCCCATCTTCTCCAACCTCTGCCCCTGCATCTGGAGTGGGATATCTAGGACTGCATCCGGGTGGCTGTTGTGAAGATCTCCAAGGAGGAGACTGCACAACCTATTTGGGCTACCTGTGTCAGTGCTTTGTTACCCACACAGCACAGAAGTGCTCGCAGATGCTTGGATGAAACCTTCTGTGTTCCAGTTTGTGCACATTGCCTCTTATCCTGGCCCTGGATGCCTCTGAATATAGCTTTCTCTGTCGTCTTTGCAACCTGCCTCAGTTATTTGTACACTGTGATAAAGTCTTCCTGATCCTTTGCTGCTTTAGGGTGAACAGTCCTCCCAGTTCTCTCAGCTTCTCCTCATGGGAGAGATGCTCCTGTCCACTGATCACTTGCTGGTGCTCTGCTGGGGAGCACTCCGTATGTGGCTTCACCATTGCTGAGTAGAGAGAAAGAAGCATCTCTTGAACAGCTGGTGAATTGTCTATCTGCTATTTAACAATTATCAGTGTTCCGTTATCTTGTAAAGATGATTGATGAAGAAAAAAAAAATAAAAACAAAAAAACTTCATCTTTCTCCTGAAGTTGAAGGGTAACTGCATTAATCTGAGCCCTGGCTAGGCCTGAGTGTACAGGATATCCTTAATCTGAATTCTCCCTGCAGTTTTTTGCCTATGACTTTTATTTCCTGTTCTAAATTCTGCTGTGGAACAAGTTGAATTGCTGCCAAGCAATGGTCAAGTTCCCCAGGAACTTGAAGAAACTTGAAAAGTTAAAGGCATTTGAAGGTGCGTGGAATAACTCCGTAAAAAATTTTGTAAATTAAAGCTAAATTTTGCATGGAAATTTCAAGGTCTTTGAATGAAAAAGAATTTAGTTTAGTTTTAAGATGAGTTTAGGCAAGGTTTTTCAAATTAAACTGTTTTTAAGGATGTAAAGTCGTGTAAAAATGCAGTGGGAAAAATGCTATGATGAGTGGATGGCACTGGATTATATAACACTGTATTAAATTGAGTAGTATAGCCAGTTAGTCACTCCTTGGCACACCAGATGATTTGTTGATAGCAAATTATCAGATTAGTTGTTAAGGAATAGACACCTTACTGTCTCATGGTAATGGGTAGAAGCTGCTTTGTTATTCTATGACAACTGCTCTTACAGAGTTGCAGAATGACTCGGGCTAGAGAGGACCTCAAAGATCACCTGGTTTCAAGACTCCCTCTGTCTCCCCCAGCCTCACACAGGATTGCCAACCACAAGAGCCCTGGCTAGGTCTGAGTGCGCAGGATATGCTCTTGATTTTTAGCCTTTTATTTCTTTCAATCTTATCCTCTGATTGCTATTAGTGAGCACAGTCATATTCCTGTTTTCAAGAGTAAGCACTAAGTTTGCTTGCTTTGGCTGCTCTTACCCACTCAAAGGTTTTGTAGTCATTCATCAATTTGGATCACGCAGCTTCTTTGCTGTCTCTCTTTTCTTTCTACTTTATATTGGCCTGTCAGATCAGTGGATCAAACACATTGTTTAAAAAAGTTCTACTTCAAATATACACTAAGTATTGGATTTTTATAGTAGTAAATGGTTGCTTGATTCATTTGAATCTCTGCTTTGGCCATCTCTTTCTCGAATTGGCCTCCAACTGCTTTTTTGTTCTGACAAGAAGCGTCTTATATCAATGTTCTGGTATTACTATGAAAAGTTTACAGTGTTAGCTGTTTTTCTCTTGATTCTTTGTGTATGCCGTTGTGTACTATGTTTCTTCCTCTTTTTTTTTTCTGAATATTCCACTCTACCATTGTTCCTGGATTTTCTTCCTCTATTCCATGTTTTTGTTGGTGTTAAATCCCTGTTCCACTCTTTCCTTCTGCAGACTTACCACTAAGTGTGTTCTGCATTCCCACTGAGAAACATCAGATTTTCATAAATGCTTCTTTTATCCTTCATTGTGTTGCACCATGCCAATATTTAAAATTATATCAAGACAGTCCATGTTATTAGCACATAAGATTCCAGTCTTCAGCAGACTAAAGAAAACACAATTAAAAAAAAAAAAATCTTTATGGCTTTGCTGAATAAAAAGCACTTCTTTATATTAGGAGAAAATAAACAGAAGCTTTCCAAGTGAAACGGCCTTCCTTTATTTACTCTCACATTTGCATAAGATTTGAGCTGCTCCTAAGAAAAAGTACAAAGAATGGCAAAACAACAGCTGATGTTGGGACAGATTAATCTCTGCAAGTGCATGGAGGAATTTTCTTTTACAGATCAGAAAGTTATCTGATTCTGAATTTGTGGAAAGCAGAAGGGGTATTATACATATATATGTAATTATGTGGGAAAATAATGTAAATTCATCATACCAAATTCCTTAATCCTGAGACAAGGGTAAGTGAACAAAGAACAATACTTTCATCTTATTTGGCTGATTGCCACTTGAATTATAAATGTTTAACATGATAGTGGTCTGTTTTTTTTCCTCTTGCCTGTAATTCTTTTAGCTTACCCAAGTGTTTGCGTTACCTTGAGAAAACTGAAGTGAAAAAAACCAAAAAATAGAAAAGAAAGAAAAATCATGAAACACTTTTGGAGTTGTTATATGATAGGCAAATTCCAAATATCCTTTGTTGGTTTCCTTGCAAATGGAAATGCTACATCTGATCAAACAGATAAGTAGACACGGTCACGGACTGAAGAAACAAGTGATTTTATGGTGTTTTGTACACTTCAACACTCTGCCAGTGTAAAAGCTGGTAGTGGTGGAAGAGAGGCAGGAGGTTTCTGTACTGATTCAAAGCTTTCCCTTCTTTTGGAAATGGAAATTTATTTTCCAAGTGACTGAGAATCGGACAGAATGTTGGATTCTGTTCCTCTAAGAGCTCTTTATTATGGATTTGGGTCTTGTTATTGAAATAGTTGGGTAATACAGCAAAGACTTCCAGGTCCAATATCTCAGTCAAATCTAATTTTAAATTAAACTTTTAAATGAAAGTACTTTGTCCTTCATTTCTCTTTTTTCCTTTCTACTTGATGCTTAATTTGAAATGTCCAGCTGATTTTTGTAGATTGGATGGGCAGTTTTGCAAAAACTGAATGATTGGGGATGTGCTTTTGCAGTAGAGTCAAGTTCTTTTGTTTTTCTTAGGACATTCCAATCAGAGAGGGTATGGTGTGTCTCTAGGTAAAGTGAAGATGTTTATATAGAGCTCCAGAATGACACCTGAAGGCAGATGATGGGTGCTTATAAGTAAAATGCAGACGTTCATTGCTGTTTAAGTAACTTATTATTACTTGAACTATCAGAAAACATGTTTTTTTTTTCTGATTTTCCTGTTTTTATCCCACTTACATTCATATTTCTCCTTGAATGTAGGATACATCTGTGAGTTGTACTGTGCTTTATAAAGTACATAGAAAGACCAGTTACACATCATGGAAAGCTTGTATCTAAGGCCAAGCAAAATAGGGAGCAATAGTGCACTGATAAAGTGCAGATGTGTGTGTATATTCCAGTCTCAATCTCATATCTATTTTTGATAGCGTGCATTCGTTATTAAGCAGTCAAACTTTTCATTTGTAGATTTGAAGAAAACACTTGCAGTCTTGCTGGATAATATCTTGCAGCGTATTGGGAAACTGGAGTCCAAAGTGGAAAATCTTGTGCTTAATGGAACAGGAGCAAACTCTACCAACAATACTACCACTCCAGCTCCCAGCTTAGGAGCAGTCGAAAAGCTTAATGTAGCAGGTGGGTATAGCAAAATCTGTATTTTCTGTTTCTATGCTGTGTGTTTTTTCAGTTGCAGGTATTTGAAATGTCTTACAAAGCAAAATTGAAAAGTCTAAGCCAAATCAATTACACTCAATAGCACTGATCTTTTACAAGCTCTGAGAAGACTTTCTGTGGTAACTTGCAGAAAATAATGTTCTCTGCCAGCCAGGGATAGTCTACTTTATTAATAGTAAATATTTCATAGTTTAAAGTGATCGTATGTTAGAAGTCAGGCCAACGTAAGTCTTGCCTGCGCTTGGCTTTCCTAGCAAAATAAATACTAATCTTGAGGGACTGTGTTCAGATATTGTAAAATGGAGTAGATGTAAGCTTTGGTAGGGAAATGCCATTGTCAGGACGTCAGGGAGAGTGGTTGTGAAATGATGACACGATTAAAGCATGCCAGCAGACCTAAATGTTCACTTCTCTATCCTGTTCTGTTCATACTAGGATATTCAACACCTACTGTCTCTCAGTGAGAGAGGTCTTCTCTGTCTCACTTGCCAAATAATGTAGAAGTACGCTTATAGGAATTTAGCAAGCCCTTTGCATTCATTTTATAATACTGTTTACCTTGCAGTAACTATTTTTTCCCGAGTCTTCAGTCTTCATTAGGCTGAAGACAGATTAGAAACTGAAGAAATTTCGCACTTGGAGAGTGCTGTCAGAGTAAACCATGTTGCTAGTACAAGGAATACACCACTACGTCTTAATCGTCAGAATGCGAGCTAGTATAATATTGCTATAGATTCAAAATTATAAATAATCATCCAAGGTCATTTTTTGACAACAGAGAGATTTGATGCTGTTATTTCAGTAGATTTGAAGATAAGTGATAGAAGTAAACTCTTGTTATTGCTTCCTCATTTGTAAGCAAAGAACCGTGATTTTTGTCTGACCAGAAAACACATTTAATCAGTGCTTAGGACAAATGAATTTGGTTGTTATTGTAGTCGACAACTATCACAGTTTTGATACTCACAAGCAAATTTTAAGAAGCTTGGTAGAAGTTCTCAGACTTCTGTATCTACGTAGCTTTTTGTTGCCTGGGGCTTGGTCTGTGGCAGAGAGCACTATTTACCTTTTTAGAGTTTTAAGTTTTGACTTTTGATGCCCTACATTTGAAATGTCTGAATTATCTGTAGTGAATAGCAAGAGCAGAAAAACTTTTAAGAGACAGCTACTTAAGTTTTGATTACATATTGTTCTGGTGCCTGTTTGGATGATGTCACTGTTCAGGTATCTCCAGGATGGGTAGCACTGATGGCTTATCCTTGTGTATTTGCTGGTTAAAGTGCTTGTATTTGTCCACTTGAAGCAAAAAATGGAGGCACTTCCAAATGGAAGTGAAAATTTTGTTTCTACTTCTGTCTTCACAGTTGTTTCCTGGAAGTAACAAACTCTAGAAGTTACGTAGTTACTGCATGGAATTCCAAAAATAAACTTAGTAAATAAATGTTGCAATTGCTGATCTTACGTATTGCTGACGCATTGATTAATTTAGAAAATAAAAAAGACTTTTTTTTTATCTGCAAGCTGGGAGGAACAGAAAAATGATTAGTGGGCATTTCTCCTTCCAAAGCCTGTCCTCAAGTGGTATCTTTTTTAGATACATGCCTGAAATTCAGAAAACAATTGTAAGAACAATTGTAAGTTTTTAAATGCTGGGCAGAGGAGCATGAGAATGGAAGTATTCTAGTTTAGTTTCTGAGTCCAGTAACTAGAATTAGTCTGGGTTGGTTTTTTTTTAGTTGATTTTTATCAGACTGTAATAAACATGACAAGAATGTAGCTATGACTCAGATTTATGGATTGCACAACTCCGTATATTAAGGCAGATTAAGGCACTGCCAATTGGACCACATTGGAATTCCTTTTTTTGTTTTTAATTTTCCACAATGTCCATACAGACAACCAGAATGGCAGTACAGAAATAGAATTCCATTCATCGTATTAAAATGTATGTTTGTCTTCCTCCTGTTTTTTAGCCTAGATGCAAGTTTGTGTTTGAGTATGTGAGTAGTCCACACAGTGCTGGAGAGGACGTGTTTTGAGAAATAGTTGCCAGTTGCAGTTGCTGAAAAAGTAGTTGAAAAATCATCCTGTTTAAACCCGCTGCAGTGCTTCTCAAAGAGCTGAGATCAGAGGATATTTAATTTTGCCCATACACCCGTTGACTGTAAGATATCTGTTGGTCCAGGAAAGTTCTTATGTGTAACTGAGAAACTTGCAGGGTTGCTTCTAATGCACTACGTGTAAGCTGAAGTTACCACGTTCTCTTGATGTTGAATCTGTTATCTTTCTAGTGGGGGAAAAAAAAAAAAGCCCTACAAATTTTCTATGTGCTTTTCTAATATTCTTTTGTGGGTATACATATCCAGATGTTGAATGGTCCTAGCAGGTGCCTGAACAGCTCTGCAGTGTTTGTTAGTGGGCAGCAGGTGCCTGTAATTCTTCTATGACAGGGTTAATAAAGACATACACAGACCTTACAACCTCAAATATGAAGAAACAGACAGAAAAGGTCATCTGAATCATATAAATGAGGAGAGACCTAATACATAATCTTGCTGCTTTTTTTTAGCTACTTTTGAAACAACTGGAACTACTGTATGAGATTATTTGAAGGGCAACTGAAGGTCATATTGAGCTTTTATCAGCTTCTTCCTTAGGTTTTCTTGGAAAGTAAGTGATAGTATGAGTATGAAAATGATGAAGTAGGTGAATTTGTTTAGGAAGAGATAAAACATCCAGTATCTTGGCAACAAAGATTCAATATAAAATATAATAAACCAGTGTTCAACAAACAATGTAGCCTGTGTATCTAATGTAAGATAATGTGAGCCACAGAGTCCAGAGGTCCAGATGGTTGTTGAACTGGGAGGATTTACAACTTGGTGTATTATGCAAAAAATAATTACATCATAAAATTATCGTTACCTCATAACTGATTGAGCAGTGCTTTCTGTGAAGGAGCCTGTCAATGAAGGAAAAAGAATGCAGTTTTGAACATTTATCTGTCTTTATTTTAGGATTAGTAATACAACCAGAACCTGAATTAAATCTGCCTAGCAGCACCCTTAGTGGCTCTTGATCTCTTGTAACAGCAGCCCAATAGAATTGTTTGTGGCTTCCTAAAACAGTTTTGATCAGTCCTTTAGCCTATGCTTTGACCACGGGAGCCTGAATTTATGTGATAGATATTACTTGGCACAGAGCCCATGAGTTTTAGTACAGCAGTCTCATTATCATGCTTAAACCCAAGATAGGCTGCTGTTTGGACATTATTTAACATAAGTAAAATGTATGCTTTGAGCAATATTTATAACTGTACTTTAGGGCAGATGTACAAACAATTTAGGAATAGCACTGAGGGTTTAAAATCTAGGGGCCATGTGGAATTAGCAGTTCATCACTTTCTGAAAGTCTCTTATCAGTTGTGCTCTCTATTTGGCAAGGCATAGAGAAATGTAGTTGTGTTCTATTGTTTTTGTTTTGCTTTTTTTTCATTGTTCCACCTCTGGCTGTCAAATGTGCTGTAGAATTGAGACAGCAGTGGTGAAATCTGCAGCAGAAGATATCACTTCATAGTGATGTGTGAAGTTCTTGGCGTGTTAAATGATCTGAGGAAAATCCATCTGGATTATACTTCTGCATGATAAGAAGGTGGTAACGGTGGGAGGAAATGTTGAGGATTTAGCAAGGACTGTAGCTTGGCTCCCTCTGAAGTAGGTAAATTCGAGCTTATGTTTGATTCATTCTTCAGTTCTCTAAATTTAGAGACCAGAATCTCTCTCTTCCCCTTTGGATTTTTAGACAACTTATATTGTTTACTTACATGTAGAATGTCCTGACTATTCACTTCTATATTTTGTTTAGGATTATTATTTGTAGTGTGTTGCTACATCTGGTTTCTTTCTCTTAATTTTGTAGAATCTTTCGTTGAGAAGTCAGGTTTGATGATTGGACTTAAATGATCTTAGTGGGCTCTTCCAACCTGAGTGATACCGTGATTCTAGGAGCAAACTAGTTTCTTTTTCTTTTGGTTTGAGTGAGAGGATAATGAAGCAGGAGCACTTTCTGTCTCAAATACTTTTAATCCTAATCCAAAAGGAGTTGAGTATGGGATCTCTACTTGAGGATGATGTGAGCTGATGGACTGCATGGATGATGTTAAAAAGCAAAGCTGTGTAGCAGATTGTGTAGGAGTTTGTATTTCTTTTTTTTTCCCCTTCTTAGGTCCTTGTCTAAAATTACAAGCATGCTTTCCTTGTTCTTCTTTCTTCCTCAAAAATGTCAAGCAAGCTTGTTGATTTGACCCTGACAATTTTCAACTGCTTTTTCAGAATCTCAGATTTGTGGAAGAGTAAAATGTTAACAGAGGTGTTTACAAGACTTCAGCTGGTCACTGACAGATGCAATGAAATCTTTTTTTCTTTCTATCTCCTCTACTTTCATTCAAAAAAACTTGGACAAAAGCTTTAGAGAGATTTGGTAGCCATCTTCTCTGGTTTTGAGACAAATAATATTTTCTTGTTTACATAAGCAGGTACCAATCTAAACATAGGTGCATAGCAGAAAAGAGTTTTTCTCACATTTAAACAGGAAGCCTTGAGACACTGCCAATAATAACAAGCTAGGTAAATCTTAAATTACTGTTTCTAAGATGATAAAATAGAAATGGATAAATGTGAAATCATTGCACTTTCAAGCAGAGCTTCTCCACAGCGCAGCTTCTGTTGCAGCTGAGAGGTTGGATCTATGTGACAGGCAGAAGATCAACTTCTTTTAGGCAGTTTGGTTTTTGACATTAGGGCTTTTCTATGATAAACTGTTGTTCAGCTTGATGGCTTTGTAGGATAGAATTCCACTAAGCATATTTTATCACGTAAGACAATCTCCGTGCACAAAAATAATCAAAGAGTCTGCCCTATTTTCTTCATGGGATTTTTTTCTGATAAGCAGTATGTGAGTTTTGTGTGATGTAGGTTTTGTTGTTAGCTGTGAACCCTTGCTCTGTACTTCAGATAGCTGAGTCTAATTTAAGGAAACTGTTACAATTCCTCATTCTTTAGAGTGCTGCTAAACAATAATGGTATTAATAATGAATATGCATGCTACAAAACATTTTTTAAAACAAAGCTATTGACTTGAAGTAAGGGTGAAGGTACTCTGCGACCATTGTCCTTGCTGTACTTCTGTGCATGTTCAGTAAAAGAACAAATGTTTTTTGTAATTGTCACTATCTTAGATGGTATAATAGCACTGAAAGCTATGCCGGTCTGGTTGTTTACAAAGTGTTCTTTTGCACTGAAAAATATGATTTAGGAAGATCTTAAGTGTGTCTTTGATCCCATAAAAATAGCAAATGAAAGTTAATGTCAAATTCCCCCTACTTCCCCTTTGAACATGGTTGGTTCTTGGAGAGCTGTTGCACTACTCAAAAAAGGAGAATATTTTCACTGTATCTATTCATAGCTTCCAGAGCATTTCTAGCTTATGCATGAACATGTTCTGATGTATAGGCTGTTGAATTCTCTTTAGCAACTCGAGTGACTTTAAAGATGTTAAGACTAATTTGGCTGCAGACTTGAGTGTTTGTCATCTAAGAGATGATGGCATGGATGCCTGTCAGATATCTGGCACCTTTGTGAACATGTAGCAAGGCAGACTGACAAGTCAGTTTCAGCAATGCTGAAAACAGGCATTTTTATTTAATGTTACTATGGTGAAAAGAATGTTTGTGTTTTCATGCACTTCATCCTGCGTGCTTTGGGGTGACGTGCTGAAGGCTTCTAGGTGGGAAGGAAGAATCGGATAACTTCATGATCAGTTGATTTATTTCTATGGCTCTTTCCAGTGAACTTTGTTATGCACAGGAGAGGTTTGTTTAACTGTCTGCAACTCTACCTTATCCCATAGTTCTGTGCTTGCAGAGACAAACTTCAAAAAAAAAAAAAAAAAAAAAAAAAAAGCCCAAGTATTGCTGCTTGTTCTGAATTTCCAATGCTGTCCTCTTAAGAGCACCACAGAGGGCTTTTCTTCAGTTAAAATAGCAGGTACAATATTATCCATGGTGCTGCATTGAAAACCAAACTAGTCCTCACAAAACATCATGGTGTACCGGATGTAATAGGATGTGGGCTGCACTGATTCTTATAGCCAAGATTATAGCTTTCTTGAGGTAATGCTTTGCTGAGACTCATATTTATTGTGCCTTATCCATTGTATTCTTTTTTCACACAGCATATAATAGCAAGCAGCTTTTCCCACTTTTCTGTCAGTTTGCTTCCTGCAAATCCAACAGCACATGGAGCTAAGGAGAATTGTGTGTTTTCAAGCCTCACCATTACAGCACAGTGCAATGACAGTGCAGAGGACCACACATGACTATTTTCCACTGCAGTGCTAAGCTGTATTAGTAATGCTGAAAGGGGCTGTTAGTGGTCCCCTGGGCTGCATTTTGATTAACCACTTGACTGCTACTTGAAATTTCCTAACATTGCATCGATTTCAGTAGTGTTAATGGAACACAGCAGCACAGCTGGTGTGAGGATGGACTAGCAGTAGGAAAGTTAATTTTCTCTAAATCATACCAATGCTTTTGCTACTGAAGATTCTAAAATGTTAGTAGGAAGCATTTTGTGCTCTGCATTTAAAATTATTGTAACCTTTCGTTGATTTCTTTGAATGCATTGATAGCTCGTTCAGCTCACACTGCAAATTCTCTCTCTTACCAGCTGGAGAGGAAAATATGAGTTAAATTCAGAATGTGTTAATTAGAGGAGAAGGGAAGGGAGATCTTGCACAAACAAAAAAGCCTTTAACTGCAGTGTTGCTTCTAACCTTAAATGCCAGATTTCTGGACAGACAGAGAAGCAAAAAGAAGATTACGTGAATTGAAGTAAGAACAGTAAGTTTATTGATTGATCAAAAGCGGAAAAAAGAGAGATGATTACTCTGTCCTTTTGATACTAAGGAGAATTCTGCTGATGTGAAAACTGACAGGAACGCTTTGAGTTGAGGCATTATCTGTGCTAGAGATAATCACGGGGTTTTTTTATATGCTTTTTTTTTTTTTTTTTTTTTCTCTAGTCTAGGAATGAGGGTTTGGGCCTCAATATTCCTAAGTGTACAAGCTTCTGTGTCATGTCAAATTCTTTAGATGTTTGTATTCTCTGAAGAATGAAGAGTTGGTCCTTAGAAGGCAAGATAGGCTGCTGGTATCACGGTCTGCAAGTTCAGTACTGTTGTGGCTTTTTTATTTGTTTTAACTAATAGAACTATTTTAAAACTTAGGACAAATGAAATACCTACCAAGCAATAATCACTATTGAATAACTATTCTTTTGAGTCTTTGTTTCTATTAATTGTAACTATTATTAAGCTTGCTATCTTTATGAATTTTTTCCAGTCTTTCTGACTGTATGACAGAAAGAACAGCACAAAAATTCTTACGCCTCTCATAAAATTCTTCCTTTGAAGGCTGTGCGTGTAGCAAAGGGACAAAACATGTATGTAGCACTCAGTGATCCTGCTTTTTACTGTTCTGTTAGTGAGTGATTAGCAAGCAAACAAAAAATCATTTTCCTATTACAGTTTGCTCTTTGAGCCATAGTTTTCTCTTGGGGGCTATGAAGCTTCAGTAAAACAAACAACTCCTGACGTTGTGATTAGTTGTGAGAGCAATGAAGGTCTGTACCTGTGAAGTGATGTTCAAATAGCGCAACGTCAGAGGCGTGTGACTTTACCCAATCTCTCTTTACTCATGCACAGCAACGAAGGAGAAGTACCTTTTCTGGTGCAAGGTCAGGTGGCTTAGCTTAGATCTGCCAAGTCAGTCATGTGGACGTGCCAGACTTTGCACTGAAATAACTCATAGTTGTTCACAAGTTCAGTTTCATTTGCTGTGCACCAGCAATCTCTGATGCAGAGCTGTTAATCTTTAAACAGCTGCAGACATTTGCGAAGTGAACACATGGCTGCTGTCTGAACATCAGGATGGATTTGCAATGATGCATTGAGTGTCTCAGGACCTCACTTAATAGAGCGCTGCGTTAAAAAGCATCTGTGAGCTCAGATTTATAATGTGCTCACATTCTTGTTTTCAGTTTGTCAATCCATTGACTTTCAATGTACTAATGTGTTAGGGGGATGCTTAATAATTCCCTGTCAGTAAGAATTAAGTTGGGTTCGAAACACCTCAGTGTCTGTGGAATGGAAATTGATGTCGTGACTCAAAGCTTACGAGAAAGAATTGTCTTATCTAGTATTGTTCTGTACTGATTTGACAGTTCTTGTGTTTCTAACTGTTGGCTTGAAGTTCCAAGCTTTGGCTGGAAAGAGGCCTTGTAATTTGCGTTTTAATTGCTATAAATCCTAATTAAGGATAAAAATCTAAGTAATTTCTTAAATACTGTTTTCCATCAAAAATAGCATTTATGTCAGACTTAATGGTGTGTTTTTCCACGTTGGAAACAACCCATTACTTCTATCTAGATTTGGAAGATCAAGATGTGTAGATAAGCATCTCTGCTGTTCCATTTGCTTCGTGCTCTCTTTGTAATCTATCTGAAAATATGCATTGCTGGTACCTTCTTGAGATGGTCCCAAATTTCCGTGGAATACATAAGATATACTCACATCTGGTTCCAGTCAAAGGAGAAAGCTCTAACAGTAGCAAGGATGGTGGAAGCCTGGGAACAAAGCAGGAGTAAGCTTATGTGGCAGTATGGGCACACTGAGCTACACATGCTGGGAAATAGTGCCTAACCCTACACTTCTGATAGCTTACAAGGATGTTTACTCTGTTTCCAACTGTAGTTCAAAACAGATAACGTAGTAATGTAGTAAGGATGAGTAAAGGAGCTGTCTTCTGAGTTTTAATGTCATAACAAATGCTACATAGTAAGATTCTTCAGCTGTGTCTGGATGTGGATTCTTCAAAGGAGGGATTCATTAGGCTGTTAAAACTGTGAAATGAAGTTGAGTTGTGGTCTGTTTCTCTCTAGATCTCATAAATGGAGCCCAAGAACAGTGTGAATTGCCTCCTATGGATGGTTTTCCTCACTGTGAAGGGAAAATAAAGGTAACTGTGAGCTGTTTTTAATTTGTTACATTTATTTTGTTAAAAACTGAATATCTGTTGCAAGAAGTCACTACTCAGTGGTGTAAAGGAAGAAAAGTTGAGTCAAAAAGATGATGTTTAGGAGCACACGTCACTACAAGACTTAGAACTTAGGCTCCCAGCAGAGAAGTTGTTCCATTTCCAAACAGAAATCCATTGTCTTGTTCATGATGATATCTATCAATTCACCCTAAAACTTCATTTAGATGGAAAGCTTTAAAAAAATAGTTAAAAATAAATGTAAATAAAACAAGATCATTCCATTCTGGTTTGAGGATATACATCTAATTCTCTGTAAATCATACATTTTACTAGTATTGCAGTTGGAAAGACTAAATGTGGAAAATCATCAGACATCCACTGGAAAAGAAAAATAATAAACTTACAAAAATTGGCCTTTTTTTTTTTTCCAAACATTTCAACAAATGTAAAGAGACTGTGGTTAATAGTTGGACTAAAAGGAAAATTGCTGGATGTTCACATATAATTATCAAGTATTACTTTTTTTTTTACTGAAGGTGTACACAACTGGAGAATTCCATGCAGAGTTTTGTTACCTTTTTTTCTGTCAATAAAAACTCTTTGACTCATATTTTTTTTTTTTTTTTTGGGGGGGTGGGGGGGAGGGTTTCAGTTTTTAATTTTTTTTTAAAGATAATCTCTAACTGTTGATTCTGTGGCCTGTGTTTTGGTCCATTTTCACATACTGGATGTGAAGTGGCTATGTAATACATCATTCAGCTGCTAAAATAAGACTGTAAATGAATCATTTGCTGCTTCAGAAATGTCAGATTCTTGCCAGAATCAGGCAGATTCCAATCTTTTTAATTCAGACAGCCTGTTACATTCCAGAGCAGCTGTAACAGGGCAATAGGAGTCAACTCCAGCCACACCCACATGTGTGAATCCTTGAATATATTTTCTTTTTGATATTTGCTTCTGTTTGCATGGTTATCACTTTGTATAAACCATATTCAAATTTGGTATGTAATTACTTCCCCAGTGTAGTTGAATGCTGACATGCAGCATGCTGCAAAATATTCCTAAACTTCCTTTTGGTTATGTCGTTTTTGTTTGTTTGGATATAGTGACTCACAGCTTTCCTCTGTTATTTTTGACTTCAGTGTGAAATAGTGTAATTTAGAGTTGGTGCTTAACCCTAACAGACTGTATCTTTGTTTTGTTTCAGTGGATGAAAGATATGTGGCGATCGGATCCCTGTTATGCAAGTTATGGTGTAGATGGGTCCACATGCTCCTTTTTTATTTACCTCAGTGAGGTCAGTAATTCTTTTGTCCATCTAAGGGGAACATTAGATGCCTCCATAGTTTTTGGAAACTATTTGCAAGCAATTTCTCAAAACAAATCATGATTTTCTTCAGAAAACAATTAGAACAGAATTATTAAAAGTGTTGCTATTTTTCTTAGATCCTCCAGGTGTTTCTAACATGGAGAATCTTAATATTTATAGCTGAATTGGTGTAAACAGCGACTGTTCAGTGAGTTTTCACTAGACATCCTGTGTAACTGAAGAATGAAGCTTTATCTGTGTAGCTCCTGAGGTAGCAATAGACAGGAATATTAGGGGAATTGTTTGGAATGTGAAATTTGGAAAGTGAAACAAGTTAGAAGCTATTAACAGAAAATAATAACCCCCAAAAGTCATTATCTGCAAATTCACTCGAAAATAATGTTGGTTAAAATTTTTGGTGTCTGTCCTAGTTTGGTACACAGCTGAGTAGGGGGCTTGCCCTTAAACTTTGGTTTGCTTGTTTCTCGAGGATTTCCTGTTTCCTGAATATTTGTTCTCCAAGGTGAAATTTTATTGAGTTTTTCTGTGGGCTCAGTTACCAGCTTGTGGTGTATGTGCCAGAAATAATCAGGTGTATTTGGTCACTTGACCCTTTCCTTCTTATTAGTAAAATTTTGCTAACTTACAGCAATGGTTCTGGGTAATAGTATAGATACATGGTGAATTTCTACCTGTAGACAAGTTGGAGAACTAATGTGGTTGTAGAACTGTGAAATTGCTTTAATTGTGTAGCTACTGCAAGATTTGGGGGGAAATAGGTTGAGTTCTTAAATTCTGTATCTGAGATTACAACAGTAAGTCTTTTGTTTAAGTAACTCGGTTGTAGTGAAAGCAGATTCTGTTTGGTTACTCATTTAATGGTAGCTGAACTTCTCAAGGCATTGCTTTAAGCAGAAGTAGTAGTTATGCATATCTAAACACCTATCCAAAGGAACAAAACATGCTGCCTTTACCTGCAAATTTGACTCACTCCAGTGCTAACACTTTGTGTTAATTTTTGGGCTGTGAAGCTAGGATAGAGAAGTCACAGGATTACTGTTTTATTTACTTTATTTATTATAGAAGTGGAATGTACAGTTTCATAATCATCTGAAGTTGATCTAAGTTTCTACTGAAAGGTTATGTTTTAGTGAAGTTGCATTTCTGTCAGTATTATGAAGTTGCAGTGTACTGTCAACCAGCTGATGCTTCATGTTTTTAATGCAGATGTATCTTAGAAGTGAGGGTACCTGTCAACTGAATGTGAGAATCTGATGCTCTTAAATGACAAATTAAATATTTTATATTCTTGTGACAGTATTTTCTGTGACAATCTTCTCTGATCATCAGTTTTGAAAACTCTGTTGATGCTGTTAGTCTTTTTCATAATTGATATTTCGGCTCATCCTCATGGTGAAATGTGAGTAGATATTGATCCTGATGCTTCTTATGTTTCAGAATGTCAATTTTGCTTGTACAGATGCAGATAACCACCATTCAGGTGCATCATTTTCATTGCTGTTTTCAGTCCTAAATGAAGTGCTTCAGCTTTCCAAAAAGGGTGCTGAGTATAGAGCTTCATGTTAGATAGCATGATGTAACTGTGTTAGAAACATGATATCTTCCTATATACATAAGCACTTGTTCTTTCACATACAAATGAAAATTCTGAAGGTATGGTGCAAGTTGTGAACTCTTTTTTGCCCCAGTCTTGTTCTTCAATTTTTATTGCAAGTGGTAGCTGTTACTGTTCCAGTAGCCAGGACCTAATCATAGAATCATAGAATCACCAAGTTGGAAAAGACCTAAAAGATCACCCAGTCCAATTGTTCACCTATTCCCAATAGCTCCCACTAAACCATGTCCCTCAACACAACATCCAGCCTTTCCTTGAACACCCCCAGGGTCGGTGATTCCACCACCTCCCTGGGCATCCATTGCAGTGCCTGACCACCCTTTCTGAAAAGTAATACTTCCTCAGTGTCTTGGTACTTCCTTATGTCTTGGATCAGGACCATTGTACTCATGTTAGTATGCCAAATACATAGTACCTTCCTGAAATAAACTTCCAAGTCTATAGGGATGAGTACACTAACAGTGTTCTGATCTGGAACTCAGTTATGACAGTGGAAGTTGGATTCAAATTCTTTTGTTCAGCTGAAACTTTTCAAGACTCTTAGGGAAACTTTGAATCAAACTTTCAGGATGTTGGTGAAGCAGAGAAAAGTTACCACTTAAAGCTCTGCATTCAGGAAACGTATTACTTGGTAATGTTAAACATCATGTATGTTAGTAAACGTTAAACCTTTTGGATGAAAAATTGTATTAGTAAATAGCAGTTCACCTATTTGTTTAGGAAATGCTATAAGCCGTTGGCTTTTTTGCTTGTAAGTTCGCAGCTAGCAGGAAGAGGCATGAAGAAGCCATTCTCATCTTGCTGGTGAATGAAATACATCTTCTAGTTGGTAAATGGAATAAGAGGATTCATTAGGTGTCACTTCTTAGAATGCTGTGAAATAAGCTAGTCTATATTGAAATATTTTCTAAATTGCATTAACTTTGTGCATAAGATTACAAAAAGTGCTCTTATAGATATTATACTTCTAGAACTTTCTGAATTTTTTTGTCCATTTTTGTTGACTAATCTGCTAGCCAACATATTTTAGGGGATTCATAGTATTTCTATAAACTTTAAGCCAAGGTGATATAAAGGATGTATTGTTTTTCTAATGTACAGACTTCATCAGCTTATGGAGGCCAAATGGTTTTTCAAGAGTGTAGGGATGTGAATTTTTCTTTAAGAAGAAATGTAGAATTTGGGCAACTTCTTGTTTCATAATGGAACAAGAATGCAATAAATACCTTCATCTGTGTGTTTATTTGGAAACTTCAGACAAAGATCTTATATTTATCTATTTAAGTTTTGTCTCTGTGACAGAATGTAAAACTAATATTGGTTGAGCATGTTATTAACCGTGAGTTTAAATTTGGTGTTCTTAATCCTATGATTAATTCCATGATTAATGCCCAGCAGCAGAGCTTGAAAGCTTAAATGCTTGCAAATGCAAGCATGAAATGAAATTCTAATAACACTACAATGATGTGGATTTATGAGGTGTGTTGGCTACTAAGGATAACTGGAAATGCTGCTGCAAGAGTAATTTGTCAAAATGGACAGAGATGAGGAGTTGACAGTTCATAGTGTGATTGTACAGCTGAATGATAAATGTGTCTACAGAGCTCTCAAGTCAAAACTGCTCGTTTAAAATATTAAAATGCATTGTGGCTCTAGCAGGATATTAATGTTAGGATTTTTCTCGTTAAGGTAGCAGGCTAGGAATAAGATGGCTGTGTACACATCCTCTGTTTGAAAGGGCAGCGTACGCATCAGATTACGTGTGCCTACTTTTGCTCTTGTGATCCTATCTACAAATTCATTATGACAAGCATGTATACCTTTCTGTACTCTTCTGAGATCTGCTTTTTCTACTGAAATAACTCACTTAGGATATTAAACTCATCACTCTGTTGTAAATCAATTTCAAAACCGTAAACAAAAGAGCACAAAATACTACATTTTGTTTTGTAGTGCAGATCAGAAACAGGGAGACAAAGTAACTTGTCAAGTCTTAGAAACAAAGTTAGGAGTAGAACTCAAATCTTTGAGTAGCTCTTGTATGCCCTGGTTATGTTATCACTACGTATATCTGTAAAATAGAACTAGCTTTCTTTTCCACAGAGCTTGCACAAGTGCTAACGGTTCTTGTTTGCTTTTTGTCCTGCAGCAGTACATGTAATTGACAGCTAGTTTAACAGCTTTTCTCCATTTTTCTGCTTGTGCCTTAGCTGCTTGAGCAGACTGGCAAAGCGTGGAAGACAGGGCATTCAGGTTTAGGTTTTTTTACTTAAAGTTGTTCTGGACAGACTCACAAATAATGCAGCAAGGATTTTGAACTTCTTGCTTACTGCTTTGCTGGAGGCACCAGATCACTCCTGGTGGAGGATGTGCAGCGCTCTGTAGCCTCTGAAAGACCAGAGGAGATACGAATGTTCTGAATAGTAAAACCAGTCTTGTATTTTCTGAAACCAGACTTGTATTTTCTGGAATGATAAAGGGAAGGGATTAAAATTGGTGAAATTTGAAGGTAAGCTAACTCTTCAGGTTTCTGAATACTTGGAACCTGTTTTTCTTTTAACTATGATACAAGCTTATTCACTGAGAAGAATTATTTCCTCTTAAAATTATTATTTAGTTATAATAGTTATACATGTAACTATATATAACTATTATAATAGTTAAACAATTGTTTAACACTACTGCCATTGGCACAGTTACACATTTAATGGATGACATTGCTTCAGGGGAGGAATGTGAAAAAACAAATTTCTAGACAGTAAAAAATTATGCTTCACTGCAAAATATCAGATTGAAGAATAAAACTTTTAAAAATATCTGAGAGGACTGCCTGCCACATGGGTGGGACTGCTGCTGAGCAGCTGTGGTGCCAGGTTCCACAGCTCAGGGGAGCTCCCTCTGTTTTTGTTCTGTTAATTTCTGAGAGACTTGCATGCTGGAGCTGGGCATGAATTCATGAAGGTTTCATGAAAATCCCAGGCTTTGGATCTCCAACTCACCTTTCAGGTACAAGTGCAATGTTTGGTCTTCCTCTTCAAAGTGAATTCAACACTTCAAAAGGCTAAAGTTGCTTCAGTGACCAGTCTTTGAACTTCTGTAGCTTTTGTACAATTCCTACTGTGCCACTTGGGAGAAGTCTTATTTTAGTTCTTCAGACTTCAAAGAAACAGAATGCAAGTGGTTTGGGTTTGTTTTGCCTTGTTTATTTATTTTACAGTAGTATTGTTCTTTACATTGCTACTTTTGCTGTGGGACGGATGAGGCAGAAAAATCCAAACTGAAGGTGATTTTGAATGTGGATTTGTTCCCAGAATACAAACTGTATTCTGAAGATGTGTTAGTATGTATTAGATGCATTTTCCAGCTGCTACTGCATGCATTACATGGTTTCTAATCATTAGGTGAGTTAACAATGTTTTGCATTTCTTCAATGCAATGTAACATAAAATCACAGATGGCTTGGATCAAAGGGATCTAGAAAGATCATCAGGTTCCAGCCCCCCCCGTCACAGGCAGAGTTGCCATCCTCTAGATGAAGTTCTAGACCAGATTGCCCAGGGCCCTCTCCAACTTGCCCTTGAACACCTCCAGAGATGAGGCATACACAACCTCTCTGGGCAACCTGTTTCAGCAGCTCACCATCCTCTCAGTGGAAAAACTTCCCCCTGACTAAATCTTCCCTCCTTCGGTTTAAAACCATTCTACTTTGTCCTATAACTATCTACCTTTGTCTTATCACTAAGAAGTTAATTTGCCTCCTGTTCAGTTAAATATTTTATATTTATTTTTAAATATTTTTATTTTTATTTTAATATTTAATTTAATAATTTAATATTTTAATATTTATTTTGATATTTTAAATATTAAGGCCCTAACAGTAAACCAAATGTCTTAAATACTAGACACCATGTATGTCCAACCCACTAGTCTTTTGTTTTTGTTGCCCTTGACAATTTCTCTTCATTCAGCATGGCCCAGGCAAGCCAAAAGGTTGGACATCCATGAACTACACCAATATGTTGGGGGGGAGGGGGGAAGGAAGGGACAAAAAGCCTTGTCTGAAATGTAAAGCTTCAGAAACCTGAGCTGCTTCAGTATCTGACATGTCTCCCTAAGAAATAGAGATGCTGATGATGTTCAATACTTTGTTTCGGAGTCATCTAGTAGCATACTGGCCTGGATTTCAGAGATTGGGGCTGTTATCTTTTCTGTGTTGTGCACTTTTTACAAAGGAATTAGCATTCCTCTGTCTTGCTGGAAGATGCTTTAGATGTCAATGTAAGAGAGGAATAAAAATAAGCATACAGTACTGAAGTTAGATAAGAGCCCATTTGGGTTTGCCTGTGGAAAAAAACACCCTATGTTACCTGTGTTCACTTCTCAGTTTCTCTGAACAAACAAGCAGTCTGCTTGTACTACAGATTTTTTTTTTCCCATCGTCAAAATGATTTCCTAGCACTGAAATGCTGACAGAACAGAGATATTACAGCTTCTGGAGGAGTGGGGAAAGTCAGCTTCCTGATGGGAACAGTTCTTTTGCCTCAGATTCATAAATGGCTTTCCTAAGTGAACGCTGAGCGCTCTGCATGCCGTCTGATAAATTCAAAGATGAACTGTCCTTCACCGGTTGTTGCAGCACTGTTTATTTCCTGCTCTGGAATTGACGTGAGATACTTCATAGCAGTGCTTCACCACAGATTCAGTGATGTTGAACAATAACCACTCATCTGAAATGCAAAGAAACTGGGTTTTGTTACCCTTTCGACGGGCTGCACCTGTCATGCAGAGGAATCCCATATGAAGACTATGCCAGTTGTCTAGAGAGTGTCCTTCATCTTCTGCTTTGTTAAACTCTTACTCTTTGAACACTAAAGAGCTTTCTGCAATTGTGGGAGAGCTTCTGGCAGTGCACTCATTCAAAGTGGAAGGTGCCCAAACTGGCCACACTGCAGACAGTTGCCAGGTTATTACAAATATATTCAAGTTTTTGTCTATTGTGTAGCTGGGCACTGCAGTCTTGACTTCTGTTTCGTGACATTTCTAAGGAAAAATTATTGGTACAGATAGAAGCTGCAAAGGCTTTATGAAACACATTTTTTTCTGATTTCCTAGGTTTGTTTGGGGAAGTGGTTTTCTCTTGATGCTAGCTTACTTATCAGCATACTATATGAAGGTAAATTCACTTTGAAAGTGGATTGTCTAGGATGGGGGGCTAGAGGAAATGTAGGACAGCTTAAATTCAGAACACTTCACCAATCTACACAATTGTGTTCCACTTAAATTTTGGGCTTCTAAAGTACCATCCATCCTAATTTTATGGAGCTATCTACATGTGCTATAGAGAGTGCTGTGATGCCAGAACAGGCAGGAAATGCTGGTCTTCTCTGGTGGACTTAACCTTAGATCATGCTCAAGAGATTAATCAGTGCATTTGATTGGGCTTCAACACTAGTTACAGGAGACAGAACTGTTCTTATTCATAAATATGACACAAGAAAAATAAATACACTCTGATCTGAGTAATAGGTTGTCACTCATGTAAAAAAGGGCAGTCTTTGAATCTGCAGTTGCTGTTTCCCAACAATCTTCTTTAACGTCTGTACTCTGACACCACATCTTTCCTATCAAATCATGTGTATTGCAGTGTAGCAGTTGGTTGCTATGGAGAGAATAACATGGAAAAAGAACTGCTGCAAACCCTGTGAGAGAAACAGCCCTGGAAAGTGGGGAGAAAAGTCCCAGTTCCCTCTTCACAGCTTAGTTTATACTTTTTCTTTTTTTTTTTTTCCTTAAAAAAATCAAATAAAATACATAAGTAAGCTGAAGAATAAGATCTAAATATGTTTTGCTGCCCTCCTTCATCTTGCTCAAACTTCTGGCTTTTGGCCATGTGATCATCTGTACCTAAACAAATACAAAGCTTCTAGTATTTATACACTTCTAATGGAGGTTTCATCTATGCACACTAGTGATAGAATGACAAGGATAACTTCTGTAACAGTGTGGCACAATACCATATTTCTGACTTCATAATGAAGCCTTAGGCATTTACTGTAACTTCTTGCTATTTATAGTCATATATATACATATGTGTATTTGTATGACTTTATCCACATGCACTTTTTCCATTGTGCATGTGATACAATCAAAAAGCTTCTTGGTCAAGGACAAGATATACTTTAATGCTGTTGCATTTCCCACACACTTTTTGTTGTTAGTTAGCAATACTGTATGAAATTAATCAAGGCAGTATTTTTCTTTTCCCACTGTATCAGCTTCCAGGAAATGTTGTGCAGCACAAGTCCTTAATTCAGCCCCCCACCTTCCCACTATATCCCACCATTTCCCTAATACTTTCAATGAAAGGTGATCACCAGATCTAGCAGGGCAACTTCCTATGAGTATTAGGGGATCAAGGGAGGGAGAAGCAAGTTCCAAGCATGGCATCTTTTCAAAGAGCATACTGTAATACTGTCAGTGGTTACTTACTGCAATAAGGAGATTGAAAGCCAAGGAGATCCTCAAGCTAATCTGAACTGGTTAGTAATTCCTCACCTTTCTTAATCACCACATCTGTAGTTAGAAATTAGTACTCAATATAATGAAGCCTAGGATGCACTTGTGTTATGTCAATAAATCTGGAGTAAATAGCATTCAATTTTCACTGGTATTTGCTGGCAGAAAGATTGTTTCATGAGCATCTTCTTGCATTTTTTCTTTAAATGTAGCACTTATCTTTGTGTACAAAAAAAAGTTAACACGGCAGTAGTTAACATGTGAAGCTGAGAAAAGAGCAACTGTGAGCCTTGTTGAGAAATGAGTACTTTTATGGGCCATGTTTAGTCATGCAAGGCAACCAGGAAAATTACTTAACCACTCTAGGTTTCATGTTTAGGTATAGGAGTCCTTGTGGTGTTCTGTGTGGAAAAACCCTTAAGTCATTAATTGAATTGACAATACTTGGTTCTTTATTTAATGGAAAAAAAGAAAGAGAGAAAGATGCTTGTTTTCTAGGTCACGTGAAGTTCTCATGAAACTGTAGCTCCAGCAATTAGAGCTGCAATTAGGAGTAGATCATGGGATTAAAAATGAGAAACTGTGTTTTGATCAGGAAATGCCGAAGTGCTCAGTTTGATTCATTAAGTATCACATGAGGCAAGAGAAGTCGGCAAAGAAATGATAATATCTGTTCTACAAGTGACTTCTGTTGTATGAGCTTCACTACTGAGTTTTGAGTTTTATGACTTCTTGCTGTCACTCTAATCATGATCTGATTTTCCTTTTTGTTTCTCTTCAAACCATGACATATTAATTTCCAGTACTTTTAAATTATCTGTAAAATTAACTCATGTTCTGAAGAATGGAACAGTGTTTTGGCTGGTTCCATCATCATAAAATATTGTCTCTGGATGCATGCATGCCTGTGATCTTTATTGACCGTCTTAACATCCAAAGCTCTAAGTTCGTGAGCCACTAGCCCACAAAAATAAGCACAATCCTTTTCTTTTTCTATGAGAATGCCTGCGTGTTCTTCCTACCGCTTTTATCAGTGCTGAAATTAGAAAACAGGCAGACTTTGAAGAGCATGTGTTAAAAATCTGGTGATGAGTTAAGCTGTTCTTTCTTATTTCAAAAATGAGAAAAGGAATTCCTAAAGTATCCATAAGAAAAAAATGAATACTAGACCAACCACGTTCTTTACATCTACTTCTGAAGTGCTTCTGTGAACAGAATTACTGCAATTTAATTTAAATTAGAAGGACAATGGGATATTTCTAAAAGCACAGACGTACTGTTTGTTTCTCAGTCAAATACTCAGCTTGGAAACTTCAGTTTTCTTAGATCTGTGATGGTGCAGCGTGAAATATATAAGCCAGAAAAAGAGCACATACAATTGTACTTGAAGTGTCTTGACTGCTAGATCAATTTTGATGATAGGAAAAATTCAAGATTACTCTCACAGAGAGAAAGAGAGATTGGACCATGCATGATTTTTAATTTGGAACTTGCAACTCCTTTCTACCAGTATTTCACAACTTGCTTCAGGATTCTTAATTGCTACAAGTTCTACAGCTTTTGCAGAGCTAGAGACCAGTGGGTAATCAGGAATTTCAAACCAAGTTGATCAGGTCATTGCTATCAAATGTTTTATTAAATATATTGAGTAGATTAAGTTGTAACATTCAAATTAAGGCTTTTATATAATTTGTCCGAGGAACTTAACCTTGCTATGTTTCTTCTTTTTAATGAGGTTATGATGCCTGTTAATTTATCATTTTTGTGTAATTGCTCTTCTAGGCAATCATTCGGTACAATCTTAAGCCCTTAATCTTTAATACTTCAGGCTTATTGCAGCATGATTAAGCTAAAATGGTGTTTTGACAGGTCTGTGACTGGAGGGCCCCTTATGAGCAACACTGATTTCTTATTCTCTGCAAGTTATGAATTTAACCATTCGTGATGGGGTATTCTAGCTGGCATATAAACTTTGGTTTTGCCATTTAACAATAAAGTTATGCTTCTGTTTTGTTTTCGTGGGTTTGTTTCCAACAGTGAGATTCTTTCTTCACAGAAATAAAGGGACAGATCATTTCACGTGGATAATGCAGATTTAGTAGGACAAGTGATGTTTCTAGAGATAGCACAGGCACTTTTGGTGGCTATCTTCCATTTGCTGTTTTTTTCCTACCAGTAGCTGTTGTAGAGGGTTTTTTTCCAGAAGAGGTGATAGGAGAAGTACTGTATTTGCATTGCTTGTTTCTGTCAGAATTATGGCTATTAATACTTGTGTTATTATTACATAACAATTAGGCATTTTTCTAATTCATCTTTTTTTTTTTAAATTGCCTATTCTACTACAAGGCAGAGCATTTTTCCTTGTTTTTATCAATCTTTTTTTTTTTTTTTTGTAAAGTTATCCTAGGGAGACAGCAAAATGTTAAAAAATATAGTTTTGAAGTTCTAGAAGCATAAAAAACTTAGTGCTTTTTGAAAGCATTTAGAAACTATTCAGACAAACCTCATTTAGAGCATTTAACAGTTGACCTCTGACTTGAGTTTTCTCTCATGCAATCATTATTTTGAACTAATGACTAAGTGCTGTTTTTGGTTGTTACAAGGTTAAAAGTGATGAATTTCAGAAAGCCATTTTGAAAGACAGATAACAAAAGGCATTTTTACCTTGCAGTGACTTACTGATCAGCTGATGTCTTATTCAAACTGCAGGAAAGTGTAATATAAAGGCAGTCAGAGCTGGATAAGTGAGCTGAAAGTAGAATAGAATGATGTATTTTCATTTGATTGTTTTACAGGTTGAAAATTGGTGTCCTCGTTTACCTTGGAGAGCAAAAAATCCTAATGAAGAAACTGATCAAAAGACAGTGGTAAGAAAAACATTAAAACAGTTCAGTATTGTTGTTCCTGCAAAAGATTCTGGAATCTTGTTTCACATAAATGCTAATGAGACCAGAATTTACCATTGCTGTTCCTCAGTTCCTGAAAGCTGAAGGGAAGAATGTTTGACTGCATATATGTACACGTATGCATGTGTGGCTCATCATGTACTTTCTTCAATCATGCTGCAGTCTTGGTGGTAGATTTTCTCTAAAAACATTTACATACTTTAGGTTATGAAGCACTGTGCACAGACTAAGGTACAGCTCCAATAGACTCTTCACCAGTAGTAAGCAGCCCATATCGTCACGTCCACCATTGCTCCTTTACGCATCTGTGAAACTGCCCATTTTTGCTGTCCCATGAATCTGAGATTTATATATAACAATACTGTAACAGAAGAGCCTTATGTGGATTTCAGTTTTGTAACATTTTGATTTTTTTTTCTGTTGGAAACAATTCTTGAGTTTTTAAATTCTTTTTGTCTAATTATGTAGTACTTAAGTATTTTTAAATAATTGCTGAACTGCGTGTGACCATTGATTATAAAATGTAGATATAGGTTGACATATGGTCTAAAAACCAATTGGTTTTAGATTGATTTAGCAATTTAGCTTGAAAGCTAGTATTTCCTTTTAAAGTATTACTGTAGTAATGTTTGAAGCATTACTGTAGTAAAATTTGTGCTTTAATGATATCGTCAGATACTTCGTTGCTTTTTGAAGATCCATAACATAACTGAATCTTCAGTGTAACTTTCTGAATTAGTATTTTGTTCTAAAGATGCTTTAACCTCATTGTGCAAACACAGGAAAAACACCAGCTCTTGTATTGCAGAAATAGATACACTCTGAGACACCACAAATGTATTACTAAGTACTACTAATAAAAATAGTTACTTTACATGGCTTAGAAACATCTATTTAAATAAAGTTATTTTAAATATTTGAACTAGAATCTCAGCTTTGCTTCAAAATAATTAGTATACCTTTTTCTAACATTCTGCTCTTTAACAACAAGTAACGTAAAGCTCAGAATTCATATTTGGGAATTTTCATCACTTCTGGAAGGTCCACAGTTTGAAGAATAACATTAGTATTTTTTTTGTATGTTTTTTTTAACATTTTTATTGAAGGCTGAAATTCGTATCAACTTTGATCCTCTCTACAAAATGATGTCGAGGCATGAGGAATTCAGATGGATGACGTTACGTATCCGACGAATGGCTGATACCTGGATCGAAGCAATTAAATCACTTGCAGAAAAACAAAATTTGGAGAATAGAAAACGAAAGAAGGTAAGTTAAGACATTTTTCACTGCTGACACTTGCAATCATTTAGCCTGCTTTTAAGCTACTTTTCCGAAAGCAACTTTGGTGTAGAAGGATCAAATATGTCTAAGAGGTTCGTGTCGGTCCCTTTTCAAAGGGTATTTTATTTTTTTAAATTATTTTTGTATTGGTGGTTTACACATAGTTTTATAAACATTTAGTAAGGTAGCCGTTGAAAAAATTTTCTCATCTCTTTAATCTTAACTTGAAGAAAAACTATATGGAAGGTTCCAAAGAGAGGAACTGTGAATTTAACAGAAACTGATTACACAGAAATGTTTTAGATACTGTAGAAAACAACAGTTGTGCAGCATTTTAAATGGCATCTTTGTTTTGGATTGGAGGAGACTTTGAGTTGATCACAACTTTTGACTGGATCTGTTTTGACCTCTAGTGAGTCCAGGTTAAAGTCTGTAATACTCTTGAAATCTAAGTTTCTATTTTGTTTTCATTTTTAAGTTTTATTTCTTATTTACCTCAACTAGTTAAAATAAAGCCAACAGTTATAAACACAATAATTTCCCTTCCTGCCCTATGCTGACTGGAGCCAACCCTGAGAGGCAGTCATGATCCTACCACAGGTTGGCTCCTTGCTTGAGGTTCACAGTTCCTGCGTGAGATATGGACTCCGTGTTGTGGTTCTCAGATTTGTCACATGCCACAGTCCTTGAGAAGGCTCACCCTCTGTCAATGCATTGCTCATTTCAAGCAGCAATCCAGCCTGCTTAGTAAAGAAATATAGCATCTCAGAATGCATAAAAAGAAACAGAAGCAGTACTGTCTTGTTCAGGCAGCTTTGATGGGGTGTTCTAGTGCTTATTCTATGCTTTTAAAAGCTCTTCAAGGTTGCTCTGCAAAACACATGATGACTTCATGTTAATTTGACCAATTCTGGATTGGAGCAAAATGTTTTTATGAATGTTACATTAAAGAGTGAAGGAGAAGTGTTTTGATGTCAGGGGGCTTTGTGCTTGGCACTATATGTACCAACACTCAAATAACAGTCCAGAGACATAGTGAAGTGTTGAAGTGTTTGGAACCAAGCTGAGCTTACTTAGAAAGTTAAGCACAAATTTCAAGGAGCTGCAGAGAAAACTCTCCTCCAGTGTCACTCTTGTGAAGTCTTTCCTAGCTTTTAATGGCTTGCTCACGACAACATGAACTGAACTGTCTTATTGCATAAGTGTATCAGAATACAAATAATTTTGTGAATAATATCAAATTTGGCGTGTTATTACTGATCTGTTGGCACATAATAATGCAAGTAATATGGCAACATTCTTGCAGTTACGAAAGATAAATTACGAATTAAATTATTTACAAGGTCTCTGATTAAGGTGGAGGTGTTGGATTGCTGTTGTTGATCGTTGGGTTTTGTTTTGGCTTTGTGTTTCTTTTTGGTTCTTTTTTTCTGTCTGTAGATGGTTGGAATTAAAGAGAAAGTGCTGTGAAGTATGTTATCTGCATGTTTAATGTCATTAAGGAACGTACAACTTTTCTTTCCAGATTCTTGTTCACCTTGGGCTTTTGACAAAAGAGTCCGGATTCAAGATTGCTGAGAATGCGTTTAGTGGTGGCCCGCTTGGTGAATTAGTCCAATGGAGTGATTTAATTACATCTCTCTACTTACTGGGCCATGATATCAGGATTTCAGCTTCACTGGCAGAGCTCAAGGAGTAAGGAGATTACTTTCAATTTTGAAATGGGAATACAAAGGGGAAAAAAAGGGAAACTGTAAACACTTGAAGCTTCTATTAGCAGAGCATATAATTTCTTGAAGGATAAAATGAAAGTGATAATTCACTAAACAGACAAGATTGTTTTCATGAGTTAAATATATGTGCTATGAAAAAGATAATGTGTTTTCATTGTAGCTTCAGGCTCCTGAGACTTCATAAGTGAATGTTGTAAAATTTAAACTAAGCAGCTTATTCTTTAACATCCCAGGTGCTTTAACCAGCTGCAGTAAGAAGTTTTAACCTAATTCTATGTCCTCTTCTTCAGTTTATACTATTATTCAATCAGTATCTGATTTTTAAAATAAAGGTTTTAATACTTTAAAATATTTTTATAGTTAATTGCTTATGTTAGGTCAAATTGCTGCCTCACTTATCTTTCTTTTGCTGTGCATTAGACAGACAGCATTAAGCATAATCTGTTTTAAGCTTGAGAACGTACACCTTTTCTGTGGCTTTTCAGTTTTATAATAAATATAGCAGCATCATTTTTAGCTCTTACACCATAGAGCTGTCAACGGAAGTCTGAAATTATTTTCCATCACTTTCAAAACACACAATTTTTAAACATTCTGACCATATTACTTTCTTTTTTTTTTTTTTTTTTTTTTAAGAGTCTTTTAGCAAAAATTAGCAACTTACTGATGTATAAACAGCTCTTCAGTGAATGTTGAGGATCTTGGGCACTTAAATATAGTTACATAGCTAATGTTTTGTAAAGGAAAAGACTGGCTTTTTTGGAAAGATTAATTATCTGTGTAAATAATAAAATGGCATGAAATCAAGGTAGTTCTGAAAGTAATACTTTTCCGTGTTCCTTCTCTTTTCGTTTAGAATTATGAAGAAGGTTGTAGGTAACAGATCTGGCTGCCCTACCCAGGGAGATAAAGTTGTAGAACTCATCTACATTGATATAGTGGGACTCACTCAGTTTAAGAAAACACTTGGACCGTCATGGGTGCATTACCAGTAAGTATCCTAGATAGTTGACCTCTTAACTGCTTTGTTAAAGAGCTTCTATTGAATAACATATCAAAATACTGATGTGAGTACATTTACATGAATTGGAAATTATTTAAAAGTAAAAATGTAGTTCTCTGTTGCCCTTCACTCTTTGGAATAAAGGAGCTGTTACTTCTTTGTTGCATACCCCCTTTACCACTTCTCCCAAGCAAGTCTGGAATACTTGTAGTAGACTGAAACATTTTTCATCTCTGTGCATTATATCATGTTGCAGAGCAATCATGTTTTCTTACCCTCTCTTCTTTATACCAACACTCTCAACTTTTGTCCCGTAATGACTGAAAGATGATTGAATTTTGTTGTTGGTTGGCTAACCCAAGCATGTTTTCCTTGTCAGTGTTTGTAACTATACTGGATTGATGATTGCGAAGATTTATCTATTCAGAATTTATTGCTCAACCACAGTTTAGTATTTCTGTCTCATCCCCAAAAATGTTGAGGAGAGAATTGTCTTCAGGGATAGATTTAAGGAATAAACCTTCTAGTAAGTACTTACTGATGTTTCCATAATCTAATAGCATTAGGAATGGAAGATGGTGGTCATAAGAAATTACTTAGTATGGTCTTATTGTCTGCAGTTACAGAACCACATTTACTTCTGTGAGTAACTTGAAATCAGTAAGCTTCATTTGTGTTGCTTTGATATTATGTCAGCATGAAATAAAACCAACTCTAAATTACTGACTTTAAAGTTTCAATTCCTAGTTTAATTAGCTGTTTTTATGATCCATAAAGTCCAGTAAATCCTACTTGATAAATGCTACTGAAAGGTGTTCTCTGAAGGAAGAATTGTTTTCTTTCTGCCTCAGGATTTGCTAGAGCCTTGTGTCTTTTCAGCATAATTTTAAAGGAGAGTACTGTGATCAACACTGCAGATTAGATTACTCCTAATCTCTTTTTTGAAGCGGAGCAGTAAATGGATATTCTGGTTTCTAGGAGTCTGCTAATAAAGCTAATCTCATTTTCCACTGAGCTACAGTTGGTTGTCTGTCTGCCAGATGTAATTGTCATTAAATGGTAATATTACAGTGTTGTGGTCAGGATAGAAAACCATGTGTATAAATTGAAAAAGTTTCTTCTATTTTTTTTTTTAATTTCCTATATGGCATATTCTGTAGCAAAGATATGAAGATATGCCATGATGTTGAGATTATCACCTTAGCTCTTCAGTTTTCGTTGTTTTTCATGAATGATTAAATCTTTAGCAGTCAGTCTGTTTTTCATTGATTCCCAATATGTGGTAATGACTGAATGCTCTGTTTAAGCAGAGTAGAATTAAATTTAATTGTAAATAAATATCTTAGGTAGTATATGAGTTTTTCATATGGTTTTGAAGATGAAAATTAAATCATTTAATTGCTCTTCTGCAGCACTGAGTATCAGAGGATTGAATAGGAGCTCATCTAGTTTACACTGTTGCTGAAAAACAGATCGCCTGTATTTATCCTTCTTAAGTGATTTTTTTGCTAAAAATACCACAGCCATTCTTTCATACAGTTATACTTAAGTGTCTTTCTTGATCTGATTTGTTGCAAACTTGTTGTTCCTGCTTGTTCCCCCATAGTTCTGGAGACTAAATTATTTCCCAGAGACTACCAGAATTGATTAGAGCAGATGAATTAATTGAGTTTCAAGCAAGCTATCTCCTTTTTAAGAATCCTATTGCAAACTTTTTTTTTTTTCAGCATTGTAAGTTACCTCATAAAGTTTGTAGTAATAATAATAATAATATTTTTCAAGTTGAGGGAGTTAAGTCTGTTGTAAAAGACCTTATTTACATGTTTGTGTTAAGTTCACTCCAGTAAAGTAAATGTTATCATACATGTAACTGTCTTAAAGCCCTTGTTCTTTACATACTTTGTTTCTTCACTTATTAGTATGTAATGATACCAGAAACTGTTCCCTTATCTTGAAAGAAATGTTCTGCTCCAGGCCAGAAGATCTGTTTTTCAGCAGACCTGCTGGTCAGTCTGTTTTGTGCAGACCAGACTCAACTATAAGTAAATGAAAGTTTGTTATTCACTTCTGGTTGAAATAGAGTGGAAGAATAAACTTCTGCCTACAGCCCTTTCATGGAAGTACTACATGTAATCTTTGTGAGGGCTTGAGCCCTGAAGAAGGTTTTGGCAATCTGAAATCAGATTCTTAGAACAACTAGCTCAGAAGAATGATCTGCTCTGAGAGGTGTTTCTGAGCTTCTGAGCAACTGTAATACTGCTTTGTGCTTTTGAGGTCTGTAACACCAACACCTCTCTAACACGTAGTACGTGTTTTATTTGTGGTATAATTGTGCTGTAAGTAGCATGAATATATCAAAAGCGATCTCATTTTTTGAGTGTGCATTATATTCAAGCAGAAGAATGCCTAGATATGGCAGTGTTTTTCAATTTTCAAGTCTGGATATTTAAATTGAAGTTTATGTGCAAGGAAGTAACATAAAAATTAATATCTTATTATAGTTTGAGTAGTGCAGCTCATTGCTTTTGTGGGATTTTTTTGTTTATAAATCCAAAATGTGTTTACATCAGTGACAGAAGAAAGAAGATGTTAATGTCGATATTTCTGTTTGCTATCTACCTATCCTCTGTTTAGAACTCATCTATGGTTTGTAGAAGTCTTTTGTAGATAAGAGCGCTTTCTGGCACAGTCATTGTAAAATACTCCGTGTGTCAAAAGACAAAGCTCTGCTCTCTGATAGTGACGTACCCCTTGCTTTCCAGTTTTGAGGTGTGAGAGAAATGTCATACTATAAAATACACTAGTTCTCAGTATTTCCAGCATTATCTTTGTGAAATCTAAAAAATAGTTCAGCTTAGTATTTGTAAAGAGGAGACGTGTGACAGCTTGGTTTTTAATCTGCTGTGAGTCAACCAATCATGCCCCTGAATAGCTTAATCAGTCTGACACCAATCATTTTCGCTGTGATCTTTCTTGTCTTTCAGATTTTCTCCACACTCTAACACTGTAAACACAGATTTTGTTTTCTCTGCTTCCTTGTTGAGCTTATTATCCATTGCACTGCAGTTCTCACACTATTACTTGAGAATCCCTGTTTGTCTTGGACATAGTTACACTTTATCACTGTATATTGGGGCTCATATATCTTACATCCGAATATAAGAGAAAGGGAGGAAACAAAGCACTTTGAGTTGATGGCTTGCAATGCCTTGCTCCTTACATGTATGATTAGGCAAACTCCAATAGTATTGCAGTTTTTCATTAGCTCTCACTCACTACCTTTTTTCTCTGCACTCGTGTACCTGTCCATTTGCTGTACATTCAGTAAGAATTCTGTTTCAAGGCTTGCCAAGAAATAAGAGGGCTTTTATTACTCAGTGAGTCATTACTGCAGAAGTTTTTTTTTTGTTGTTCTTCTGGAGTATTTTGTATAATGCAGAGATAATTGCTACCATTGTAAAATATTTTCATTGAGAACAGTTGACATAAAACACTGCAAAGAAACTGATCTGTCAGCTTTGTTGCTTGGTGAATTGTTGTTTATTTTGACTTGCTTTTTGCTTGAAAGATCTCCGTGAAGACTTAAAAACAAACAAAGTAAATTGGCCCCATTTGTACTCTTGTATGCAACAGTGTCATTCCGTATGGCAGTGTGTAAGTTGCTGTCACATTGGGGTATTTTCTCTTTATATGGGCTTAGGACATATATAAGTTGTATGTTGAAGACTTGGAAATGCAGCTACTTTACTAGTGACTTTTACTGCTCTGGTTTGCACCATACACAAGCCTAGTGACATAATGTGCTGTAGTGAGTGTTCATATCTTTATATCATAATGCAGCGTGCCACATAATGCAACACAGCCTGTATAACTCTATCTGACAGATTTTGTTACTGGAAAGGTGAAGAATGGGAGAGTCAACACTGTAATAGAATTCATTTCCAGTGGTCCTAATGGTCAGAATAACTGCTGCAAATAAAGTTCCTGTCTAAACATTATCAAAGGTTTACCAGACTGCATTTTCAAGATGTAACTTCTTGAATCTGAAGTTTCCACACTGTTTTCTTCATATTAAGATTATTTTTTTGTCTGGCTTTCATGTCCCGTGGACTCTTTTTTCTTTTTAAATAAAGCAACTCGTAATTGGATTAATTTTTGTTCAAGGAATTAATAGGGCTGTTGGCAAAGAACTGAGTGTAAATCTCTCATCTAGACTTCTAGTAATCCAATGCCAATTTCTTTCACTTGTAAACTAGCTGTTGAAGACTTCTGGCTTTTGTATTACTTCTTTAGAAGTCTCAGGCCATTCGCTTATAAAACTTTTTGTCACACTGAAAGTCTTCAGCAAATTAGTCAGTCTTCAGTGCTTCCCTGGTAGGTTTAATTGACCCAGAAGTCAGAATCTGGAGACTAAATACAATTGTCTAAAGACACAGTACTAGTCTAATCTTGACACGTGGCCCTTGGCACTGGTTTTGTACTAGTGCATTAGAAAATAGATGAAGAATCCTCTCTTCTTCTGCCTAAATTCGACTTCAGAGCCTAAGGATTGTAGGTGACCATAGTCACATTCCCATAAGCTCTACTTAGATGTTCAAGCGTGATTTCATTTTGTTAGAACTAAAAAAAAAAAACCCAAAACAAGCTCCAGGGTTGTTATTTGAATGTCTGAAATATCCTTGAACTTGCTGATTGTAATGTCTTTGTGAATGTACCAGAAATGTTTGAAATTGAAATGTACATTCGGTTTATAAATTATTCTCAGTTGCAAATACAAACAAAACACCTCTTAATTATAACTGTGTGTGTATATGCACACATATTTATATATATATGTGCACGTGTACCTACAGAAAATCTTTTTTTGTTGTTGTAGGTGTATGCTAAGAGTTCTGGATTCCTTTGGAACTGAACCAGAATTTAACCATGCCCATTATGCTCAGTCTAAAGGCCACAAAACACCATGGGGAAAGTGGAACCTTAATCCCCAGCAGTTCTATACAATGTTCCGTAAGTATCCCTGGCTTTGTGAAGAGTTTGGAGCTTAATAATGAAATGCTATCATTGAGGTGGATGTTTGAATTATTGAAGACAATTCTGTGGTTTAATATAACACAGATAAAAGGCAGAATCATAAGCGTAAATTTTCTGCCCTACTTTCACACGCAGGAAAAAAAATAGATCAATATGAATAAAGATTGGGAACTCCCTGCTCAGGCTACCTGTGGAAAGTGGTGGCTGGCTTTTTCTTCTGTGAATTACTTTTGCATTGTTATAGGCTGTACTGCTGATGCAGTTGTGAGGAGAAAATGGCAGAAATACAACTGAGCAGCACAATTCCTTATGAATTCTATATAAATTTTATCAGATTAAATGATTACCTGACCTACTCTATCACGAGACTTGACTTAACGGTACTCGGTTCTAGGCTCAAAAGATCATTCTTTTGCATGCCATAGTAGCAATTTAAGTTTGTTCTCTCTGAAAGGTGCAGAAAGATTCACCACTGCCGGCTAGCTTGAGGGTATGTGAGGCTTAGGAAAGAGGAAAGTGTGTGCTGTTACGTGCTGGAGTTCTCAGCCCAAGTCTAAAAAGAAGCCCTGGGTAGGGATCAGCCTGACTTCCAAAGTTTGGTGATGGTCCCTGAGGCTATGGCCAAGGCACATACTGTTCTTTCTAATTGGATGACTTAGTCACATCTTTTAAACTTTTCTGCTCTTCGTAGCAGAAGTGTGCACACTGCTGTCTATCTGGCATGCTTTGGAATTTAGCTGTCTTGTTAAATTCTTTGAAGAGGCGTTCCAACTGAAAAAGGCGTGGTAGCGAAATGTGGCTTGGGAGTGGTTGCAGAATTAGTGACTGGACTTTAATGAGCAGAGCTTGTTCCATATCCACACGATTTGCTAATATTATTGGTCTATATCATACATGGAAAAGGAGCCAAAGGCTCAAGTGTGTGTATATGAGTAGTTCAACTATTAGGAACTTTGACTGTGAGATCCTGCTCAAGAAAACACCAAGGGTGATGGTGTGGTTCACAAGCATTTGCGTGAATACTTGTGGTACAGCTGTGTGCACTTCCTCAGACCCACTCCAAGAAATGCAGAAGTACAGCTCCCTAGGGAAGAGCTCTGTTATGTAAGGCAACTTAGACTACTGTTATATTCTATTCTTTGCAACAGATCACTTCATAATCAGTTTTTCTGAAGAGTATGACTCTATTGAAATTTCAGTAAGTAAGCATTTCTGGGTTTTAATACTGGAAACAACTACTGTTTTTCCTTTATAGAAAACATGGCAAAGAGATTGCAAGCAAGGGCTTTCTGAAGCATGAGTGATCGCAGTATTATAGATTGGTCAAGCATTAGAGCTTTTTTTTTTTTTTTTAATAATAGGTGCCAAAAAGCAATGTTTTGCAATATTTAAAGTTTATTTTTGTATTTTGTTCTCTGATGCAGAGATAGCAGCATCATTATTGGATTGTGATTGGAAGTGCATACATATTATGCATCAGTTAAGATTTTATGCCAGATTGGAACCCTGGTTGCCTTTCCAAGATTCTCAGACTCCTATTCTGTTTTGAGAACTCTGATTATAAGGGCAGAAAATCATTAGTGAGCAACAAGCAAGCTGTATTCAAATCTTTGGTGTATTACCATGCTTGACTGTTCACTAAGCTTTCCAGAAACATGAGGGTGTTTTTTTTCCCATTCTTATGTTTTCTATTTAAATTCTATTATGCAAAGTAACCCCATTAGTACTTTTAATACTGCATGATCTTGTTTAAAAATCCATCTGCATGCTTCCTGTGAATGATATTTAAGGCACTGAAACCAGTTCTAAGTGCTAACTTCAACAGAGGTTTTTCTTTTGAGTGTGTTCTGCCTTGCCTCTCCTTTGAATGCGGTCTCTTATCCAAAAATATGAAAGGACAGAAAAAAGCTCCTTTTCAGGCATATTTGCCACATGCCATTTACTTTGCTAAATGCTAAAAAGTCCTTGGGCCTAAGTGAGTGCCTAGCTGTTGCTGAGGCGTTTTTTGTAGAAAAAGAGTAATTGTCATGTGAAAAACTAAATGTAACAACAGAGGGAATTGTACACTGTGTATGGTTTCTCTGTTCTGTTGGTTCCACTGGCTGATTTTCAGCAATCAAAAAGTAAAACTTCATAATGGCAATAGAATTTGTTTGTGGAACTTTGTCTATGAGTTTTACATTGCATATGTCACACCTGTCTGGAAGCTGTCTTTCTTCTTCTTCTTTTTTTTCTTTTTTTTTTTTTTTTTTTTTTTGGTTTTTTGGTTTTTTGTTTGTTTGTTTTGTTTTTTAAGTTGTGCAAAATGTGCTCACAAGTTGTCAACTTGAATTAATAGAAAAAGAAAAAACTTATAGAGAACCTAGGATTTATTGCAGCTATATTTCTATGCAGGCAGGTAAGGCTGTGCCACTTTTTAAATATGTGCAAAAAACCAACATGTTGCAGTAGTTGTTGTGCAGTACTGATGAATTCTTACCAGAAGCTTTGAACATTGTAGTTCATCCCTGCAATTGAACACCTTCTCAACAAACAAACAATCAAAAGCACCAGCAGCAACACCACCCACAAAATAAACCCACTGACTTAGTAGCCATGAGCCTACAATTCTTCACCTCTATAGGAGGAAAAGTGCCTAATGCTGCTGGAGGTCACTGCTGAAAAAAGACCAGTGAAACTAAAAGTAATATAGAAAATGAAGAGTAAACTGTATATCCTTTGCAACTAACACAAAAGTTTTGACATTTCAGTTGTCCCTTTTTTATTTTATAACATACGTTTGAGTGAATTAAGCAGTGAAACTTGTATTCTGATTTGCGTGGTGTGACTGTGTAGGCTAATACTTAACATAGAATGTATGTTGACTCTTTCAATATAGGAGGTGAGCCGAAGTAACTTAATAAGGTTTATCACACTCAGCAACATACTGCTTTGTTAACAAGCTTAAATACCGTGTTCCTTCAAATCACATGGTATTGTATCTTTGGGATTGTCAAGCTGGATTCCTTCTGGTTCTCTTATCTCTAATAGTAAAATGAGGCTGAGTACACACAAAAAAAGTCAGTATCATTGGCCTTGGTCCAGCTGCAGAAATTTTATTACAGGAAATGAGCCAGAAAATAGCTGCTTACTTCAGTAGACATGTGCAGAAGGACTTAAAATTAGTAGGAGCTATTCTCAGAAATAAGGTAAGCAAATGTGTCTCTCAATGAGAATGTGAAGTAGTTTGTTGAATATTATGTTCCTTATGCCTATTTTCTTGGCAACATGAATGCTTTTATAACATTAACTAATACTTAAAGAGATTCTGAATATGCTCCATTTCTTACAGCTCACACTCCAGATAACAGCTTCCTTGGATTTGTGGTAGAGCAGCATTTGAATTCCAGTGACATTAAACACATTAATGACATCAAAAGGCAGAATCAATCTCTCGTTTATGGCAAAGTAGATAATTTCTGGAAGGTGAGTTTTCTGAAGTCATTTGCCTGAGTAAATTTATTTTGATCAATATAATAAGACATAACTCTCAACTTAGAGGTATTCCTTTTCTATGAACCTGTTCTTTGTCTGAAAATCAGCATTTAGAGAATTGAATTGAAGATCTTGAAGTCTTGCTGATGAAGAAACTTGTATCTGTCTAGATTAAGATGGATCCATTGTTATTTATGCACACCCTACTACTAATGGATTAATAGTTTTTTGTAAACTTAATATCACAATAATTTTGGAAGATACAGTGGCTGTTAGAAGCAATGGGAAATTAAAGGTTCCAAGAAGCTTTGTAAGCTTCAATCGTATACAAACGTTTCATTCAGTGATTTATTTTTATATATCTACAACCAGAAGTGTGCTGTATTTTGAACTGGTCGGGGTATTTCACTGAAGATTCTAGAAGTGTGCAACCTCATTTTATTTCTATGTAACGTCAGATCTGTGTTTCTTCAGTGTTGTTACTGCAGTGTCTCTCCCACTTGCAGAGAAGTACTGTAGAATAACAACACTGAGATCTGGTCGTATTTTCACCAAGTATCATATATTGGGCTGCATAAAAAAAACCTCATATTTTAAGTCTTGTCAATTGCAAATGGAACTGATAGGTACAGACTGTGCTGTACATAGGACTAAATGACTGAACAGTGAGGGCACACCTGTTTCTCACATTTTCCTTCCTTTTCTCTTGCTTGGCATGAGAATATCAGTCTTGTGCAGTTTTCTGACCCACAGAATTAGCATTCAGTCTAATAACTGTTAGACAAAACAGAAACTTAAGATGAATGGGAAAATGTTGCCAGGATGTTCAGAAGAAAAAAGATAAAGCTGAATGCTTCTTAGTTCTTGTGCTGAGAAAATTATGTATATTAGCTGTGCATGTTCAGTTGTAATCCTTTGGGTTTATATATGGGTTTATTGCCCTAAGCCATGTAATCGGTGTTTTAAAAGGAAGTTTTACTTAGTATCATACAAATACTCTGACAGTTATTCTTTTTGATCTCATGCTATAGAATGACTTGCTGTGTCCCCGTTTGCAGCCTGCTTTGCCTGCGCAGTACTAGTGCAGAGCTAGGATCCTTAAATTCAAGTCTCTTGTGGCCGAAGCTCTAGCACGTTTAGTTTCTGATCTCATTATCAGTCTCTCAGTTGCATGTAAATAGTTATCTGTGCTTTCTGACCTGATTTCTACTTTGTATCAGTAGAACAACCTGTTGAGCATTAGCTGGATTTAAGGAATGAGATGTGGTTAGTCACTAGTGGAGGGTTTCTTTTCACTGACATACATGTCTTTTTCAGTCTTCATTAATTTAGAAATATGTATTAATAGATTATCTGCCCAGAGGGGAGACTTGTGATTGTCTAGTCTGAGATTCTGTGTGACATACAGGATACTCATGGGCTGATTAAAGCAAGAACATGGCTTTTTGGAAAAGAACATCCTATAATGAGTTTTAAATAGCACACAATGGAAACCTTACTACTTCCTCTGATTAATTTCTTAATTGCCTTCTCCTTTATGACTGTGATTTATTTTTTATTCTTGTACAAATTTGTAGACTATAATTTCCAGTCTTAGTAGCAGTTGTAGGCTTTACTACTGGATTGATGATATTGCTCTTATTTACCCATTATATTGGTTGAGGTAAAGGAAACCCATAGTTATCTTTTGAAAAGCCTGTGTGCATGTATTGAGCTGCTGAGAGCTCTGAGGTTTCTAAGCCTTAAGAGTTCTCACACATCTGTTTTCTCTGAACCTTTTCAGTATTGTTCACATTCCTCTAGAAATGTGAATGTTAGCAAAGGGCATTTGGGCCCTTTACTAGCACCAAAACAAAAAACAAAAATTGTATGCGTTATTATACACATCCTCTTCACCATTAGGAACTTTTGTTCAGATTAATTATCGTCCAAGATCCTCAAGTCGTGTTTTTTTAGAAATGCTACTTTCCAACTCACTGCTCCATTTCAATTAGTATTGCCTGCCTTGTTTCTCCAAAAATGTGGGACTTAATTTTTGGCCATATTAAACTGCTTCCTGATGGCTTGTTACACCAAGCACGTCTTAACTGTAACTGTGGTCATGCCCACATTGGTACGTGAAGTGCAATCACTGAAGACAGGGTTTGAATTGGTGACCACGTGGGGTGTCTTATTTGGATGGACAAAATCCAATTCTTGTCATCAGCAGTGGGCTTGAATTAATCTTGTGTCTGTGTAATTTGCTTATTTCTCATTTCCTTATTTTCCTTGTTCAGTGCTCTTTTCATCTGCCACCATGGTTGTACTGAACTAGACTAATCTGTTTGTCCAGCTACTTGTCTTAATACTGAATGAAGCCAATTAACAAGAAGTGTAATCTCCACTGTGTCACTGTTGGTTCTGGTCAGTCATTAGAGAAGCACAGTGTGAAGGGGAGAGTGTTCTGATTCCCAAATTGAAAGTCTTTTTTGGAATATTAGTAGCAAATAGCTTGCTTAATTTTGGACCAAATGGATTGAAATGGAACCAGGGAGACCATATTGTCAGCTCAGAGTTCATTTTTTTTCTTTTCCCTGGGAGAGAGACTAGAAATACTAATATTCCATCATATAACCATGGTTGCAGCTCCTTCTTTGCATCTAGCTAAGCCTGTAGAAGAAAGATCCCAATTTAGTTGTCACTTCATCTTTGCTAGAAATCCTCCTATTCCCAGCTCTGCTGCATAACCAGAGGTGATGAGGCTATTTCAGACCATCTGCTTAAACTGATAAACTAACAAGGTTATTGTAGCTAAAGAGTAGCGGATTGCTTGCAGACAGTGTTCTGTCTTGCCACATCATTTAGGGGGTTAAATTCTGATTCAAAAATGATAAGCAGTGGAAAGAGGAATATAGTGACCCCTGTTCTGTCAGCACTGATGGATACAGAGAAATGTATGAAAAATATACAGGTCTATGACCTGAGACCAGTAGCCTTAGTACCACTTTGCAGTGCGGAAACGTAGATATGTCTTGCTGGAGGTCAAGAAGGATGTGTGCTGCAGAGACTGTAAGAAATGTCTTCTTGTTTACTTCCTTCTGATAAATATATCAGATTTAAGTCGGTTGAGGATTACAAATAGGAGGCCGTGAAGAATTTCCCTGCATTTTTAAAGATTATCCCTATATATAAGCTATCATGGGTAACACTTGCCAAGTTTTGAATGTTTGCAGACAGAGGTTAGAGTTTTTATCTGGGATTTCTAGCAATACTAAGGAATAAAGAGAGACCTCTGTCTGTCTAAGTGATGTAGACGGAATGAATAAAATCTGAGTAAAACACATAAGCTTCCATTATCAAAATTGGGTTTAATTACACAGCATTTCAATTAAAAGGGAATGCTTGAAGCCTTTCACATCTTCTTAGCTCCTATAGGCCTATTTTTTTTGTTCTTCCTGCATTTCCCATCATACTTTTCCAATACTTGGCTCTCAATTGTAGAAAGAAGAGTCAAGATTCATTTTAAATTCTAGTTTTGCAGGGTGACATAAGAGAGGGCAGAATTTGACCTGAATGGGAAAATACTCATAAAAATGTAGCTTAACATTTGTATTATGATTGCTTTAGTAAAACATTGTGTTACAGTGCATTGAAGTTGCTTTAAAAATGTTTTTATGTTGAAAGACAAATTTATGTTTGTTGCTAATGCCCCTTGACAAGGTGTGTATTCCTAAGTGTGCAATGTCTGCAGAGCAAGTGAAGAATTGTAAGTGGGAGATGTTTACACTTCAGTTTTTATTGGGAAAGTACAAAAACAAGGCTATTTATACAAAGCTTTCCCTTTTATAACTCTATGTGACATGTGTAATTTCCCCGCTGTATTCCATGTTGGATGAATTGGGAAGAATAAGATGGGGCAAAGCCAGGAAAAACTACACTTCTAGGGAATGTTTCTATTATGAGCAAAGATCAGTGTTTTGCTGCTGGCAGCATTGCATTTCACTTCCTTCGGATTGTTTTTTTTTGTGCTTCAGATTTAGCAACATACTTCGGATGAATGTTTCATTTCATTTTTGGAGTGAGAAGAAACATAAGGGAAAGGGAAAAGATCCTTCTCACCTTTTCTCTCTCACCTGCTCAGTGCACTCACAAATTTACCTCGTAGTGGTTTTTTTTTCTCGTCCTTCAAATTTGCAGCAGCACTGTGAGCTTTTCTATCATTTAAACCTATCCTTTGCTGCTGCCTCTGGGCACCAGGAGCACCGTCCTTTATGGCATTTTAGTCAGTGATCAGCTTCACTTTTTTCCAGATCTCTGCAGCTGCCCTATAAACTAGTCAGGTGTTACAGTACCGATTCACATCATTGTCTAGTAATGATGCTAAAAAACCAACGTAACAACTTTTTCTTCCTGTGGTCTCACTTGCTAATTTCTCTTGTACCCCTGTACTTTCCTGCTTCAGTGCTTATAGTGCACAAGTACTTCACATTGTTAGTTCTGGAAATTGCATTCAAAGAGCAGGAAATTCTTTGTTTATGCATTAATAAGCACTGGATAACAATGAAATTGGCAAATCTAAAAATCTCACTGATAAAAATAATAATGTAATTTTAAAAAAAATTTATGGAATAAATGGAGGAAATGATCAGTGACATAGATGAATACTGGTGTTTATTGAAGTGCTTTATTCATTCCTTATGCAAATATATATATGTATCTATATATGTGCAAACAAATACTATCTATGTACGTGCCAGTGTGTGTTTTGTACAGGTATTTGAGGCGAGTGCCTAACAAGAGGCTCATAAACAGACATTCAGGGAGCACAAAAGCTCTGCAAGGTTATGTAATACTTCCTTTACATATTCTCTCTCTTTCCGGATTTTTTTCAACCCAGGGAATTATCTGATTGCTTGCCTATTGATAAAGCATCCCTTGACCAGTTTTTGAGATCTCTTAAGACCTATCTTCTAAGCATGGTCTAATCTGGATCTTATGCAAAAATGAAGATTCTTTTTTTCAAAGCTTCTTAATCATCTTATGCTTGCATCAGGCTCAGTTATGCACTGTGAACATACCACTGGGTTTTGGCTGACCTTGGACTTCTAGCAAATAAGCACTCTGGTGTTTGAACCTTGAGACTTAACAGTATGCACTTAGGAAATACACAAAGAACTGTTCCAGTAATTCTTACTTCTCTGTATTATGTTTCTCAACTTGTGTAAAAATAATTGTGTTCTGACTTGCTTCATTGTTTGAAGATGGGACTGGTTATAGGCCTGTTTTACAGTTTGAACTTTCAACCCCTTCATCTGGTTTGGGACTCTGAATCAAGATTTGTGTAATGTAATAAGCCTGCAGTTCTGTGCATGCGGTGGTTGGTTTTGTTCCTTGCTGAATTTCTGATGTTCTGTGAGGTTACTCAAATGGTCTAAAATTGCAAAAATGTATGAAAACTTTACACTGACGAAGTGTATCACAAGGTAATATGTGGGTGTCTTTTATCATGACAAGAAAAAAGCAGAGTTTAGTTCTTCATGCATCATGTTTCTGCCATATACTTTTGTTGCATTTATGCTTTTACATTTTGATGTGCCAAACGTAAAATTTCAGCCCTTCATGCTGCACCTTGCTGCCAGCATTTTCTTATGGAAAGACTTATCAGCCTGTTGTCATTTGATTGCTTTGATGAGAAAGGCCTTACAATGCCTTTGAAGGTAGGTGGAAATAACTGATGTATGGTAATGACAGTTCTTCACTCAGTAATCAACAAATATGCTTTTCTTGAATGGCAAATTTATCTTAGCTGCTAAAAACTTGTTTCAGAAAGAACTTGTGACTGTTTGTTACCACTACCCTTCCATTTTGATTCTGAGGAGAAATAATTTGCTCTATTTTGATGCGATAATCTTTCATGCTCTTAAGTTTTGCATTGCAGAGAGTGAATATAGTGAATAATGCAGCTTGACCCAGACTATGAAGAGCAGTCTGATATTGCTTTACTAGCCAGCAGCCCATGATCATAATCTCCGCATTTCTTTGGTCCTCTTTGAATTACCTTTAGGTAGAGTAAAAATCAGGAGTTTACTTCTATTTTTTTTAAGATTAAGGAAAATTTAAATCCATACTCAAGCAAACAAACTCAGGAAATGGTTTAACAATGAAAGGAATGCTCTTATTTTGTTTGCACATCACATTTCTTTATTTACTTGCAGTCCTTGTATTTCTGAAGGCTATACCTATGCTTTCTTATTTTCTAATTCATTGTTCTAAGTGTTTAGAATATTTTTGTCATTTAAGACCTTCCCTACTCCCCAAAAAGCGCAACTGTAAATACAGCAGGGAAGCCCACTCTTTTCATCCTATGTATCCTCCTTTAACCCTGCATTCCTCGTTTTGTAGCAAGCAGTTGCTGGAATTTGGATAGAAGGTGGCACATAAACACAGTAGGAATATTTACTTTGTTATTAACATGTGATTTGGGAAATATTTTTAGGATGAATTCAATGTCCATTACATGCATCAAAGAGTGTTTCCAGCAAAATCTGTGATGGACATCATGGGTGTTTCTCAGAAACCCTCTAGATTTTTATTGTCATTATATAGAAGCAGGAGGTGAAAACAGGACAATTGTATCGGTCCATTTTATGTTAGTCTTTGAAAATGAGATAATGGGTAAGAAGAAGGTGGCAGCAGAACTAGTTCAGATCGAAGATTTATCTTCTCTGACTCCAAAAATAGCCAAGACTTGAGGTGCAAGAAAAAATGCAAACTTTTGGAATTGATTTTCTTTTAACAAAATGTGAACAAAATGTGCTTCTCTAAGTTTCAAATGATGTTACTTTATTTTACTAATAATGGGAGGAACATCTTTTCAGATTTGAAATAGAAGCAAAAAGCTAGTTTTTTAAAAAATGCTTTGTATTAATTAACAAATAATAGCAACCCTTTGTCTCCATTTGTTGCCTATTTTGCCTATAACTTCCTGAAGGGAGGTTGTAGTGAGCTGGGGGTCGGCCTCTTCTCTCGTGTCATTAGTGATAGGACCAGGGGGAATGGTTTCAAGCTACAGCAGGGGAGATTCAGGCTGGACATGAGGAAGTATTACTTTTCAGAAAGGGTGGTCAGGCACTGGAATGGACTGCCCAGGGAGGTGGTGGAGTCACCGAGCCTGGGGGTGTTCAAGGAAAGGCTGGATGTTGTGTTGAGGGACATGGTTTAGTGGGAGCTATTGGGAATAGGTGAATGGTTGGACTGGATGATCTCTTAGGTCTTTTCCAACCTTGGTGATTCTATGATTCTATGATTCTATTTAACATAATGCGTAACACAGGACATTGAATGGTGCAGTCTTGGCCGACCTACCAGTACAGAGTGATTCAGTAATGACACGGGCAGTTCACTTCATCAAATACAGTCCTAGCAGCAGAGGTAGCAAAAGCAAGAAGCTGGTCATTACGTGACATTAAATAACCTGTGCATTTGAATGTATATCAGCAGTTCATTTAGGAAGGATGTTCTAGGAAGTATTGATGATCATTCATCCAGGCCTGATGCCTTATTGCTTCTCCAAGAATTGAAAAGACAGGTTTTTCCCAGTTAACTTGCCCTTTGAATGAACTTTGGTAAAATTGTTGCCAGCTATCACATAGGGCTGTAAAGAAGGGAGCACAGAATTTACAAGACAAAAGTAGTGATTTGAGAAGTAGACTTCTTAAACACTGTCTTGCTGCCAAGAAGTTAAGAAACTTGTTGCATAATTTTAGAGTTATTACTAAGACTATGTGCAAATATTGAGGGGAATTCTCTGATCTCTGCTGCATACTGGCTGTAAATACAGTCTTTAGCTAATTGCTTTTGGAATACTAGCAGTCTTTAAAACTCAAAAAAACATATGGTACTGAAAATTAAAAGTAATTCTTGTTTGCAAATGAGGATGGTATACTGTTTTCTTGTGGGCTTTTTATTTTGTTTAATGCAACAGTATGAATCCATTTATTCTGGGTGTTTTCCAAAGTGCTTCTTAAACTTCAGGTAATTGGAGTATTTACAGGTATGTCATGAGACTCAGATTTTACACATTTAGGTAAGAGTATGTATCATTTGGCAGGAGCATGGCTTATAAGGTGAGATTTGAGCTTTTCTTCACAAAGAATGTGAACAATTATTTTGTTACATCTCCAAGAAAATCAGAGTGACAATTTGATATTTCACTATGAGTCATTAGTAGTTTTTTCTTGTTTTGGGATTTTTACTGTTTTTTGTTTTCATGATTTGAAGACAGGTACTGTTTAGGCAGTACTGAGTGTACAACTACCTGGTGACCTATGTTTTATCCAGTTAGAAATTAATAGAACCTTGGTATTTATTTATTACATATATTACAAATATTAAAGCTGCATTTTTTTTTTGAAACTAATAAAAAAGAAAACTAAAAGTTTAATGAAAGGTTGGATATTATATGAGTCGCGTAGAGAAAATGTAAGAGTGATCGTATGAGGAATCATGCAAGAAAATGTAAGAATGAGAAACTTCTTCCCTTTCTGTCATTTTGGTATCTGATCTTGATCTCTGTTTGAAATGTGTAAAGCCTCAAAATATTTTATTGTTGCTATTACAGGACAAGAAGGCTTATCTGGATGTTATTCACACCTATATGGAAGTCCATGGAACTGTTCATGGGACAAGCACGATTTATATTCCTGGCTATGTAAAAAACCATGGTATACTCAGTGGGCGGGATCTGCAGTTTCTACTGAGAGAAACCAAGGTAAGTTTGTCAAGGAGAAATAGCAAAAATAGGTAAAGAGAGACAGTATCTCTGCATCACGTACATGAAGTACAGTGCACTTCACCTCCTACAACTGTGCTCCTAATTTTAAAGTACTGGAAGTATAAATGATCCAATAAAAAAGAGATTTAATTTTCTTCCATATGCTAATAACACATTTGTGATTGTGCCCGTGTTTTTTGGATTGACAGCTATTACTAGAAAATTGGGACAATCTAGGGGATACATTTAACGAGGAGCTTGAAAAACGTGGCTAAATTCATGTTTCATTTTCCCAAATGTTGTATTCAGCTCAAAGAGATTATCAGCTGAGAAAATACTTTGTTTTAGATCCATAATGTGAAAGTTAAGCGTTATATGAAAGCTGTACAACGGGAATGCTTGCTCTGCCCTACCAATGACTTTAACATGAAGTTGACCCCATTCTGTAGGGAGGAAAAGAATAAAGGCAAGTCCCTCATTCTACATTCATTTCCTTCTCTCTGCTCCAGTTGTGCGGAGACAAGAGAGAGCAGAAGAGTGTGCTTTTTGTGGTATGCCTTGCCTGTGGCTTCATTGTCGGGGGAGGTCAAGATAAAGGACGATGTATACACTTAAATAAATAAGCTTTTGTCCCTGCAATTGGAATGCTATTGGATTTTCATTGCCATTCCCATAATCCTTGTGGAACGTTTTACATCACTGAGATGCTTAGTATATTACATTTAAATAGAATGTTTAGCTTTTGGTTGGTGAAATAAATGGGGTTGTGTGTTTAAAGTTAGCAAAATATATAGAACTTAATCTCCACTGTTGATGGTTTCTTGCTGTGCACTTCCACAGAAGAATCTATTAAAAAAGAAAAGCAAAAGCATTTTCCAGTCTTCCCACATAACAGTAGAGAACTCTTTTTGAATGCTGGGGGAAATGATGGTAATTTGACATCTCTGCGTGACAACTGTTGGCAAATTATGACATTTTAAAGGCAACCACTGGGTGTATGTACTTCATACATACAGATACACATAATGTTGCAGATTAAAAAGTCAACATTTACATTCATGACAGATAATATTGAGATTACACAACTTTCACCCTCGTGGAGTATGAAATCACTGTATTAACCACAATTACTAATGTGGGTGGAATTTTGACATTGTAATAACCCCAAGCACAAACAATGACTTCTTGTGGAAAAACAAATACTTTCTATTGAGTGGAATAGTAAACTAAATTAACGAGTTTCCTGCAGAATTACTGGTGTCCTTGTAATTAAAAAAAAAAAAAAAAAACCAGTTCATAATACAAGTTATGTTTGAGTAAATCTTCATCTCTAATTCATTGTCAGCTGACTTAAATGTATTATACTAAAAAATGTTATTTTTGTTATTAACTGGGATAACTCCTCCAGTTAGTGGTTATATTTGTTATGTGCTAAGATGCAACATAAAGATATAATTTAGGACAAATTCAAAATAATGTGTGTTTTACAGTTAAGCACAGGCTTTTATGATTGGAAGTAGCAAGTCTAGTTTTACTCCATACTTTGACTAGTGAGATCCAATGGAGGATACTAGCTTATGGAGGCAAGGTACTCCTGTGATCAGCAAGTTGTTTATTTCTCACAAACTGAATTTCTGTGAGAAGTGTGGATTCAATCTCTACTCTTTTCAGAGTCCTACAGGCACTTGATTTTTCTATGCTGTTGTGCATTGTCGGTTTGCTTTTCTCCTAACACTGAGGAATATCCTTTCAAAATGTTCTGCATTCTTTTTGTCAGATGGCGAAGATGCACACTGATGTGGTTCAGAAAAATTAAAAGATGTAAGCAGGCCAACAAACCTCTGGCCTGATAATACACAGTTAGGAGTCTATCCAATTCTCCTAATACTTAGTTTGTTTTATTGTCAGACAAATCAGAGTGCAGTGTAGTTCTGATAATGAAAAGAAATACGTCTTACTGCACCATTAATTTTGGTTATTACCCCTGTATAATTCTTGATCCAATATATCTAGCTCAAGATAAAAACAGCGGCATCTGATACTGAAAGTGGAAGCTGAGAATTATCATCTAATCGAATTGCACTTTTTCAGTCAGACCTGTTTGATTTTGTATTTGGGGTTTTATTTTAGTTTTTGCTAACTGATGTTTAGCATCTCATCGGTTCCATGGCTTTTCTGCTTTAGCATATGGTTGATTCTTAGTGTTAATCTACACGCTTGATCTAAGTCGTCTTGTTGCCTGTACATTCACAGTTTCTGATTCTGATCTCCTTTGAGACAACATTTTAACATAGCCTAGTATAAAGCACCATTCACCTGTCTCCATTGGCCATCTGCTACATCTGTGAATTCATCATGTTGATATCAATAGTTCCTGGCATTGAATTGCTAGCGTCAGTGCGGGGTTTTCAGAGAAATCAAGCTGACTTGAAAGGGAGCATTGTGCCCTAAGAAGCTTCCTGTGAGTGTGCACACGCATCCAGCGATGTCCAAGGACACTTTTTAATCATAATCACTTTAATTGCCAGGCAACGTGACCAGGCCCCATAATGAATTTAGTTAAGGTTTTTGTCACTGAACAATCAGTGTGCTAAAAATCCATGAACAACAGGAGCTGTACCTCACTGGTGGCAACATGTGTACGTGCAGAACTCACTTGAGCCATCTAGCCTGCTGTTCACTGTCTCTAAGCAACAAACTTTCCTTTTAAGCTTCCAAAAACTGTTTGATTTCTCTTTCTAAACATACACTTCAAGATCCAAAGGCAAAGATTCTTTCATCGTATATGATTTCAACATTGTGGTAGCACATTTTTGTCGGGTCAGTTTGCAAATGATCTAGTTTTAGAAAGTCAGAGCTAAATAATACTTCAACAAGTCACCCAACTGCAGTGACCCACACCTGTCAGCTTACTTTTCAGCACTTTATTTTGCCCTTAAACAGAAAATTCCAACAGTAACAGCACAGACAAGGCTTTTGTTCATATTTGGTACTTGGTATAGGACACAGTTTTTCTCAAAAGCATGCAGCTACCATTTTCTCCTAGAGCACATCACAAAGCCATACATTTCAGCATAAGTGTGCTTCACAAGCAGGGGGTGCTACTCAACGTCCATCTTGACTAGTTCAGCTGTGTGGTGTATGACAAGCTGCAGAGATGCAGCAATTCCTGAGAAGATATGGAGCCATGCAGCACCTCTGATCAACAGAAGGAGGCAAGATGCAGCCTCCATGCCAACTCTTCTGCTCACAGCTGGGCTGGCACCAGGCTGTCCTGAGAGAACCAGCACTGAGATTTTGAGAAACACTCCTCCTTTTGAGAAAGTTTCAGATGCAGCTTTGTGCTCCCTGTTCTTGCAAATTTTTGAGGGAACTCAAATTCTTCTACTAAACGGTCATTTATGCGCTTTCAGAATGGCGATTAATGAAAGTAGTGCACCTCCCCTACAAAGACAGGCTGAGGGAGCTGGTCTTGTTCAGCCTGGAGAAAAGAAGGCTGCGGGGTGACCTCATTGCAGCCTTTCGATACCTAAAGGGAGCCAACAAACAGGAGGGGAATCAACTCTTTGAAGGGGTAGATAACTGCAGGATAAGGAGAAATGGCTTTAAGTTGAGGGAGGGGAGATTTAGGTTGGATGTCAGGGGACTTTACAGAGAGGGTGGTGAGGTGCTGGAACAGCTGCCCAGAGAGGCTGTGGATGCCCCATCCCTGGAGGTGTTCAAGGCCAGATTGGATGGGGCCCTGGGCAGCCTGGTCTGGTATTAAATGGGGAGGTTGGTGGCCCTGCATATGGCAGGGGGTTGGAGATTCATGATCCTTGAGGTCCCTTCCAACCCTGGCCATTCTGTGATTCTGTGATAAGCATAAATAGGAAAATGAACTTCAACCTTTTTTGATATTGCCTTTTATGAAGTAATATACTTTTCACTTCCAGATTCATCAAAATACAGCTGAATAGCCATTTAAAAAGAGAATATGTTGTGAAGATATTTCAATCACAGAATTTTCAGAAGGCATTTTATGTTAATGAGGAAAATGTATTGAGATAGTAAACTACGGATTTTGCTGTACTTCTCTTTCCATAGTTTAGAAGAGAATATACAAAATAGTCCAGTAAATAGGCACACAAAAGCAACAATAAACTACCAGCCCAACAGACTCAATGAGATGAAGTGCACCGATGCTAGGAGGGGAAGAAGAAAAGAGAAACACGAAACACTCCTGTTCATGGAACTGCAGCACTTAGTCTCTGAAATATGAAATATTTCTCGTTCAGGATTATACGGTTAAAATATTCAGCTCTAGTTTTATACTTAGGGCTATAATTTAGATTATTTATTCAAGTACTCATTTTAATAATGGCCCAATATGTTGGTGTAAATTCCATGGGTAAATTGCTTAGTGTTAACTGAAAGTCACTGATTTCAAACAATGCATAATTTAAATTTGCTTGTTATGGCAGTGGTTGCAAAGTACTTGTCATGTCAGATATCATGCCAGAGAAGTCTCCATTTAGCTACTGCACCATGACAGAAATGCTGACATTATGATCAGAAAAGCGGTGTTTTGGGTGCTGTGATGCTCACTGGCCAGCTCAAGAGCCTGAAATTCTGTAGCAGGAGTTCATTTCACTGCAAAGGCAGAAAAGGTTTCTGAAGAGCCTACCTTATGATAAACCAAAGTATTCCTATAAAGGTTTCAACACCTGTGTGTTTAAGTTGTGCAAGTGAGATTGCAGATCTGAATCCCCGTCTTTGATTGTGCAGACCTGCAGGTGCACATGGGTACCAGACCTTGCAAACAAGGAAGTGGTTTAAAAAAAGGAAACGAAAAAAAAAATGATGCTAATAATCATTTTACATCTGTGTTTATCTTGCTGTTATCTCCTGTAGATATACTTTTATACTGTAAACTCCTCCTGGCAGTCTTCTCGTTACACATGGTATAAGCATACACCGCCTACTGTGGCACGTGCCCACTTAAAGAAATGCGTGAATAATGACGGTGTGGCTTTCAAAAACATTTTGAAGTTGAGAAAAATGCTCACATACAGAATGAAATGCTTTCAAGCACTAACTTACCAGTGATGGATAAGGAAATTCTACTTTGCATAGCAGTTTTGCTCCAGCTAGCGAGTCAAGATCAAGGCCGGCCTTCCAGGGTGTGTGCCCACAGTCACGCTGCCTATACACTCAAATGTGAAGCCTTCCATTATGGAGCTGCAGCCACAGGGTGAAGCAGTCGGGTCTGCGCAGGCCCTGCGTGTGGGAAGAGAGCCGTAGTCAGGAGCCCTATGTGGAGGCAGCAGTGTTGTCTTATGTCACAAACGTGTAGAAATATAGTCTGTCCTAAATCTCTGTTGTTTTGTGGGTGAAAGCCTTCTCTTCCATACAGTCTTTATCTCACACTAAGCAAGGAGCATCAGTAAGGCCAGTTTCCAGCAGCAGGGTGTAGATTCACTTTGGGGATCTGAGCTGAGCTAACGAAGATGATGTGAGGGAGAGTGCTGAAAGAGCTAGGGGGGCTGAAAGGAGGAGCTGGGGGCTGCAGGCAAGAATGAGCCGGGCTGCAGTGTGAGGCCCTGAGCCAGCAGGCAACGCACACCAGGCCACCATTCTGGCCTTATGGGAGCTAGAGGAACATCTTCCTTTATTTTTTCAAAGGTATGGTGCTGCTTAGAAGTAAGGCTTGAAAATTGATATGAAGCAGGTGGTAGGCTATTTATTATAGATTAAGTGTTGACTGTGTGCTCTGTGCTGTCAAAACATAAAAACATGTTTCTTTCCCCATGGAGCTTCCTCCTAAGTAAACGGACCAGTCAGACACAAAACTGTTCAACAGTGCACAGCAGCAGCTTATTAAAAAAGTGAAAAATGAAACAAACCTGCATTCTCTACATAACAGGCAAACACAGGATCGTAGGAGAATTGATGCTTCAGATGGTTCTAATTGCTGGTTCTCAGCTGGTTTTTTGCCTAAGCTAAGGAGTAGTTTTACAAAAAGCCAAACATCCTGCGTGCAGATTGTATGAAATAGTTTCACATCTAATTTAGTATTTTCAAAAGATTTCCTTCCTTTAAATTAAACCTCTTTTGATGTGAAATTTAGTATTTTTTTTTCCTTTTTTTTTTAACTGTAAGATAATATATCTTATACCGCATATAAAGCCCAAATTTATACAATCCAGCTTTGGTGGAAATAGTTGTTCAGATCTTTTTTTATCAGCTACTGGAGCATTTCCTGTAAGATTTCTTAGCAAGATGGCTGAGAAGCGTTGTGCAAGTGGATGACTTTTTTTAACCTGAAAATTGAAAACGGAAGAACCAACATTCAGCTCCATGCTGTGAAAATTGTACATTCTCAAACAAGGTGAGGTTAACCTTTTTGGATGGCCAACCTAGAAAAATACTGTTGTCATGGGTCAGAGAGGGCCAATGCTGCAATGCCTGCGCACAGCACTACTGACTGCAGGTCTGTGTATCGAGGTAAGGTTAGCTCCTAGAATGTGAGTCTGCCGTTCATTTCCATGCTGCAGAAAACAAAGTAGAAAAGTATCATTGGAATTCCTTGAATGCATGGTTCTGATCACAATTCTAATACATGAATTCCAGTATTCTAACAGTTACAAAGATTCCCTTTCATTCTGAAAAAATGAGTAGCTATATAAACACATATGTATGTACATAAGGTTGCCAAGTATTGCTGAGACGTTGCTGTTATCATCAGAGCTTTTCATTCTCCCATTATACTTTCAAATAAAATCATTTAATTCAGGAATTATGCTAGGCCAAGAAAGGGATCAAGATACAAGTAAATGCTTGCAACTCTGACAAAATACTACATTTCTTCACATTGAGGAAAAACGCTGCTTTTTCTAGAGCACCTGTCATCTCAGCTGACAATAAGAATAGCTTTGTGGTGAAGCTGACTATAGGAATAGCTTTGCGATGCAGTTTACCTCCTGCAGTGTACCTTGGGGCGTTGAATCCATTAAATCCTTTGCAAACCTCTGCTGACTAGTGTCTTCAGTTGATGTTTGCTGCCACCTACCGTTTTAATTAGACTCAACCGGCTTGCCAGGATAGTGTTCATGTTCAGCAAGGTAGCTGGTGTGTGAGAGAGAGAAAACAGTACTGTGGCTGTTCAGTGCGGTTGCTATATTAAAACTTGTACGTGCTAGGCAGCTCAGGAGTTTCATTTGAATTTCGATCAAATCACCAAATGATTTTGCCCCCCCCCCCAAGAGAAAAGAAAAGAGAAAAAAATTGAAAGGGTCTGTTGTTCCCTCAGCTACATGAAAAGCCATCTTAGTTCATTACAGAAGATTATTGTCAAATGTGTTTGACAGGACATTCCATTACTGCTTCAGTATGAGGGAGTGAGCTGCTGAATCACATTTTCTTCTTAGTGTTTTTTGCAGGCTTGTATGTTTTGAGTGTGTGATTGTTTATTTTGTGTTAGGCCTTAGTTTTCAATTTCTGTAAAGAACAAACATTAAGACAGACCTTCTTTTCTGCTTTTCAGTTGTTTGTTGGTCTTGGATTTCCCTATGAAGGGCCTGCTCCTTTAGAGGCTATTGCTAATGGATGTGCTTTTCTGAACTTAAGATTTAATCCACCTAAAAGTAGCAAAAACACAGAATTTTTCAAAGGCAAGCCAACACTCCGAGAGGTAAGCTTTGTTAATGTTGATTGGTTCTTTATTGAAAATGAGTGTGGATTTCTTTTTAGTAACACAATATAGGAGAAGTTGCATAAATGCTCACAGTTTACTGCAAGATGTGTACAACTGTCATTTTCGTTAGCCATCAGTGGGATTAGCAATCCTTATTCACATACTGTTAAGCTTTACCTCTGTGTCTGTGTGTATGTTCTGCTAATTCTTATTCACAGACCATAAACTAAACTGTATTTGTACAGCTGATCTTCTGACCTGGAACAGGTCGTATACGATGTGTTGCTGGAAAGCATTTTTATTTTGTGGAAGAAACATATTATTGTGTTCTTCACAGGAACTAAATAAATGTCTTAATGCTTAGAACAGCTTTTGTGGGATTGTTGTATATGTTTTTGTATTTATTTTTTTTCTCAGGAAAAAAATCTATTCAAGCACTGTTGAGCACTGCTATTAATGGTAACAACACACTCTATTTGTAGTTGAACACAGAATGAATTTGGAGAACTGACTATTTGAGATAAAAGGAAAGCCAAACCTCAAGCTTACAAAACAGCCAGGGTGTCTAGCCTCTGTTAAGAGAAGAACAAGGCTAAGCAAGCCAGCCAGCTATGGCACGAGCCTGCAACACCTGCAAGCATTTAGTAGTCAGGTAGCCTTTTCTGATATCAAGTCTTTTGCTTGTGACCGTAACTTCGTCGTAGATGTGTATAGGTATTTCCTTTACATATTATCTGAAGGAATGCTTAGGTGATGAGAAGCTTGCACAGCAGTATCTCCTAACTGACGCTCTGTTTTGGCTTTATAAACTGTGTACTGAGCAGTGCCAGCAAGCTGAGGGGCAAAAGACAGTTTCCTATTTACAGCCATGAACAGAAGTTGATTATAAGTTTGCGTGCCAGGGCTGTAGGTACCTTTCAGCTCTTCATACCTCAGCCCTTCCCACAGTTTGCATTGCTATCACCAAAGGAGATAGCAGTAATGAAAAGAAGGCTATTTGAACCTTCTCCTTGGACTTGGCACCTCTCAGAGCTTTCCTTCTGAGTTCCTCACCTGTCTCTCTAAAAGTTGTTCTGTGCCCAAACACTAAAACTAATCAGGCTGCTTGTGACCCACCTAACTCTAGTAGGAGTTTTAGTGCATGGAATGCTCTGCTAAATCCTGCTGACATCTGTCAGCTGTAACAGGAATACTGTGCACTTGACCTGCACAGAAGAATAATCCCTACTGACAGCTTCAGTACAAAACAATACTGTGAGCGTTCTTCACCAGTGTTACTCCATTCGTGTGCTCAGTTGATCTATCATAAAAGCAACCTTTGTTGTAACTAATTTCCACAACTGCATTTAGATCCACTTATCTTGGTGCTGATTTCTTGAGTTTAAAAAAGTTCTGCCATCCGTCTACCAGTTTTTTCAAGTATTAACAACAAACATTTGTGTCATTCTGAAAATTAATTGATTATCCACTGACCAATTTGAAAATTAACTCTATATTTTCTACAGTAAAGTAACCATTGCAAATTGCTATTTCTTATGTTCTAAGTTCATGTTTGTTTGCAGCGGATCTGGGGTGGGCAGTTACCTGCTTCCACTCTACCAGGTAAGAGAAACAGGAAGGAAAAAAAAACAACAGAGAAATTCACCTTCCAACAGCTTCATTGGTACCAGTATTTGTACTGGCAGCTCCTCTCCATTTCTCTTCCTTGCAAAAAAAAGAAAAAGAGAGCACTGTATGCTAAGTAAGTCTAGTTGAAATGTGTTTGATGGGTGTGGTTTCTTTCCCCACAGAAATAATCTTCTGCTTTTAGGGAGCAAAAGGACTTCAAATTAGAAATTAATTTTGAATCTACTTAGAAGTATTCTAATAAGTCGTAATTATAGCCAGATGAATATCTAAAGTATCAAGCCTCAGCTAATTAAAGCATTTCAGTATTAGAAATAGATCTAATTTTTTGTGAGTACAGGTGCAGAATGCCTGCTGCAATAGGAACACATTGTTGGTTATTCTCAATGCTCAAACAGTTACTAGCCTAGGAAGTACAGTTGTTCATCTTCCAAATCTGGCCTGGCTGTAACATTGTTCTCTGCCTACTGAGATGATAGAAGAAGAGTGGTCTAGTGCCTGACTCCTAAGGCTTTGTGGAATTTGAAGGACTGCCTATGCTCGTATTTTTAAAGGCACAGTGGAAAATTTTTTTGTTGGAACTAAAAGTAATAGAAATGCAGCTTCTGCAGTGTAAAGTTCAAACAGAAGTGTCCTAGGAACTCAGGCAGTTGAGTAGCTCCTTGTGTTTCGGTGCGAAAGAGAGCAAGGACTGTGAAAGCTGTCACAAAATTCACTTGCAGTGCCATCCTGCTAGCTGAGGAATCTAACAAGCCATCTCTGGGATCACTTTTCTTGGATTTCTACTGGAATATATATTGAAATTGCTTTCTGACCAAGGGTTGAGCAAAATAGCAGTTAACACTCTCGAGGTCAAATGATGCTTGTAGTAAAAGTAGCAACAGAAATAGCAGTCAGAATTCATCCTGAGTTATAGAAATGATCTTTTATACACTTCTGCTCATAGAAGCTTGGAACTGTTTGAAATTTGGAGAGACAGGGCAAGGGTGCCAGCTCTGGCAGCCAGTCACACGGGTCCAACCTGGGCTGGCAGCAGTGGCAAGCTGTGACAGCTGGCACTGCTCTGTGAAGGAGCTGTGCCCAGCACAGAGGGCAGACTGGGTCGCACAAACAGGAATTAATGTAAGCAGCAATTATTCTGCAATGTTAGATGTTGTGAGAAGCAAAGCCACAAGGGGAAGTGTACAAATGTTGCTTATGAGCTGCATTGTTATTAGATCTTCACTTTTCCTACTCAATTCACTCTCTGAATTTAAACATGGAGAATCTGAAAGAGAGCTCAGAAGGAATGAAATTACTGTTCAGTTGTAGCTGAGTACTTGCATTCTACTAGTGTATTTTATTCACCAAACCTGGTGAAGAGAGTGAGGGGAAAGCAATCCTAACGCCGTCATTTTTAACAATGCCATTTCTTCCTTGCAGCTAACATCTCAGCATCCCTATGCTGAAGTTTACATTGGGAAGCCCCACGTTTGGACTGTAGACATCCATGATCTTTCTGAAGTGGAGAAGGCTGTGAAATCAATTTTGAATCAAAAGGTGAGAAACGTATTCTCAATTTTATATCAACACTTGAGAGTATATCATGGAATGTCAGTAGACTGCCTCATAATGTCAGTTTAATTACTTCATAGGTTATTGGGGGAAAATGCTGTCATTCTATCCCTGTTGTATCTGATAATCATGATTTAGGATGGGTAAGTCAGGATCTTACCTGAATGAAACAAATGTGAGATGAAACTCACATTTCTATACAAACTCATTGTAAATCATAAAGCAGTATATATGTTGTGTGTTCACTGAGGCTTCCTTGCTGTTCATAGAGCATTGCGGGCTGTCCAGTACCAGCTTAACTCTTTTGGCTGATGCAATAGTCTTAACATAACTAACCCTGAAATGCCTGGACACTTATGGAGTGGCATTCTAGGAGGGCACTTTATGAAGAAAATAAAGGGGAAAAAAACTGAAGATGTTTTTGAAAGTATCACATCCTTTTTTGTCTCAATGCTTTGTTTTTCACTTCAATTCCAGGACTGAAAGTAGCATCCAGCAGGGTCTCAGGCTAGTTTTGTATCTCTTACTTTGCAATAAGCCTTGAAATTTCAGTGTTTGGCATATCCTTAAAGATGATCATTGAGCAACTTTTATAGCCTTTGCAAAGGAGGAGAAATCAGCTTAAACTATTGATGACTTTGTCAAATTGTGATTTGTTAATATTTGCTTCTCTTATATGGTCTTTGGAATACAAACAGCTACCGCAGTGCACTGCAGTGCTCATTTGAACAAAAGCACATCTAACCCAATGCACTGTGTTTCAACAGATTGACCCTTATTTGCCCTATGAATTTACCTGCGAGGGAATGCTTCAGAGGATGAATGCATTTATTGAAAGACAGGTATGAGCTTTTATTGTGGGTGAATCTTTTGGTTTGCATTGGGAAGGGGGGACCCTCGCAATTCTACAGCCTCCTAATGTTGTTGCTGTGGAGGTGGAAACAGTGTGCAGCCCTTGGTAGACAATTGCTTGCTCAGATGAGGTTCCCATGGGGTTCACCTGGATGCAGACATGGATACCTGTGCATTGGCTTGAGAAGCTCCCATGTGATACTGTACCAGTGGGATTTTTGTGCATGCAGAGGCTGTCGAGCAGTGAAGGCAAAGTGCTGACTACCAGAATATTCACTCTGCTTTTCTGGTTCATCTGTGAATGCCTGATTTACCATATATCTTTGCAAAAGTGGATATACTTGTTTGTGTTTCATGAGCTAAAGGAGGGTTTTTTTTAACTATTATGTATACGTGTCTATAGACAGATATCTATGTGAAGAACCTTCTTCTGCTGACTTATTGAAGTAGAAAAGCAAAGTAATTTTTCAGCATCAATGTGACTTCTTTTACAGCTGGCATTCTCAGTGTGTACACATACAAAAAAAGCCTTTGAACCACAAAGAATAAATGCAGAGATGCTTTTGCAGTAGAACTACACTTAGGCTAAAACCTCTTGGAAGTTTTTTCAAATATTCAGTTGGTTTGGGAATCTGTAACTTAAAGGACTTTTGCATTACTGCACACTGAGATTAGCAAAAGGTATTGAGTTGGAATAATAAACTGGACAGAATTGCATTAGATCCTGATTTCTAGAAACTGAATGTGTGCTTGGACTTCTGCCCAATGCCAGATCTGCTGCAAAGGCCAACATCTTGCCTTTCGTTCTGTCTGCTGCAGAAGAGTGATAAGAGTAACGTATATCTCTGTTAAGCCAATTAACTTCTGGAATTTCTTTCAGAAACACTGGGTGGGCTCCTGTATCTGTATTTCTGAAATATGACAGTATTACAGGTAGTAATAAAGAAGAACGTGGCTTCAGATCAAAAGTTTAGTTAAAATAACACAGCTCTGTCCAACTTCCTGCCAACAAACACAATATGCTTTTTGTTGCTATATTATTTTATATTATTTTATATATATTTATTTTATATATATATATATGAATTTATATATATTTATTTTATATATATTTATATTATTATATTTTGTTGATATACTGACATCATAGCCTGGTAAAAGTCTCTCTGCTTCTTTTGATTCTTCTAAGTTAGCTGTAAATGAGATGTTTTGTCAATAAGGAAGGTATGGAGCTCAGGATGTGGAAGAAAGAGTCAATTTAGAGATTGCCCCAAAGATGCTAAGCTGTTTCTTTGCCCTCTACACCTCCAGGGTTAAGACCTTGCCTTTATCACACCTCCTCAGAACTAAATACAGCATTATTGTGTTGTTCGTTGCTTGACTAATTGTAAAAAGCTGTTATTGCTTCACAGCTGTCAGGATGCTCCGTACTGTTATTACCTGCATTTAGGTAGCACTATGCCTGACATGTCAGGTGAAGCAAAATTAGAGGTGAAGACCATGTTTTAAAGAGCTTGTGGTTGGACACAGGTAGAACAGAGAAAGCAGAAACTCTGAACAGGAATGGATATATCATAGAATAGGCACTAGATCTGGTTGCCTGGGGCGTCATTCAGCCTGGCCTTGAACGCAAGGAGCTGGTCTTTTTCACAGGTCGCAAGGTGTGTTAAGCAGAAGTGCGTGTGGTCTACGTGGTGATTTGTGAATGTGAAAAAGGCAGATATACAAACACATAGGTCACCCTATGGGACAGCGAAACTGTTGGATTTCAAAGAATTGTCTGTAATTCCTCACCTGGGTCAGGGTCAGGACAGTATTCTCACAGCAGGCATAATGGATTCCCTGCTTCTTCAGATCCAGCAGCTGAACTGAAGGTCTTTATGGTCTGGAGTGAGAGCTGCTGAGAGCTGTTGTTGTCACTTTGCAATGCTCCATTAGCCAGATTGATCCAGCTTTCACTCCAGGCTCTTCCTTCTTCCTGGCCCAACCAGCAGCTCAGCAGGTCCCTTGGTTCTATTGGCTCCAAGGCTCCACAGATGGTTGCGTCAGCTTTGCTAGGGCAGCAGAGGATGCAAACCCAAGGGTAGGACTGCTCAGATCAGCATTGCTGTCAGCATGGGAACTGCAGCAGCTCCCAAAGCAGCTGCAGGATTCCCTGCTGCAAACTTGGAGCAATTGGATGAGCCAAGCAGGGCTGACTGAGCAGGCACGCTGACCTGGAGAAGTGTGGTCCAGCTGAGGAGTACTTGGGAACCCAGCAGAAAATACTTGTGGTTGCTCTCTACTGAATGAGCAAACTGACCTGACCCAGCTGAGCACCAAAGCTGGCAAGAAGAACAGGATGAGGGCATTCATCTGGAGGGAAGAGCAGGGACAGCAGCAGCTTGTTATATGGGCTAAGTCCACCTCACATTGAAATGATGATTATAGGTAGAACGTGTATAACCACAGGCTGTGCTGAACTTTAACCTTTGGTTTTAAATAGCATCATTTATTTATTTTAATGTTATGTGTGGGATTGTGTGACAAGATCGACTGGGCCAAAGTTACTAAACTTAGGTTGCCCAGTTGATAGGTAAACCAGCCACTGACAGCACAGCTCTGTGCTGGTATCTGTGAGGGCAGCAGCGCTGAGAAAGCCTTCCCACCAGGCTGTGGAGCAGAAATGGAGGCTGGTGTTGGCCTAGATTTAGAGAAATATTTCCACTAAGACATATTACAAGCTGAAGTTTCCAGCAAATGGCGAAGGCTCACAGGACATTTCCTTGTCTTTGAATAACTTTGCCTTCTGCCCTCACGAACTATGAATCCAATATTTACAATAGATAAATTCCCTCCTGCATCAAGTGTTTACTTAGAAAAGTTCAGAATAAGCAGAGCACCCAAGTCCAAATAACAAAGCAACCTTTATGAAAACAGTCTCATTAAAAAATAACTTAAACCATCTATTGTTAACCTGCTTTATGTAAAATTACTCTGCCAAAAATACCCATTAAAATTAATTTTTTTAAAATATGAAAGTTTATTCTTTTTATGTTATAGAATGCATTAAACCAAAAAATTTAATGCAACCTATTAATGACAAATATGAGTAAAAAAAAAAAAATCCCAATGGGAGTTCATGAAAAATCACTTTTGCTCTCTGAATTTTTGTTTCTTCTCAATTTGTGCCTGAAGCACTTTTGTTTCTCTGGCACACTTAGATGACTTTCTGTACACGTGCCTCTTGCTACTTTGGTTCATCAAAATGATATCAAATAAAGCAGCTGTACAAACTGGCAGTTCGTTTACAGTGATTATATGAAATTGCTTATCAGAAGAAGTGTCATAAAACACAGATAAGGTCTAACTGTGATCTTCTGCTATGTGCTATCAGATGTTTGAGAAATTAGGTAGGATATTAAATTTATGGTTAAAGCTGCGGGTACAAAAGCTTCCTGCTTCAGCAGAGGAAATCTAAACAGAGGAGAAAAATAAAAAGAATTGGTTGTCATTTGGAGGTTTCATTTCATTAAATTTTGAAGTAGTTCTGTCTTTCTAAGCCCTAGGTCACAGTCTGGGACCTGTTAGTACAAATATTTGCTTTGTCGGGAGAAGGCAAACCATGATGGTGATGGAGTGGGCCCAAACTTTCTGATGCCCATCTGATGAGAGTTACCAAATACCGAAGTAATGGCCAACTATAATGGAATGTTATTTACTTTTTTCATTTATAATGCCAAGACTGTAAAAACTGTTACTTTCTTTTTTGCAAGCAGGTGTATTTGCATACCATTTCTACTTTCCCTCTCTTGCTGCACATGACGCTTGACTGCATGTATTAGGGCCAGTTTCTTTCATTGTTGCAGAGCACTTTGACTATCAGCTCAATCAAGGAGAACAAACAGACTCTCTGAACCCTGGTTGCCTTACAGAAATCATCAGTCTTTTGAGTTCACTTCCTCAGCGTTGCTGTGACTTCCCCTGATCCTGCCCAGATGGCTCACTACCTGCCACAGAGACACGTTTCATTCGCAGGGTAGCTGACCCTGGACCTTCCTCCTAGACTTTGTGCTGCTACCAAAATAGTTCTGCTAGCAGGAGCTGGTGGAACAGGAGTCACAGAGCCAATACGGGTTGGGTATGTGGAAGTAAAGAGAGATTCAGATACTTGTGATTAGTTACAGGTGGGAAAGAAACTGCTTTGGGAATAATGATACCACCCCATTTCAACTAGCAAAGGTGGCAATTCGCCCACTCAAAAAATTCTTTTTATCCTCTGTCATAGTGATTTTAGTGCAACCACACTGAGCTCTAAATGAGTGTTTGTAATAATAATCACTTACTTCATTAATGGAGAAAATTGCTAATGAGACACTGGATTCATCACAATGAAATGTTGTCTGTCACTGCAGGATTTCTGTCATGGGCAAGTGATGTGGCCCCCACTAAGTGCCCTTCAAGTGAAAATTGCTGAACCTGGAAAATCCTGTAAACAAGTTTGTCAGGAAAGCCAGCTCATTTGCGAGCCTTCCTTCTTCCAGCATCTTAACAAGGACAAAGCTCTGCTTAAGTAAGTACCCAAAAGCACAAACATATTATTTGTCTCTTTCTATAGCTCTGGTTTTTGCCACATAAGGTGCTTAGTGCACGGATTCTGTGAGCAGAGGAGGTGTCGAGAGGCACTGTGTGTTTTGGCAGCAGCAACCCATGAGGCCAGCAGTCCATCCTTCACAGCAGCGGATGGTTGGAGTTATTGCTGTGCCCACAGCACTGCTCCATGCAGCATGTGTTTTTGCAATGAGGAATACAGCACAGAGGCAATCACCAAGCCAAAAACTCACAGCTTTTCCTTCTTCCCTCCACCTCCTACGTGCATGCTCTGCACGCTGCGATGCCCTTTGGTATGGAGTTGCTTGCAACAAGCAGAGATGCTTACTCTGCAGTATCACGGATGCCAGGACTATGATTGTGTTTGAGTGAGCTTGTAAAACTTGGGCTTGTTGCAGCCTTGGCTGAGCAGGTGCACTGTTCTGTGTTACTTTTGCCATATATTCCTGAGAGCAAGTGAATGGCATGGTGCCTTGCACTAATCCCAGCCGTGGTTGGCAGTGTGGTGGAGGGAATGATTCAAAAATTAAATCTTTTGTTGCAGCAAATAAAAACCTCTCTGCACATTGTGTGATTTCCACCAGTTACTTGCATGATTTTAAATGCAGTGCCTCGTTCTGCTTTTCTTTCATTTATTGAGCACCCTCTTTGGTTACGATTAACATCCACACTGAGAAACATATATTCATTAACGATTCCAAGTGCCATCTCTGCAAGCCTTTGTCAGTAGCATCCTGGATATAAAGATTTCTGATCCCTGCTGCACTTAGAGGTATTAGTACCACTTTATAGTGCTTACCAGCTATGCATTAAGGAAATTATTGCTGCTTTCAGGTGCCATTTCTTTGGGAACATGCCTGTGTTCCTTTCAGAATGAAAGCAAAGCATTCAAATGCTGGGCTGCAAAATGGCTGCTTGCAAGTGTGCCTTACAGGTTTTCCATCTTCATCTTTTTCTATATTCTTTGAAGACAGATTTTATTTTTATATTTTATTTGAAAAGTTGTAATTTCCAGCGGAGTACAGAAGCAGCTCACGTATGAAAAGTTTCTGTCAAGCTCTTGTTCTTTTCTAGCTATCTAGACAAAATTGTGTTTCTGTGGACAAAAAGTCTGTTAAATTCTACTTCTAAAGCCACCACTGTTTCCAGAATAATTGGAAAAAAGACTCTGCTGGAATTGCTACCTTCATACTTTTAAGCTTTGTGGTCAGCAAATGGCAACTTGAGTTTTCCTTTCTTCTGCAGCACAGCACCAGCACCTCAGCCTCACATCGGGCTGCCCGGGATGCCTGGCGTGGTTTGGTTTGCCTGGCAGTGATTTGTGCTCAAATCAATGAAACTTTCTCCTGCTTTCAGATTCTTTGGTTTTGTCTTACTAGAAATCCATTGTATACTAAAACATCAGATCTGAGGAATAGTGTTTTTCCCTTTTTAACTTCTCTCATTAATCTTTAAGACACGAAGTAATGCTAAAAAGACTCTGCTGCCCTCTGCAGAGAGAATCTGTGCAAGCAAAAAGAAATGTGTCTGAAAACCTGCATCTCTGATCTTAACTTAGTTTGTAGTGCAGTATTATATCTGTGGTGAGCAAGGATGAAAACTGTGTACTCAACTCCTGCAAGCTCCACTTTTGATGGCTTGCTTTCCTTTTTAGGCATAACATCGAATGTCTCACCGTTGAGTCTGCAAATGATATTGTGGTCCCCTCTTTTGATGGAAGAAGGAAGCACTGTGTTTTCCAAGGTGACCTCTTACTGTTCAGCTGTGCTGGATCCCACCCGACCCACAGAAGAATCTGCCCATGCAGGGACTACATTAAGGGACAGGTTGCGCTTTGTAAAGACTGCCTATAGCAGCAGCAGGGCTTCTTTTGAGTATAGGACAAAATGTAAGTAGTTTTGAGAGGAGCTACTTATTAATTCCTGCACTTCTGTCCAGGTTTTTTTGCTGCAGGCAGAGCTATTATTGCTGGGCAGAATTATCTACTGAGAGGAGGGATTGATAGCAAACAGCTAACTGATCTTTTTTCCTATAAGAACATTTGCAGTGCAACTCTTCAAATTGCTTCATCTGTTTGCGAAGATAAATGAGTTTCGTGTTCTCCAGTGGTTTGAAGATGACTGCACAGAATAGTTTGTAGAAAACTCCCAGGCCCATCAAACTTCTTTTTTGTTGTTTGGGTGAAGTGTTTTCTATTTTTCAATGAGTTTGAACATCCCTGGTCATGGTTAGCAAAAAGATCTCAGCATCATTCCAATAGAAAATTGAAAAAAGTGTTCTGGGGAGTGGAGGGGGGGAGGACTACAATTTATTATAGATGCACTGTTTTGGGTACTGCTTTGTCTTGAATGGCTACAAAGTGGTTTACTTCACAAGAATTTGGAATCACAAGATAGCTCTATATTCTGCAATTGGGTTATCTGGGCCCAGTCCTTTTTGTTTAAGTTTTGTATACAAAGTATTGTCTGCATCACAGCTGCTGCACCGGAGCAGTCTGAACAGAAAGTACTATGAGTGAGCAAGCAGGCAGTGTGTGACCCAACAGCCAACTTGGGTTGGGGCATTCTTCAGTGTGGAAAAGCCTCAAAGACACGCTGCCTTTTTAGGGATGGACTTGTCAGTTTACTGGTCCCATTTAGAAAGTAATCCTTGGAATTTGCCCATGCTTCTGTTGTAGTCTGTCTACTAGAAATACTGTGTGAAGCAAAAAGTATTCAGCATCTTTGGAGCAATATTATTGTTAGAGCCTCAGTTTGCTGCGCCTTCCAGTAGTTAAAGTGTTGCTGAATGACATAGAAAGGTTAAACTAAGCTAACTATAATTATTGTATGGTAGAAATGTAAAATGTCTTCATAACTAGCTAGATTTTTAAAGAGAATTTTTTTCTGAAGAACAAGAGGAGACAACTGCTAAGAAAAGTATTGACTGATCTTGTGGGTGCTTTGGTTGTTTTTCTCTTGGGGAGGGAAGGAGGGTTTTGGTGTTTTTTTAGGTTTTCTTTTCTGGTTTTTTTTTAACAGGCACACCAGTCATAAATTGAGAAAATTGAAGAGTTTGAATTCAAACTTCCTTTGAAGCAGCACATTAAATCTTTGACACCACTTTCTTTTTGTAGAGGTAACTATGGTTCTTCTCAGCAGAAGGTGGCACGCTTGGCAGCACCATTTGTAGACAGGAAACAATTTGCTAAGGTCAGTGAGAAACCAGTCCGTGGTGTATTTTGAAAGCAGCCATAGTCAGCACTTTGGGACGTGAACGTGTTCTTTCTGTGTTGGAAAAAACTCCATTAGCATGAAGGGTTTTTTTCATGAAAATGACCGTTACTGAGTAGCCATGAAAAGCGTAGAAACTTTTGTTTTCCCATCTCTTGACCTACCAAAGACCATTGGAGGGAACTGCTTTTTAATCCTGGATAAATTTTTAAAACAAGGGAGCCGAAAATTGTTAAGTTTCAGTGTGAAAACAGCAAATTACCTTTTTCCAATTGGTTTCCTGCCTCAGCACTCCTGATGGTGTTAGACTGTAACACTCCATACATAGGACTGCTGAGAACTCAGGACTGTAATCCTGAGGCTGTTGGGCAGCCACAAGGCTGTGTGGGAATGTTGAAGTTCCTGGGATGCCAGGAAAGATCTGCTGTATCTTAGAGTAATTTTCCAAAAGCAGAATAACAGGGCCCTTTAATGAGGCAAACATTTTGTGTGAGAAAAAAAACACAACTAGTATGAGCATTCTTACTCTTAGCATATCTCAGCATTTGCTTCAGTCAACAGAAGCGTAGTTTGCAATAGTTTTAATACCCCAGCAGAGCTGGAGGAGGATTCAAAATGGGTCTGAGCAGATGCCACAGTTCATTTTGTGTTTATATCACCTATTCCCCACATAGCTGTGCATATTTATGCAACTGGAAAGCCCTGTATATTAATGGCAGTGTGTATTTCTACCTGGTGCTGAATGTGGGGGCAACAGCAGAGATTTGTCTCTCCTAGTTCAGCCTGAGGTTCCTCAGGCAGGATTTTAATTCAGAATGACATATCAGAGAATTACATCGGAAACAAAGATGTGGATGTGTGCACTTACAAATGCAAAACACGTAGTTTTTGTTGCAGTGTAATTCTTGCTGTAAATACGTATTTGCTTGACTCCCGCCGCTGTATGGTCCACATGGCATATTGCATTTTATTTTGCCTCTAAGCTTTTATAGATGGGGAGGGTTTTGGTATTTGTTATTATAAGATTTTCTGGTCTAGTGCTTTGCTCAATGGTAAGTCTGCATTTACCACAGCAGGGAGAGTCTATTATAAGCTGTTTTGTTTTTTTTTTTCATGCTGTAGCACTATTTCTCTCTTAGCCTACTGAGCTGAATTACCGCATACTGGCAAAAGTGAAACAGCAAACACTGGTGCCGCTGGCATTTCAGCCAGGGACAGGATATCTAAATCTGGTTTCAGGATCATTTGGGTCTGATTCTATTTCCACTGAAATCTATGGAGAATGAGTCCTTAATTTTAAAGAAAAAAGAATCAAGAGCTGTAGTCTCACAGGCCTGCGTTGTTAACTTAACACACAGTAGCTGGACCTCTTCTTTCAGAAGTGTTACTTTTATGAAATACAGCTTCAATCAAATTTCTGTAAAAGAGATCCTCTAAGAACTGTGAGTGAACAAACTGTAGTGTGCTGATGTTTCACTCTCCATCACAGAGCCGTGTTGCCCATGCATCAGTAAATCATGCAGAGCCCTTCTGCAGATAAGCACTCAGGCAAATCCAGGTGGGACTATTACAATTTTGAACAATTTAGTAACGTGTAAAAAATCCCCATGTTAGAACAGAGGCCAGCCTTCTGTCCAAGTGTCAGAACTATTTTCCTTCCTAGTGAAAGAGTAAAGGTGGAGTCACAATATTCCACTTGGGGTCCTTGAGGTGGGGCCAGGCCGCAGAGCTCAGTGCGCCAGTAAGGCCTGCAGCTCCTTCTGCTCTGAAATCAGAAGTCAGGTTTTTGCATGACTTGGCAATGGAATATATTGACCGGTGGTTGGTGGGGGGAGGAAAAATGTCAAAAGTTGCATAGAAGAAGGTTTTACAAGCTTTTAATCATAACTCTCATATCAAGACATTCTTTGTTTTAAAATTTTGTATTTTTGTATGTGACCTAGTTTTTTCAAAAAATGTTGTTCCTATGAGATTAGAAAACTTGAGAGAAGCATTTACATATTTATTAACATAAAATTATGGCTTGCCTTTGAAAGGTAAAGTTGGTAAATACACACTGTTTAAAAATGCCAATAAAAACCTCATTTATTTCATATATGCAAGTTGATTTGCACATGTATAAATAGAGTTGCTTTTTTGCATTTTTTGCTTAGTTTGTTTCTTTTTGTGCTTTATAGTCGCAGCTGTGTTTGTTTATAGCAGATTGTTTCTCCTACAAATATTTAATGTTTATGTGCCTTTTTTTTTCTTTACTTTGGGGTTTGGATGGCTGCTTTTAATGTGGACACTGTCTGAACAAATATAATGGAACACTAACTGCAGGTAAAACCCAGTGCTTGGTCACTGCATATCTGTTAGCAGAACAAATTCTGAATGTTTTGAAATAGCAGGAAGATCTGCTCTAAAAACATAAGGGTTAATAAGATAAAAGATACCCAAACATCACTGATTCTTACCAAAATTTGCTTCTGCTAGTGAAATGCCTTTTACTGAATGTCTGCAATTGGACATGAATGCTTCTGCTGGGACAGATGTCTGTGTAAAGACAGAGAGCAAACTGCACCCACTGCATTCTCCTGGGAGATAGTGCTAACAAAAAACCTGTAGGAATGTCACACCTGATTTGATTAAGTGGAAGAATTAAGATCTGCACTGGATTTGGGAGGCACTTGATTTTTCACATACAAGTGTGTTCAGATGGAAGTGCACAGGGTGACTCCTGGTGCTCCTAACATGCAGTCCTTTATATCCAAATGTATGAGTCCATATCCAAATGTATCAGCCTCAGTGGAGAGGGAATTCTGGCTGTTCATCTGACTGCAGAAATCTCTATTTTCATTTCTGTGATATTTTGTCTAACAGCTGCTGCTCCAGGTTCAGCAGCACAGGCCTGAGGACAGAGCCAGGTTTCTGTGCACTCCCTGCTCAGCTCTGCTGCAAACGCTCGCAGCTGTTTGTAACCTGCTCACTGACAGGTGCTCAGACTTGTCCAAAATTACCATCAGGTGCAAGTGAGGCTGTTCACCAATGTCTTCTCTCCTTGCTTAATCACATTGTTCTGACCTTTAAATCCTCCCGTGTGTCCTTGGGTTGTCCTCTAACTAAAGGCATGCCTCCCTTCTCAGAAATGAGCGTCCCCTCTAAATTACAAAGATGGGTTACAAGCTGCTACTTAATCAAAATAAACAAAATTCAAGTTGCTTTCTTAGGCATGTATTTTGTTCACAGTGCATTTCAGGACCATATTTTACTCCAGTGAAAAGGAAAGGGGATAAATGAGGCTGGGTACAATTCTCATCCAAGTAATTAATTTCACAACTCCCACTGGCCTCACTGGTAGCAGGACTCCCCCATTAATTTCTCTTCAAATTAAAGAAAACAGCTCTCCCTTTTTGATAAAGCACCATCCTACAGATAAAGACTAAACCCTTGCAGGTTATGCTGTGCATGTTACCAGCAGCCAGTTTTGCTTGCTGCTATAGCATTAATCATCCCTAAGTTGGTGTGACTCACCATAATAGTATTGGTTCAGAACCTGGTTAAATAACTGTCCACTCTGCATTTTGGAGTGCTAGAATCTAGTTTTGTTTTGATTGTTTGTTTTAAAGAGAATATCAGTTATCATTTTCGACTTTAAAGCCTTTTTTTGAGGGGTGCTAACTTTTTGCCATGGCTCTGTGTGACATTTTCCCAGCAGCTGCTTTGCCTTCAGCTTTTGACTTAGGATTGGTTTCCATTTGTGGTTCTCCTTTTCCCCAACAGTTCAGGCACCACTGTAAAGTTGAGAACGGTGCACTGGCTGATATGGGCTTCTGGTCAGGCTGGAAAGGCCAGGGACAGGTTTCATTTAAGTATGCTTTAATAACACTGCTGTACTGTAGTGTTAAAACATTTTGTTTAATGGTCAGTGACTTAAATCTTGTCTTCATATTTTTAAGTAGCTCTGGAGTTGTTGGTTTTTTTAAGTTAGTTTGTAAGTTCCAAATATTATATTTAAATGGAATGTGTAAACAGCAAACTCCATGTATCAAGTATAAAATGTTTACTGTAGGGATGTGTTGAAAATTGCAGAGGCTGAACCTGAGCTGTGTGGCATTGCTCGTGTTCTTTCTTCCAGGGAAAAGTAACAAAGCGCAGCTTCCACGTGAGTCATCCTTTACACACTCATTTAATTAAAACTAGTGTTGGGCTCTGATTCTGCAGACCTCTCCCAATAGCACGACGCAACCTGCTTATTAAATGGGTAAATAAAGCCAGGTCCTCAAAGCGCTGATAAAAGGAGTTGTAACTCCTCCTTCCCCACGCTGCAGTGTGTGTCACACGGCCCGGCCCAGCTCCCGGCAGAACTGCAGCCGTTCCCGGTGTCACACAGGTACACGGTAAATCATGCTGAATGGCCGTCTGAGGGCAGTTTGTTTGAATAGGGTTATACCCAGGACTCATTTGTTATGCTCATTAACAAGCTTGCTGTAATATGGTGACAGTGAAAACCATTTTATTTAGTTTTCACAAAGGAATACGGCAGAGGAGGAGGAAATGGCCGTTTTTAGCTGAAGGAAAAGGGAGTCAATTTTCTGAGAAAACTTACCCTGCAGATTGCAACAAGAGAAATATAAAACTTAAAGGAATGCTCACTCTGCTGGGTTGAGCTGAGTTCTCTCTCTGGCTGAGCGCAGCAGGGTGACACAGAGCAGCTCTCTGCTTTCTGGTCTCATTCCTTCCCTGGAGGCATCTCCATAGGGAAAGGCTAGAAAATTCTAATCCCTGTAGCACTGTAAGGGGAGAAATCAAACAAAAACCTGCTGAAATCTGTAAAAACAAAGGCTGCTTTTTGTGGAAAATAATTTGGAGTTGGAGTTTTTATAGTTTTGTAAGAACTTCAGGGTCAGGCTGGTTACTGTGTGTGTTCAGTTGGAAATCTCTGCTAAAGTCTTTATTTGAATGGTTGTGTTCCACTATATTGCATTCAAACAGTTTGATTTGGAAAGATGAGAACACAGTGATTCAGATACTGTCAAGTTACTGGGGTTCAATAGGATAAGATTATTTTATTTTTTTTAGAAACGTAAATGTCTGTACTTTAATGGCATAGAAAAATGCTTTGTTTTCACTGTTGTAGAAAAAAAAAAAACTAGGGAGAACTTTATTTTTCAATAAACCTTTTTCTTGTGTGATTTGGATCTATGATTGCTTTGTGCATAAATGGCAAATCTGTGAGCTGCCACGGATCCAGAGTTGCATCTGTGTGACAATCCGCAGCCCGCAGCTGCCCACGCAGCAGAAGCACGGCCCACATCCCAGTGGTAAGAAAGGACACTTTATCTTTGTTTTGGTTTGTTCTAAATCTAAATTAGATTTAAAGACAGATAAAATCAAGATTCATTTCAGGAGGGCAACTTTCCCTCTCCAATAGTTAGACATACTTCCTAATAATTTTCAGCCCAAAGGAAGATTGTGGACGCTGGCTGCACACTGCATCCAGAGTACAGAACTACCTGCAAAACAAACTCTTCTGCAAAGGCTTTCTATCAAATGCACTTTCAGCTCTCCAGCTGATGTTCTTGCTGATGCCTGCGTCGCTCCTGGCTGTCCATGCAGTGCCACCATGATTCTGCTCCCAAGTTCTGCCTGAGGCTCAGCGGTGCCAACCCCAGCATGCAGCTGATAGCGTGGAACAGGTAACATGCAGGAACTGGTCGCTGCCTCCCCACAGGCTCATCCTGGGGCTGACAGGAGTGGGAAAGCATCCTGCTCCCAGGTGTGGGAGCAGCAGGACAGGTCCCTTGATTGGCTGGTGTTTAATTACTCTCCAGTTGCATAACCTGGACCCACAGGAATGTGAGTTTGTGCCTCTCCTGTCTCAGTTCTGATGCCTGATGAGCAGTGCGTGTCAGCACAGTGCTTTATAACAATACTGCTGCATGGCAGTGCATGTAACATAGCAGCAGCACATACCTGAAAGCAGTGCTGAGAAATTAAAAGTGCTGTGAGCACAGTGAAACACTTGCAAGTCCAGGATGAGGTATTCTCACAGATCAGTGTATCAGGGATAGCGTTTGGCCAGTAGCTTCAATGCTTCCTTACCTCTCTGGCTCCCAGAAATGTCTATGTGCTCCCAGGCAGCTGAGATTGCAGAAATGCAAATGGTATTATCATTAGTGAGGAGAGCTCAGAGGTGTGCATACTGAGAGCTTAATTTGACGTTGTCTGAGGAAGCGCCTGTCTGTGGTCTTCAAGTCCAGTTCTGCAACATCATTTTCAGATGGTGGTTGAATGCTGGTTATTTATGGCTTACCTACAAGGCTAGAAGTGGACTGAATTGGCAAGGGATTCTAGTTTGATAATTTCTGGGCTCAAAAACCTGGCTTTCAGCCAGAGGTGGAACACTATCAATTTCCACTGCCTAACAATGAAGGTATGCAAAATACACCTCATGCCTGGTACCTGGCACGTGCAAAGCATGGTGTGGGGTTTTGATAGCTTCCTTCTCTGCTGTACTACATGGATAAATTCAAAGCCTCAACTGAGATTCACTGACATTTTCAGGGATTCACAACTCTGAGTTTGGATGTGCTTTAGTATCAGTTTGCACTCTGTGCTGTTTCATGTATGAGCTTCATTCTCTTTGCCCTCTGCACAACCGAGAGCATCTGTCAGTTTGACAAGCTTGCAGTCACCTATGCTGTGTTGGGCAGTACCAAGGTTGAGGTGATCCAAGTGGTCCCAGGCTACCCCTGCTGTGGGAAGTTCCACCTTCAGTGAGTGTGGCTGGAACCTGCTTGTTATCTCATAATTACAGAGCGGCTGGCACAGACAGGTAACAAAGAAAGCTACTATTGAAAATTTTACCTTTGAGGGTGTCTGGCTGGAGCAGAGCATTCTGGTAAACTGGATAAGCATTTATTTTCATTTCAATTGTAATGAGCCATAAAAAGTATGGCAGTATGGATCTGTGCTCACTTCTGTGCATCACTATTGCCTGGTCTTTTTCCTTTGAAGTCTCAAGTATTTTACTTATTTTCTTGAATTAACCTGCTAATACCAGAAGTGCTTTGAAGCATCCATGGTAACTGGAAAACTTCTGCATTTGGTTTATGTTACTGTGATAAGAAAAGTATGAGCTTGTTCAACCACCTCTCATTTTCAAGGGCTGTGCAGCTGGAGTCTGCACTTACAACCACCAACTAGAAAAGAGGATTCCCTCAGCTTTGCTTCATGGATGAACACAGCCAAAGGTCCCTGTGCACACATTGCACTCAGTATTTTAACAGGCTGCTTTAAAATGTGAGCTGGTTTGATGTCCTACGTTCTGTCCACGAAGTAGGAGTTCTGTGCCACCAAGCTCACTGCACTTAGGTGTCTCACCACAACCTGTTTTACCTTCTTGCTGCTCTTCTGGGTGCTGGTCTGTGCTAGAACCTGGCTGCTGTAGCGCACAGCCCTGCAGAGCAGTGCTTTGGGCAGTTCCTAATTGTCACTAAGTGACTGATGCTGGGACTACAGAAGCAAGAGAGGTGGAAAAGGGTAAACAGTACTAATAAAACCAGCAAAAAATAAGAAATACACAATATAGCTATGTTCAGGGTCCGGTTCTATGATTCTGGTGCTGAAGATTCTTGACAAAACTGAGTTAATCAATCAGCAGGAAGATGCCTTTTCCGTGGCTCTCTTCAGTGGACTTGGAGTTAGAAAAGAAACAGAATGGGAAAATATCAGGACTAAGCATAAGGAATTAGGAACTTGTGCATGAAGAAAGGATTTTGGGGCAGTACATGATGTTTAAAAGTCCACCTAATGAAAACAGGGACAATTGCTGTACAAGACATCCTTGTGCTGAATAAGCTTATAAAGTACCTCCTTTGTCTCGGTGAGTGCTGAGCTTCTATCTTATGCTGAGTGACGTGTGATGGGTCTGTCATCATCCAGCACCAGCAAAGGCTCAAGTACCACCAGGACACTGATAGTCACAATATTAAGGAGCTTGTATACAAACAATTATATAAACTTAATCCAAAATATCTGTAAACCAACTGTAGCAGCAGAACAGAATTCATTTTGCAATAAAGACTTTTCTGTTCTGTTTCAAGAGACAGCAAGGGCCATTGTGCAAGTGCTGTGCACCTCACACTGACACTGTCCTGTACTTTTGGTGTCTCTTCCTACACACATCAGTGGGAACTTGCCTTTAATAAGGACCCTGGGGAACCTGGCTGACAACTTGCTGTGTGACATTTGAAGGGAAATATGGTTGTAGATGACACAAGGCGTCAGTAAACTATTAGTGTCCCCACTGCACATCAGTCACTGAACAGTCTCATTATAGATCTACTCTCATTTACATAATCTATTGTAGAGGAGCTAAAAATGGGGGTTTCTAGCTACTTGGCTACTTACCACAATCCAATTTCAACCTCTGCAGTGGACTGTCTGCTATTTTTAATCCACCTGTGATAAACAGAAGCAATATAGTGGCTCTGTGTTGTGAAAGCCAACCTGAAATATATAAAATAAAGAGAAAATGGATATAGCCAGAGAATCCAGTTTAATAGGCTGCTATACAGGAAGACTTTGCCCTATGGTACATTCTGGAAATAGTTTTTAAATGTTACTTACGGTATTGTATAAAATAGATACCAGTTTTATTGTTTATACATCGAGTTTCTTTGATAATTTAACCTGCTAGTAATACATAAGATGTGCGATGGAAGGTGAGCAACACTTTACAGAACAATCTAAATCTAATAAATAGATCTCTGTCTCACCACCCAGTTGCGCCACTGCTGTGCCATCATCAGACTACAGAGCAACCACAGTCACACACACCAACACGTCTGTGTAAAGTATAATAGAATAAAAAGTCTCATTCCTCAAGCAGCTTCTCTTCCTTGCGTGACTTCTTGGCTTTGGTCTGTACAGTAATACTGTGTGTGCTTGTTTGGTCCATGCAAAGCAATCAACAGTGTCTTCTTAAGAAAAAATAGAATTTAAGTTGAAGAGGTATCGCTTCGCTCAGGTTAGGGCTCAGATGAAGAACCGCTCTGATCCCAGAAAGGTTTGTAGCCTCTCTTTCTGTGGGCCTATTTAAAAAGGGATGAAGGGAGATCCCAGGTAAGTGTTCCAAAGCAACACAGCTCTTGGAGTCCGCTCTTTACAACAGGATATTCCATAGCCAAAGAGGTCAGCAAGGATTGCACTTCTGTTACAGCATGTGTTTAGGAAAATACAGGCCAGGGCAAATAAACAAGATCTGAAACTGGCACTTCTTTACCCACAGGTTTATCACATCATTAAGAACACTTTCACTTCAGAATATACAATGTGGCAGCTGGGCTAGAACTGCAAACTGCATGTTTTCTATCGTCACAGGAATCAATAGCATATTGAAAGAAAAATGCTGCTGTTTCACGGAATTGCAAGCAGTGTGCACATATGCCAATTTTACAGAGAGATTTCCCATTAAAACAAACTTCAACAAAAACGGACCACGGGAAACAAACGGCATATTGAATAAAATACCATTGGCACCACTTGCCCAAACTGCTGAAGTTTTAGAGTCCTTACAAAGAAGAGGTGTGTGATCTTCACTCAAACATTTCATAGTGGCGCGTTTGCCGTACGCGGGGCACCATATCAATAAGCAACCTGCAAAGGAGAGCACAGGAGTGGTTATGCAGAAATGCATGGCACCATGCAGAAGCAAATGATGGCGTGGGTGCAGCATGGCTTCTGAGGCTGTTCCAAAGGCTTCTGAGGCTGTCTGGTACATTTAAATACTTCAGCACTGGTTTGCCTCTATAGTTTTCCAGAACAGCTAGTTTTGCAGTGGAAATAATAGTGATCACAGTGATTTTTCAAAAATGGTATTCTCCATTAAAATGCTAGTTTCCCAATTTTCCAATGAAGGGAAGAAAAACACACAGCTTCCAGCTGAGAACTTACTGCATCCAAAGTCCACCTCTCAACAGTCATGATTCCAATTGAATAAGATGCTGCGTGTCCCCTTTTTCTTATGGAGAAAGAGCAACGAAACACAAAACCCTCATATTCCTTGCAGGCAAGGGAAATCATAGCAGAGCTTCATTCAATATTATTCTGTTTCTGATGTCTGGAGTCAATAAATAATCTTAACATTCAGTAGAAACAACATTATTTGAAAAAAGCTGGCTACCTTCCAGTTCAAAAGTTGTTACATGGTGGAGATAAGACAGAAATCACAGGTAAGACCACTCCTGAAATTATTGGTTATTTTTTGAATGTTTTGAAGCCAAAACCGTTTCATTACTATATTTCCAAATGCAGGTAAAGAAATGCCTCATTAAAACAGTTCTAATTTCTTTTAAGTTCTGGCTTCTTTCCTATTGATGTGAGACAGACACTCTTTTGTCTGTTTCCACGCGCTGTGCCACACTGTTGGCAGCTGGTCTAATAAATTGCAGTAACTGGAGTTACACAGGCATTTAGGAGCTATGACTTTTTACATTAAAAAGACTGTCCATCTTCAGTGCATACTGAAATACCTACTAGCAGGAGATACTCACTTGATTCCATAGGCAAATATTGTAAGTCCAATTAGAACTCCTATACTGCCATCCAGATACCAGACAGAAGAATTGTGTTTAAAGACTTCTGCACTAAGAAGGATGGAAAATCCCATTATTCCACCTACAAGAGAGTTGAAGCCTAGACAGAGAAAGAAAGAAGGAAAAAAAAAGAGGAAGAAGCAAATCTCAACAAAGTTACATGAGAGGAGTTCACCTGTAGGGAGAAAAGCTGAATTTGTGCCAGTACTGCAGAGAGGGCAAAGATCCCTGTGTGAGGTGTCCTGCGTGCCATTTGTTTGCACCATTAGCCAGCAGACTGCAATGCTTCTGTTCTACAAATCAAACTTGCAATCTCTGGTGTGTGACCAGTTTTTAAGCTCCAGCACTTGTCTGTTCTCATATAGGAGTTTACATCCATTTCCTTGTACTGGGTGTCTTGGTTCAGTTGGTCCCAACTGTTTTTCATGACCCTATTGAGTTCCAAATCCTAATTCTAGCTGCTGTTTGTTTCAAACAGCTTTCCTTTCTTGATGCTAAATCCTTCAAAAGCTGCTCTGCTCCATGCTGACTCTGACAGTGCAGCATTTCTTCCTCTTGCAGCTCATCATCACGAATCAGAACCAACTACCTCTGAGCTGTAAACCAGTGGTTGGCTGGCTGTCCCCTTGCATAGATATTCCCAAGATCATCTCCATAAGGTAATTAGTACTGCAGCACACACAGCGAGCCCTGACTGGAACATCAAAGGCAGATCAGTAAGGGACTTGAAGTCTCTTCCTTTCTCTGAACAGGAGTCAGCTAGAGTCCAGGATACCCCAGATGCTCATTAAAAAGAAAATGATTTCACACAATAACTGTTCACAGATATCACAGAGGTTTTTACTCCATTCCAGATATTTGTTTTTCTCTGAGCACAATAGCTCAGAGCTGCACGCACCGCTGACTGCATTAGGGAAGACACACAATAATCCCAGGAACAGATTCATATCTATTACTCATAAATTCTATAGACATCATTTTGGATTCCTTTCTTTCTCTTTTTTAAACTGTTCCTTTCCAAGATCGTCCCTTTAAAATCTTTCCAGAGATTTAGAATGATTAGTGTCATTTTTCCTTCAGCTCTTCTTTGTTATTATGATTATTTTTCAGAGATTATTTTTCAAGATGGTATTCTTTTTGTTTCCAAACTCCCTTTTTCTGATTTTTATGTTCCACAGTAAGCCAGAATGCATTGCTGCTGTGCTACAACAAAAAAACGTCCCTGATAATGCATTCATTTGGTAGATACCTTGATGACAAAGGAAAAAGTCTAACTTGAAATAGCCAATATTTTGTGTTAAGTCAACTTTAGTCAGCCCAATTCTCCATGTCTGCCAACAACCACATGCATGACACTTACTTCTGAATGTCTTTTTTGAGCCAGGCTGATCACATCCCACCCCATCCACACTAAGTCATTGCTCCAAGATGCAGCTAACACTTGACTACTTCTATAGCTGAAATACTTTTATAATCCATCCATACTTTAAGATGCACCAGACCTTTGTCAGTAGGTATTTAAATCCAAAGGAAACCTTGCATGGCAAAGCACGTGTTACTTAGCAAGTCTGTGGCAGATTGAGGAATACAAAGGTATCAGGCTCCCAGAGCTACGAGAAAAGGATCTGGAATTTTTTGTGACTGGTAATGCCACTGGGATCACAAATCTTGCATATGCATGCTTGATTACTGGAATAATTATACCAGTATATCTAAACCAGCATATGCCCAAAGCACTCTGTTAGTGCCTAGTCTGTTTGTATTCCCAAGAAGTATAACATACTACTTCTACTGAGAATGAAATATATATTGTGCATGTATAATATATTAAGTAGAAATTAATTCACTATAAATTTATACCAGTGCCAGTTCCATGTACCAGCTTAATCCAGATTCTATTAGCACGATATCCAAAAGTCAGGAAATAATAAGACATCTTCTTGTCATTATTGGCTGATGCTTCCAAATGATCAAAAAGCTACTTACAAAGGAAATTGTCTCTTTTCCATTCAGGCAAACCTTTCTTTGTTGGTGGCAGGAAATCATGCAGCAGCTGCAGGTATGAATCCAGACACCACGTTCTGTGCATAAGGTCAGCACAGGAAAAAACAGGTGGCAAAATCTGGGAAGGAAATGGGTATCTAAAACCTACAGACAGACCTGCCTGTCTCATCCCTACATTTGTTCTTTGAGATGGTACAAGATTCAAGATAGGAAAGAGCTGTTTTTATTATCCAAAAGGCCATGAACTTTTGTTGTACACAAATCGTACAAGTAACGTTTTGTTTCATAAGGATTAATACATTTAGGCTTCAAAAATCTATGGTTGTAAAGCTCTGTTCTTTAAATACGTACATATACATATGTCTCCTTAATAGAGATTGGCATGTACAAGAGAAAAAAATGCATGTATTTTTGAGAAAGAAAAATGTATGCTTGAATTACTCAATACAGTTTGCTGGTACACAGCCAGTGATCACAGGAGGTAAGTTAGCAGGAAACAGAAAACACTAAAAAAAGAATTGCAAGGGAGTGCTAAATCTGTCTCAGGTATTAAATCATACTGTCTCCTCCTGGTTGTTAATCAACTAAGCATATATGTAAATGTTTTTTTGTGAAAGAAGATATTTAAGTACACAGGGTAATAGCAGCCTCCTACGTTTTCTAAAATAGTCCTAGAAGGAAGAAAATAGAGGTAATAAGCAGAGCAAGGTAATTGTATATCTTATTCCCTAATTTTTTTAATCAAAGAATGAGCAAGCTCCAGCTCAGTGGCAATATAATTAGCTCAAGGATGTAATTAGGAGGGAAGCAATTTCCCAACTCAAAGCTAGAATTATTCAGGAATTTTTCACCTAATATTTTGTCTGAAAAACTGGCTGCTTAAAAAACAAGCCACACTTTTTTTTTTTAAGAGTGGAGGTTAATGTGCCTAGCAAACATGTCCTGCTTACACTGACAGCAAAATAAGGCAGACTCACTGGTCTGCAGCTCCCAGGATCCTTTCCAGAATCCATTTTGCAGGCTGGAGATCCTTTTGATTCAAAATGTCTAGGAAAATCTAGACTAAGGAACAGAAACAACGTGTATTGCAGCTACACACAGAGAGAGGCAGGAGCTTAGTTTTACATTCTGCACTGCTGTTTCTTTTTTTGCTTATTTTCATACATAAATAGACACAAAGTATTTATATGTGGGACAATATAAAATGTATGTGTTCCCATCTATCACAAAATAACTAAGTAGGTTTAAATATCTTAAGATAAAGTAATTACATGCATCCCAAGAGTAAACTTAAAACTGAGTTTCCTTAAAGTGAAATTTTTAGCAGAGTAAAATAATTTACATTCCACAATCCATGAATCATTTACACAGTACTGTGTATCCTAACAGAACATTTCAAACTGTCATGTGATGGAGATTTGTAGGGATCTGTGACATCTCCATCCTCCCACGGGCTCACGTGTTTCCAGAGCAGCCCTCTGGAGCTTTCTGAAGATCCACAAGCTTTAGCCTTGTAAGTGAGAAGAGTATTGGAGCTCACCTCAAAACATGCCTTGCACATGCCTTTACAAAGAGCAACAGCTGGGCACCTGCACCGAGGGCCGGAGCAGTGAGAGCTCCCAAGCACTGCCTGAGTTTCACCACGTGACAAACCCTGGCAGGGTGCAGGACAACAAGCAGTGGCATTGTTTTCCACGTGTCTTACTGTACTGGCCGTACTGGGCAGGTGACAGGAAAAGAACCAGGGCAGCAAATTACCTCTACAGGAGGAAGTCTGAATGATGGCTGAGACTCCTACTGAAAGCAGAGTGACTTTTTCTGCAGCAGACTTTGTATATTTCAGCAGTAGGGATGAACCTGCTCACCAGGTGTAGGCAATGAGGACAGATGTGACTTAGCCAAATCTCTACAAATTGTTGTCATATCCCTACACTACTCCAACCTCTGGCCCATATACACCTAATGTATATTATGTGCTCTCTCTAACTTTTCTGTTATTGCTCACTAGCTACCCATTAACTGTTTGACTTCCATCAGAGGTACTCATTGCAGCTGATGCATCTATGTAAGAAGCCAGAGGTCAAAAATTGCTCTGTTCTGTGTTTTTCCACTTTCTCATTTCAATACACTTCCCCAGCTGCCCTTGTGCAGGGATCACTTGTACCTCTGGGTCTACCACATTCCCTGGGAGAATCTGTAAGTGCAACAGGTTTGTATTCACACTCACCATCAGTTATCAGTGCTCTGCTTGTAAGGACCTTGCCCAGCATAAACTTGATTACTGCCAAAACAGTGCAGAGGATGCCACTTAAAACGGAGACACTATACAGAAAGTCATCCTGAAAGAAAAGATGTCAGACATTAGTCTATTTTCTGGTCCTGTGCAGTATTAAATTACAAATACTAATATAGTTAGTATGCAATTATTTGTGCCATTCAAGTATACAACCTGAGAAAAAGATTTCCTAGATTATGGCTTCCAGACAGCAGTAATTGCTCTTGCAAACGTAATTAATGATGGTTCCAAGCAACACATTTTGAATAGACTCAAACTCCTGAGATTGAGGAGATGAACCACCTGCTGGGCTGACTGCAGGCTGCCTAGTAACCTAACGTCTAATGCAATCAATAAGGAAGTCTGCATGCAGGATGAAGGATTGAAATTCCACTTACCAGACATTTGTTGATTTTTTTGTGTGCAAGAAATAATAATTCAATATCTTTTCTAAAGTAATGTAAAGTCTGGTCCAAGAAACAGGAGCACAGCTGAAGGCAATTCATGTGTGTGACCAGAAGGTGTGGAGCCTGCCTGCACCTCTCTTAGATCCCATTTAATGGCTGACTGCCACTGTGGAAAGATCTCTGGTTGGAGATCCCTCCCTTGTGGAGTCTTTCCTGTGAGCCTGGATCTTCAGAAATGGGTGAGGACTTTTCCTTTGTAACACCATCCCATTTGTGCTGGTCCCTTTGCTATTACACCCCTGTATCGCCCTTCCACTGTGTTAATCCAATGGTTACAGGTGGGATGTGAGGAAACCGCTGGGTACTGAAACACAGCTGCTGCATTCAGGCACCTAACAGCAATCCCTGTGTTTCTTCTTGCCACCTGACCACAGTGCTTCAAAGTAGATGAATTATATTACTCTTAAAACAAGCTTTAATTTAAGCTGTTGTAACATCAGTACAAATAAAGGAAACAGCAAGAATATTTTTATCTGCAGGTCTAAGTGGGCCAGTGCCACAGGGACCCTGTTACTGACTGAAATACTCTGGCCAAAACCCCCACTTATAGTGAACACTGTCACGATGATTCATCAGCAGCTCCATCCATTTCCATTATTTTATTTTAGCGGCAACTCAAGGTGCAAAGAAATAAGGATGAAAAACTGCTTAGCAAGGTATTGGTAATTACAGGTGTGACGTGCTCACATCCCCACAGCCTGGGGGTCAAACCAAACAGTATTTGGTATGTTTTAGTACAGTTTCCTATGTTGTATTTTCAAACTACTTCATTCTCTGTCTGCCAAGAGCCCATTCCTTCTAGTCCTGGTACAATAATGAATATTACAACAAAATGTGCTGAGGGAAAGAGCACGGAACACAAGCAGTTAGAAAACAGAATTAAGGCAACTGGGTAACAGTGGGATAAACAACATGGATAAAGTTATTCTACCAAAATGACTGGATTGTACTCAAGCAATTTTGGAGGGCTATGGAAGGTCTAGTAACGTTTTCTTGATGTCAGCCTAGTATATTTACTATGCCCCAAGATACAGCTTTGATAGTCTGACAAACTCTCATTGGTCTTCCAATTTTAATCTAATCTCAGCTAACACTTAACTAAATATTTTAACTAATATTAAATATACAGCACGAGTAAGAATAACCTGAAGCAGAACAACGTGCAACATCAGCCCAAGGACCACTGAGTCTCCACCCCAAGCTAGCAGAGTGCCGTTCTCACACAAACGTTCCTTAGATGAGCCAATTTCTTTGCACTTAATTTGCAACTGTAAGAGTGACAAAAACCTGATCATGATGCTTTCAAGCATATGAAGGCCCTGCATTTCATTTTTCTTGCTCCAGAATACCAACCCAGTTGGTCACTACCTGATGGGCAACAGGAACTGCCTCTCAGGAGTTACTGCTGCTGAAAAGAGTCAAGCAGAATTTAAAGGGTGACAGTGAAGGGGATGAAAAGAGCAGTGCAAAGGGGTGCCACAGTATTTCGATCATACCATGGATTTTTGGGGTGAATTCAGGTGGTTTGGGATTTTTCAGCCTTACCAAACTCATGGACCATTGGCATGCATCTTGACATGTGTTCCAGCTATTGTATCGTGATCAAAAATAATCTCACTAATTGCTTTACTGGCAGCCAAGACAACTTAAATGTGATACATGTTCTTAATAAATAGATAATAATTAATTAAGCCAAAATTTTATAGAGATTTCAGGAACTCAAAAAACTTCCAGATTATTTTTTTAATAATAGAGCACAAGCTCATTTTGTTTCTAATACTAAATTGACAGCCACCAATACAGCAGGAGATCTGATCCATCAGAGCTTCTCTGCCATCACAGAGAAGGGGAAGAAACCAAAAGTCTCCTCTCCTTGCTTTAGCCTGTTCAGAATAGGTTTTGTCAGAAGATTCCTTTCCCTCTTTTTTCCTCTGGATGTCAAAACTTAATTAATACCTAATGATCACCAGCTCAGAGCAGTTCCACACAACACCCACATGGAGGCGGCCGACGCTGCAGTACCAGGCGAGGAGACAAAACTGAAGTGTAAAAAAAAATCACCTACTTTGACTCCCAGGCCTTTGCTGTGCTTTCTGGATGCCCAGGCAGCTGGAAGAAGCATCAAGCAAGAAGGTTTTGCAACAGGGCAAAGAGCTGCTCGAAATGCTCCTTGGGGCCCACACACAGGGAGAGAGGCTGGAAGTGGTTTAGGACAGCAGCTGGCTCTGCTGCTAGGCCACATAGCAGAGGGTCGCAGAGGATGTGACAGCTGGAAGGAACAACACTGACCACCTGATCCTCAGGGCTACAGAGCAAGGGCACACGGGGCTGGTGAGCTCCCCTTGCTGCTGCAGTGCTCTGAGAGTTAAACACGTCGTACCATGATGTGAAGTGACTGCCAGTGAAGCAACCCATCCTTGGGAGAAAGGAAGACAAGAGGCCAGAACGCAGAGCTAAATTAATAAAATAAGCCCAGCCATCTGGCACTGTCTCCCTCAGGATCTTCCCTCCACTGTGCCCCCTCTGTGTCCCTTTGCCTTAGCATCTGACAGTCATTAACAGCACGAAGCACATCTTGCCAGACTCACCGTACGTATTCATGGTGTTATTTTAATTAAAGCAGCAGCAGCAAATTGTGACAGATGATAAAAATTTAAATTCTGATCATTTCCATATGGTAAAAGCTTCTCAACATCGTAAATAAAGCTCTTCCTTTTCCATTTCTTTTGATCATATTCACTCATTACTATTACACCCTACACGAACCCTCAGTGAATGGACATGCCATCCTACTAGATGGCTTCATGCATAAAACAACAGTGTGCACAAAGCTAGCTGCTCAGCCTGACGGTGACAGTGTCCCAAAAGAAAGCTTTCATACAATGCTTTCTTTGGTCCCAGAAAGGGAATAATAGTGGTCAGCAGGCATCCTTCCTGCACTTCGTCCCAATGCATTGTCCCCACCCGTGCAAATGAGAACAGAGGCCTTCAAAAAATGTGATAATTCTTTTGTGCCTGCTTTCAAATATCTCACTAAAAGAAGTCATCTTGAGGCTTAAGGAAAATTTGTTGATGGTGTTGAGACTTTGATCTTTCCAAATCTATTGTAGAAACTAAAAAAAGCTGCAGGGGATGCTTCAGAGCTTGGCTTAGTAGGTGGAGATGCTCTAACACAATTCTCAGGCTAGTAACTAAATTTTAGCTGATTTGTGCTCCTGGCATCTTCCTAATTCTCACTTTAAGACTTTGCCCTATTTTCAAACCACATTATTTCTACCCATTACTTTTTCCCCCTCCATCCTGCATTTACCACCCTTTACACTCATTTTCACTCTGGGGATGCAGAAATGTTTTCACTTCACCTTCAGTTTACAGTGTTGAGCAAAAAGGTATTTACTGGTATTGGAGCGAGAAAGAATCTTCAATGCTCCTAACCAGTGGTCACATCACGTGTGAAATTAAGGTTAAAATCTGTATGCGTGATTCTCCTCTTTGGCCTTCCTGTACTCTGACCCAAGGTAAGCTGCTGCTTCTCCTCCCACAGCTGCAGCTTTCCTTCCACTCTCCTCAGCTTTCTCTTGACCTGGACACAGCTGGGATCTGCTGGTACCACTCCTTCATCCCATTCCTCTCTCCCAGACCCAGAGAAGGCAGTGTTTTGCTGTGTGCTACCTCTTCTCTGCTGAGCCTTGCCCGGGAAAGAAGGGTTTAAAATAAAACGAGACGCCTTGGCTCAGGAGGGAGGTCTGTATTTCTGGAACGCTGTAGCTGCTGTTGGCAGAAGCAATGTTGTGCCTAGGCCAAACTGAGCAGCTTTGTGGTGTTAAATACCGATTTTGCCCCTCTCTGCTCCTCGCCACCTGTCTCGCATCCCCACGTCAGCCTGATCCTGCAGCGCCTCAGCAGCTCCCTCTCACCTCACCCATCCTGCACACTGCTGGCAGGCCGCTCTCCGAAGGTAACCAGAAAAGAACTGGTTCCCCTGCTCTTCTCCTGAAGGATGATGTTTATACAGTTAGAGAGTCCAAATTTCTATCCTGCTTTCTCACAAGTAATGAATAGTTTATGTAATCAGCCTAGAGGCAGATTCTGGGAAGCTGGAGGCCCATCTCACCAGCTGACTTCAAAAGGGATGAAGGTTTTAATTGCTTTGCACCATCAGAAAACAAACAGACAGCCCCGTGTCTGACTCAGGTAGCAAACTCTTCACACGGAGACATAGAGATCTATTATTAGCACCAAAAAAAATTCTTATGAATGCTTCAACTTGCACCTTTGGTGCTGAAGCACTGTGACAAAGCAATTCCACAGAGCAGAGCACTTGAAGAAGTAAATAATGAAGGCAGTAAGGTGAGAGCTGATCACAGGCCAGGGGCTGTGAAGGGCATCACCTGAGGGGTGACCAGCAATCTGTATCACACAACCCACCGCATGGCCAGCACTTACTTCCTATCGCTGTGCTAAGACCTGAAAGCAAGACTTTTCATTAATCCCTTAAAACAACTTGTAAGCCAGAGCTGAGGAAAAGTAACCAGCTATATTTCACCTGGTTTTCATATCTGCAACATCCTCACCAATCACAACATGCTTGTTTTAGGGCTAAATTAATTGCTTAAGGCCAAACAGCAAAGCATCATACCATATGAAATATCACTGTGATCATTATAAAACTAGATTCTAAAGTATAATTCATATGCTCAGTCATTTGATTTGAAATGGTATGCAATAAATGATATGCATGTATGTAAGAAAATAAAGAGAAGCATGTATGAGGACACACCTTAGGCACACCAGTCACAAGCAGTATTTCCTATATTGTTACTGACCTCTAATTCAGCTGCTGATGTTAAATATATTACGCATTTATTATAAATGACTGAATTAGCAAATAAACCAGAGCTCAAAAAGCTACACTGTGCCACTCCTAGCTTCCGTTCAACAATCAATAATATGTGATAGAATTACAAGCAGCCTAATCTTACAAGGGATTTCATTTATAAAAGCATCGGAGGCGCCACATCAGATGTGCATCACGTCTTTTGTATACAAATTGATTACATTTTCCTTCTTTGTTCTGAAGGAAATGTCAGAAATATGGCGTGATGCTTGCTTACTCTTGCAAAAAAGTGTCCTCTGCCATACTAATGAGGACAAATGCCCAACTGCATTGACATTACACGTGTTATACTATTATCTGGGGAAACATAAGCAGTAACTGAATAGTAAATGGGTATTGATTTACAACCCCAGGTGAAATTAAAACAGTCACTCTCAGTGTTGCTGGGTTGGGCTGGTTTTAGCCTTCTCAAGTAGAAAATGCTTCCAAATTCTTGGTGACAACAGTCAAATTGAAATATACCATTGCATACTTATTATTCAAGAATATATAGTGATAGACATGGAGAAGGTAAAAAGGCAAAAAAAAAAAAAGAATTGTTATTGGAGAGCTGTCAAATGCCAACACTAGCAAAACCAAACACAAAACAACGCTTGAAAACTATGCTTAATGTGAGTTTTAAACGCAGAAATCAAAGCATAACGTCATCAACATTATGGAGTAGCACTAAATATATGCACCAAGTCTGCAGGGTTGGTACTGCCTATGGATAAAGCTCTCTGAAACAACAATAAAGAAATGGTAATTCCTTTTCCAATGGGAATTGTCTTATTGTGGCCAACATAGGCTGGAGAACAAATGCTGTGAGTAACAGGAGGAAAAATGCTCTGAATCTGATAGCTAGGAAAAAAAAAAAAAAAAAAAGTAAATCACTTCTGAGCCACAGAGAAGTGATTCTATTTTAGGTTCAATGCTCAACACTGTAGGAAAAAAAGAACCAAGTGAAATTACGTGATCTGAGAACGATTCATTTAAAATTAAGTGGAAGGGTAAACACAGCGAAGGTTTATATTCCCAGTGCCAAATGTTGATTAACTTTCTAAGTCAGATGTAATGAAGAACAGCCAAAATTATCAGAAAATTTAATTCCAAATACCCTGGAAAGAAGAGCAGCTGGCCTACTTCTAACAATTCCTGCAAGTGCTTTAGGAACAAAGAAAGTGAGGAGAAAAGAAAAAAAAAAAAGAACTGATGAGTGGCAATTTTTTTCCCTAGGGGCCAGGAGTTCATCACTGAAATAATAACTGTGGCACATCATGCTGAAACAGGACCTACAAAAATAAAGTTTTGCTGCTACACAGGGATAAGCGGGATTTGTAACTGCAGCAGTGCGTCCCTCTGCCTTGTGAAAAAAAAACAAATCAAGAATTTTGTGACTTTTCTGTGCTTTCCAAGTGAATACATTCACAGCCACCCCTTCCTCCGAACACATTCAATGTTTAGGCACCTGCACTCACACAGAGAAAGCCCACGGCAGAATTACACACTTAAACCAGACAGAGGGCACTGCCCAGGCCTCCCTACAGCACACCTATGCCTTTTTTTTACCAAGAAATCTAGAACAAATACGCAAGCATCCCAGCTATGTGATAACGATAGGAGAGAAATAAGACTTCCTTCAAAAACAAGTGTTCACAAATTTAGAGGTGTGCCACTACATCTCTAAATTCATAAAATATGAATGCTTTTATTAAAAACATTTTCAGACAAATGAGAAAGGAGGTCACAGCCTGATCAAGAAATAACTTGTGCTCGTGTGTTGATGCATACAGAAACTGTGTCTACATACACACCCACACAAATCTGTCTCCAAAAGAAAATGAAGCACCTCTGCAAACTCCAGGCAAGCTGAGATGTCATTCAGATCATCTCCAGAACATACATAAAGGATTCATCTTCATTTACAGTCCAGGCTAACTGGGGAGGTCCCAGCTGACTGTCAGTTTCCACATCTGACTCCAGTGTACAAGAAGGGCAGGAAGGACTACTGAGGGAATTACAGGCTTAGCAGTGTGACCTCAGTACCAGCAATGTCATCTCACGGCCCATACAGGGCAATCAGGCAATCAGGTGTAGCCAGCATGGCTTTCTGAAAAGCAGCACCTGTCTGATGAACCTGATTCTGTCCTCTGGTGCTCAATGTAAGTCAAAAACTGCCCCACATAGAAAGAATGGTTGGTTTCACACTATTTTTCACAAGAATTGTAGAAACATTGGAGGAATCGCCCTAGTAGTACTTGCAATAAGTAAGATGGGATATTCACCTACAGGGCTCTGCACATTGCTCCTAAAGGCATATGTAGGAGAACAACAATCCATTACGCTTCTCACCATGTGTATTCAATGGTGGTGGTTTCCAGGCTGTTTGGACAAACAGGTCCTTTTAGTTCCCTTTAGTTTCTCCTATTTCTACATTTTATTGTCAACTTTATAATTCATGACTTCATAATTTAACTCATTTAAAAACACAATAATATAATCCTATTGACCAGCTGTTGGAAAGCACTGCTCTGTATCACAAATATTGAAAATGCTAGCAGAAGGGATTGTATTTCAAACCTTGGGGATTAATACATATCTCAATTATTTAAAAGGAAACTTCTTCCCATGATAGAATTCAATTCTTACATTAATTATGCTATTGTATGTGAATAATTAATTCACCAGCCAACTCTCCTGACACAGAATGCCATTTTTCAGAGCAGGCTTCTTTTCAATTATTAGATAACATAACGTGCACAGGAAAAACCATAAGTTTACATAGCAGTGGCAATTTCTGAACAGGCAACTGACTGCAGAATATGGAAGTTACAGTTTAAAGTTCCGTAGAAATACCAATTTAGTGCTCAACAGCAATTTGGAAAAATGAATATAAAATATCAGTCTCTGGTGACTCTTATACCTTCAATCATACGGGCTTTTTGGGCTTCACCGTCTGAAAATGGAGACGAAACTGAAAAGAAACTTACAAAGGAAGTCAGTGGTGACCAAAGATAATGAATATCTCCCATGTGAGAAGTGATTAGACAGAAGAGGCTCTCCTGCTGTCAGAAAGGACAAGTGGGATGTATGAAAGTAGGCTTATGATGGGATGGAGGTGATTAACTGGGAAACAATAATTAAGTGCCTCTTCCAATACAGGAATTATGGAGGGAACGAATGAAATTCTTTGAAAATCTACCATTCTATGGTTCTATGATATCAGAAAACAGTTAAACCACAAAATGGAGTATTCCTTCCCACGGTGCACAATTACAGCATCACATGATATTGCTGATACTAAAAACATACAGAGCTTTAAAAACTGTTTCTAGAAATCGATAGAAGAAACAGGGAACCACAAGCTTGGATCCCCAAAGCCATGGGATGTGCAGAGATGCAGATTACAGAAGCAGGCCCACCTGCTGCTGTCAGGATTGTGCCCCTCAAAATTCTGAACACTGGAACTACTGTCATTCAGTGTGTTTCAATGAAATTATGCTCAGTGGTATAAAAGAGAATTCAGCTAAGTGATTGAAAAGTGCCTCACTGAGCTATCCTGTGAGCCAGGCCTGCAAATTAAGCAGATCCTCTCTGCAGTCTAACAAGGAGCTGTGGACATTTAAGCCCCTTATGTAATGGATGGGGTGCTCAAGCTGGAAATGCCATAAGTACAGCTGTCATTCTCTTTTTGGTTGTCTGAATCCTGGTGAGGACTGTCAGACCTGCAGCTTAAATCATTGTACAAAATGACAAAAATACAACATACTCCTTTTTGTAATGTCCACACAAACAAAATCTGTGTTCCAAACACTTGAAAAAGCATTTCAAATGATTTCTTAGTCACATGAATTCCTCATCCTTTCTTGTTAGCAGTATTTTCATAAAAGCCCCTTGGCCATGATCCATCCACTTCAAGGACAACAGAATCTCTGTAATAAAGATCTCAAATTCTTTTTAAGGAAAAATCTTTCTCACTGCACGAATAGTAAAAACAGACAGATAGTAAACACTGTATATCTTCTATACAACAAGAAATACAACAAACTTTGTATAAATGATCCAGAATGATTCCAAAATGATTAACTATACTTTTAGGTTTTTAATCTTAGCATGCTACAACTCACTAAAGGATACCTGATTGGTTGTTCTGTTAAATTTAATCTGTCCACTGCATACTATTTTCTCTTAAACTAACACAAATTAAGATGAACACAGAAGATACAATTGCTTCCAATTTCTAATTCTGGCAAAGTCATGGAAGTTTACAACAAATTAAGATGTAAAAAACAGACTTTATAGTTCTGACAGTGATGCACACAACTATTAGAGCAACACTCAGAAAACAAATTCTGTCTTCAAGAAAAATTGACAGTATTAGTTTGCAATCAGCATCTGAATACTGAGAGCAATATTTTCCAGTTGGGTTGAACCACAGACTGAAGTCACACATTTAAAATTTCACACAACACTTTGAAAAGTACGCACACCTTTAATGACCTTTGCTTCAAGAAAGACTATTTCAGACCAACTATACAAAAGCATCATGCAATTATGACTCATATGTGAGACACTCTAACCTCTGTCATCTTACTCCAGTAAGGAGCTCTTTATGCTTCTTTTGCATAAGTTTGGTAACTTTTGTATAACTTTGGCAACGCTCTAGATAAAAGAGTAGAAGCAGAAACTTATGCTCTGGCTGACTGCATTTGAGCAGATTTCCACTCTTCTGAGCTAATGGCATTGCCTAAGTGGCTGCAGGTTATCTAAAAACATCTTTGACCAGCAAAGACCCAAAGAACTGGGAAGAAAAACTATTTCTACTGAGACAGAGAGCACTGAGTAATGCTAAGGGAGCATTACACAAATAGAAAATCATATCAGATTCGGGCACAGCTAGAGCAACAGAACAGGTTTCCACTGAACAACATTCTTTTCCTTAAGTATCTTTAATATAGTAAGCTTTACGTTCAATACCTCACTGGCTATTATTCACAGTAATGTATTTGTTATAATCCTGTTCTCTCAGTTGTCTTTTTTTGCCAGTGTTATCCTTAGTTTACAAAGAGATCTTTCAACTGTTATGAAACCCTTACCTGAATCAATTTCACACAGTGCAAGGTACTGGAAGACTTTGAGAAGAGAATCCTTGCCTTGTCATTTAAGAGATGAAGGACAGAAGCATCATGTTTTTTTCATTCCTTGTTCCAACCTACCTTCCAGGCAAAATCAGAAGGTATGAAAAACCCTTTCTCTGTGCATGTGGCATTCATCCTGCAACTAGAGAGCCATGGTCTGTGCCCTGCCAGACACATCTTTCCAACAATTGATATTACTTGAGAGTCAGACAGCCTGACGTCACAGGAACAAAATATTTATCCTCATACTGGGTCAAATGTAAGTAGAATCCACCCACTCAATACAGTTTTTGGGCCACCAAAGTCTGAATCCGAGGTAGTCTGTTACAGATGGGATCTGAGCAAATTCCTACAGGACTTTGAAACATAGTGGGACCTGCTCTTTCTGGACACTTTTCTGTAGATATCAAATTTTATTCCTGCTTTACATAGACTTCAAAAATTAAAAGTTAAAATACAAGAAATTACAACATGTCTCAGAGACTTTTCCTTCCACGTAAGAAACAGAGTCCTCACCTACAGATGATACCTGTAATGATGGAAGATGGCATACCTTTTAAACTTTTGTTTCTACTGCTGAAAACACTAAGTGTTTATTTACCCCCCATGAATTAGATTGAGTCATCCAAATTAATCTGACCTATGCTACCACCAAGCCTTCTTGGCCTACTGCTGCTTCTTATACCTAGACTTCATTTTCTCACTCAATACAAGTCAAACTGCAGCCAGATGCACTGTTTGGGTACAGCTAAGTTAAGAGGTTGTCTTTTACCTGACCATCAGTGTAGGGTCTTCCCCCACCCTTACCAGGATTTCCTTCTGCTTTGCTGGCACACAGGCATCCACGCGCGCTCCCTAACCCAGTTCTGTCACAATGTTTTGGTTGAGTTGGAGAAATGACTACTAAAAGTGTTCAAGTTAACCTAGATCATTTTGACAGAACCAGGCTGGGGAATAACTACATGTGCTGTTTACACTGGTAAAACTGAGGAGGCAGTAAATTATGAAGAGTGGAAAAGAGGAAAAGTGAAATGCAAAGAGAACACGAATCACTTTCAGCCATACAATGCATTTGGCTTCAATTCAATAATGCATTAATTCATAGGCTTTAGCTATGCTACTTGTGGTTGTTCAAATTTCACCATGCTACTGAAAACTATGTTCTGTTGTTGGCCAGTTTTTCAAAAGTTGCCATGACAATACAGCACCCAGTAGGTCATCTGCACTGCTAACATGGTAATGGACTCAAATTTCATTTTAGTTTTTTTTTCTTTTCCCCTCCCCAGCTCTGCCTCCACCTCTTGGACAAAAGTAAGGAGTTGCAATTATATGTGAAGAGTGATACTCGTATGGGAGAAGCCCTGACATAAAAGTCTGTAGACATTACAAATAGACAATACTTCAAGGCTGAATGCAAAACGCCCAGGTCAGGTAGTTTATACAATAACTAAATCTCAGCCTAACTTTTTGGGGCACTTTAGGAACAGTCTTCTGGGAGTGGAACCACTGCCAAATGGCTTTTCCAATGAGCAGCTGATTTGGCTGAATAGAGCTCAGGGAAGTTAATAACCACTGCTGGAAGGAAGCAAGGAGGATAGGACAGAGCAGAGCTGAGATTAGGGCTCCTGGGGAAAGTTGCTCTGTAGGCCAGGTAGGGATTGGCTTTCATAACCAACACAAAGCAGAGAGCAGAAGAAAAACCCTTTGTGATGCTCCATGGTGAGCTGGTTGAAAAGTCAGCTGTTTCACCCAGCATTCTCCCTTTACCTCTTTTGTTCTTGCTACTTGCAAGGCAAGAGCTGGGGGAAAAGAAAAGCTTTTTTCCAAATTAAGATAATGAAATAGTACTAAACTGTGGAAAGATTCTCCTATCAAAATTCCACCACTTCCATTATGCCCAGAGAGACTGCCTCACTTTAAGTAAACTTCTGCAGTCCTGTATAAAAGTTTTAAATGATTATGCTGAAAAAGACTTGGCCTGTAGATGTAACCGTAGAGAAGAAAATGTGGAGTCAAGCCTATAAAAACCTTAAAAACTAGAAGGAGACTTTGGCCTTTCTCTGTCTCACTGGCAGTGTGAGGGATAAAGTGAATACTTCAAAGAACATGAATCAACTTACCACTTCTGGAAGAACCCTCTTTGCAAGATCGTGAATAGCTTTGATCACAATACATATAGATGATAGGAGGAATATGACACCCAAGATAACACAGGCTCTAGAAAGAAAAAGTTAAGAACATAGCAGTGAGAGAGTTGAAAATTCCAGATGATGCATAACAAACAACAAAATTTTACTGGTAAAAAAAATCTTATATATGTAAAGATAGAGGCTGGAATTAAAGAACAGAATGAAAAGAAACATCCTGATCCTTCCCAGTTCTTAAAATCCAGTCTGTGTATGAAAAGACAGGACAGATGTTTCAGATTGAGAATGGGGGAGAAGGCCAAGCCTCTTCTGCTACTGATGATTTACCACACATTCCCTTCGAGGTCTGCTTCTCTCAGTCTGTTTTTGTGTTTTGCTAAGATCTGGCACAATAACAGAAAGTCTTGGTAAGCACTGATATATGCATAGCCAGTTCACTAATCTATTTTCAGATAAGAACTCTTAGAAAATAGTGAAGTACTATAAACACATGCACAGCGAGAGCAATTTAATGCAATTTTAAATGTACAATTTTTTTCTCCAAAATTTATATTTCCTTTGTTTGATACTCATCATTTGGTACCTCTCTGTTAGCTCAGTCTACAGATCCTGTAACTATTCCAGTAGCATGCTACTATTTTTAACAATTCAGACACCAGGTGATCTGCTGGATGGCAACACACATAATGCCCACATCAAACTCGACTGAGGGACTGCAGTTGGACTGATACTGCTCTGCCTAGGTCAAAAGACACAGCAGTGGTAAAAGTGGGCAGCTGGTGATTTTTTATTCCCCAACACAGGGAACACTAAAACACACCATGGACAATCCATATAGTACTGCAGGCAAGATCTCATAAAGAAGCTGCCCTTCTCCAGAGTACAGAAAATGCAGAGGCCAGCACCCTTTCCAGCACCAGAATGGTACATGCTGGACCAGTTATTTGTTTTAGGTAGGCACAGCTCTGTTACATCTGCAGGTAGAGGTGATCAGTAAATGGCCAAAGGTGTGGGAGGAAAGTTCATCTCTTCAGAGGAATAAGCAGAATGGAAAATTAGAGGGCTTTCAGTTTCCCAGTGCATATTTGCAAGCAGATCCCTGCTCTGCTGTTGATTCCTCTCAGAGAATTACAGTTTCACCTTATCTGAATGGATCACTGCAGAGAGGCCTGTCAGAGCATCGTGACCAAGAATGCCAAACTGAAAACCTTTCAGTACCACCCTTATGCATTAATTCTCACATGTTTAGTACTGTTATAGCCTAGACAGTTTATAATTCACCATCCTTCGTGATCACTTCTGTTATGATTATTTTATTTTGGAGTAGATAAAAAACTACTGAAATTTCTACTCACTTGCCTGGGACAAAAGCAGGAGTCAGGTACTTTGAGCACAGAACTGGTTCACAGAAGTTGACAGGCAAAAACAAGAGACAAACACTTTCTGCAAGAATTGCTGACATTTCATCTGAAAGCAGTGCTGATGGAAAACCTGTTTCATCATTCACAGCAGGCTTAAACCAATATAACCACAAATCCTCAAGTTGGGAACAATGCATTAAACTTTTTGTGCTGACATGTTCTGTTTAACACCAAGGCAAGAGGAGACAGTGAAACATCACCTTCCACTGGCATATCTTCTATTCCCTGTAAACATCTTCTGGGGAAGATGAGCAAACTTCCCAAAGGTTTGGCAGCAGCCTTGCTGGCACAAGCTGAATGGGCCCAGGGAATGAGTGCTTGCCCTGACCAGTGCCTGGATTCAGCTCTCACTTACATTGGACTCTTTGTGCTTTCTTTGTAAACTCTTCCACCACACATTTCTAACTTCAATTTTGTATCTTTGCTTATGCCAGCAGACAAATAATAACTTCAGCAATCTTGAGCTGCTTATATTATTTCCTAGATAAGTTTTACTGTGTCAGAAAAACTCCCCTATCCATACTTAGCTGTAAATAGCTAAAAGAAGAAAGAAAAAGTACATTATAACAGTGGCAAGAGTATTAATAGCAGAGAGAAATACAGACTGAGGCTTGACTCAGCATTCAGTCAGGTCTAGCTTCTCCTTTATATGCTGGCTTTTGGAATCCACTGCCATGCAAAATTCATGAGTAATGGCAAAGTACTTTAAGTGCAAAAATACATGTTTCTTGTCCTCGGGAGTGTATCAATTTACCTGCAAAGCCACCAGAACAAAATGGTGCATAGCGATTTATTTTAACTTCTTTTGCCAGATTTCTACCTAAACTGCAAATCATAAAAAATACAACCAAATAAGAAGCCTCCAAAAGTTAATCTGAAGTTTAACTATCATGGACAATAGGAAAAATAGATTGTAGCCTGGCCCTTTTCAAGCCATTAGACAACAAAATCTTTCATACTAGCTCGATAATTGCCATCTGCTACCAATTACCCAACTGTTTTGTATCTACATTAACTGTTTCCAGCTGCAGGTGAAAGGTGTTAGCGCCAAGGTTGGAGGTAAATGCAGTTTTGTTAATAACATTCATTTCACTGGATGAGCAAACTGCCATTTCTAAACAATTTCAAGGCAACTCAGAAGAAACTATAAAACTAATGGAGAAAGTGCTAAACAGAAATTTGGTTTGACTGAAAAAAAAAAAAAAAAAAAAAAAGACCCAGGTAATATTTTCCAAATACCATGGGTTTGGAATTGCCATACAGTAATGTTCTTCAGGTCCCCTGAGGCATGAGGGCACTCTGCCCAGTGCCCCCCTTGATTAGCAGATCTCCAAGTATGATGAGCCATCAGTATCTCTTCCTTACACCTCCCATCTCCCATTGGAAACTGTGTTCAGTTTCTGCCTGCTGCCTATCAAGAAAAACATTCAAAAAGTTCTTGCTAGATGCATTAATCAGCCTGACTCTATCCTACCATAAATCTATCAGTGCAGGACTAGGTGATCTCTTTTCCAGCCTCGGCGATTCTGTGTGGAGAGGACTCACACTGACCTGGGGACTGCCAGTCTCTAAACACATGGAGGAAAGCAACAGCACATGGCTGTGAGCTGGGTGATCCCACAGCCCTCCCTGCCTGCAGATTCTGCACGCCACAGCTTTTGCCCACATTCTGCTCGCTGTGCTGGGCTCTTCACCAGCATGGCACGTGCAGGTGGATAACGTGATTCTACCCAGCAAGGCCATAGTTCCCCCGCATACTTGCCAAACCTTTCCAGAGCTCTCTGCTATTCCCAGTTTTCATGACTGCAATATCAGGTCCCACTACCTAAATGTTCCTTCAAGGCTATCGTGTCACAGCAAATTCACTCTTGTAAGAAGTTTTTAGCAGGATCCGCAATTCCCTATCAGTTTTCTTAGAAGTCAAAGTTTCTCCCTGTTTGATTTCAAAAACCTGAAACATTAGAAGTTCCATCTTGAATTGAAGTAGAAAAAAACAATGCATGCATTTTTTGTGAAAGCCAGCATTAGCTATGTAAGAAACCTTCAAATGTAAGTAAATACCTTACTCTTACTTTAAAAGCAATGTAAGAAAAAATTCTTTTAAATCCTGTACTTATTTTGCAGGCATTTCTACATGGGTTAATATATGTTGTCTTCCCACTAAATCTTTACTGCATCATTAGAGATATAATTTATCTCTCTCTATATATATATATTCTACAACACAAAACAATTGACCACTGTAGGTTTGACAGGCACCAGAAGAGATCTGACAGGGAATGCATTAATCTGAAATTTTCTTCATTTCTATGTAGTATTTCTTCTAAAATCTTCTGAACAGAAAGAAGTACAAAGAAAATGGAGCCAAAGCACTTTAAAACAATGGTAAAACATGACTGGATTTTTGTAGACAATGAGCTTTCTAGAATCTTTCAGAATACAGCATAAAGAACAACAGACTGACTCAGAAAGGACAAGGTGAAATAAATCAGCACTGGGAATGTAAGAATAATCAAAATTATATCACTAAGTAGTCAATAGAAGGTATTTAATGTTACAGTTTTAACAGTAAAACTGCAAAGTCTTTCTGAAGCAGAAGATGATCTGCAGAGCGTATTTCTTGATGTGCTTTTGATGCAGTATTTCTATATGAAAAGCCAGAAGACAATACAAAGCATAATTCACTGTATTAAAAAATGAATTCATCAATTTTGTCAGCTTTTCAATCTAACTTTGTCACAGATAAAACTGATAAATCACTCATACTACTGCCTCAGGAATTCAGAATTAAACTGTGTGGGCTTTAAAACAATTTGTATGGCTTTCGAGCTTTGACTACTCCTAGTCCTACTTCCACTACTAACATCTAAACCCATGTCTCCAAGACAAAGCTTGATTATGGGCATGCACAGCCTGACAATTTTCTTTTTCTGAAAGCAGTACTACAACTCATTATGGTACCAGTACAACAACCCACCTACAGCCCATGTGTATTTATACAACTCTATAAATATCCACTTTGAATAACACCAGTCCTGGATATGGGCAGTCACAGCAACCAAAATGAGAAGATCAGTGGAACTGTATTTCACAACGTACAGATGACAGCTCAGTTGCTTTTTTCCCCTTGTCTTTTTCCAAAGAAAAGAAAGTCCAACTATTCAATTCATTTGCATCTGCAGACACAGCAGAACAGTCTTTTAAGAAAGATTTATCTTTAATTTTGTCTTACGTTTGGTATTATTTATTTCCACTCTCTGCAAGTAGCGATAAGAGCAAAATTCTGTAATATTTCAGTCAAGAACTAAAGACCAAACTCATTCCAATGTGTGTGGTGGTAAATTCTCAGTGTAACAGACCAATTTTATACAGTTCTTGCCACACTGACTACTCTTTGCCTGAGCCAAGGCGGTTACTATTCTGCATTAGCAGCAGCCAATGTCAATTTAGACTCTCAGGTGCTTATATTTATAATATTTTGTAATAATAATAATAAACAGACAAAAATAATTAAAGAGTTAGAAATGCACCCACAGAGACAAGCTTTGCTATATATTATCTCAAAATGGATCTGAGGTAAGTTTCACAAGGATGACTCATAAAAGAGTCTTCCTCATACCAATTGACAACTATAAAATACTGACAGCAAGATGCTTCACTTCTTAATTACCATCCTGCTACTTTTCTGGTGAGTGGAATGCAATGACACTGTACCAATGAGGAGAGTTCCTCATGAAGCTCATGGTAATTCTTTCTTTCAAGTCAATCTGCTCTACCATTCAGTAGAGGCTGCGCAATACAATTATGGATTCCAAAAAAAATTAGTGATGAACATAAATGCAATCTGCAAGTATGTGCTAACAGTCTCTTAGCAGCTCTCAGATAGAACTATTTTGGCAGCACAGAGGGAAAAGTTTTTCACGTACTTTGTAGTATTTCTGTTACATCCTGAAAACAATTTTACCAGCACACTTCAAATTCATTAAAATTATCCCTGCCATGTGATGACACCATGTGGAATAAAACAAGATTGCCAGCAGCAGTCTAATTACTTCTCAGCTCTATTAACATGATAAAAAATGCAATATTAAAAATCTAGCCTCCCTCCTTACTGAGCAATAATACCTACTACCAAAGATGTTATTTTGGATCTAATGTAAAAAGCAAAAACTAAAATGATCAGGTTCAGATACTTTTTCTTAACATCGTTTATGGACCAAAAAAAAATATTCTATATGGAATAAAAAAAAAAAATCAGCCAAAGCCAGAAATACTTATTCCTCAGTGTTGTCTATACTGCTAGGCTTAGTTCATCTGAGTTGCTGATGGTAAACACTGCACAGTTCTCTAGCACTGCTATTGAGGCATCACTGAAATTGCTCACTGAGATCCAGCAGCATGGCACTCCATTCTGAATCACAACCAAACATTTGGATGCACAAACATGCTCAATTTTTTAAAAGCTTTCCTTTCTACTGGTAAGATAGCAACAATCACATTTTAAGTAGAAAAAAAACCCCAAACCTTATCTCCAGGTGTCACTTCACAAGGATTTCGCAGGTGTAGTTTGTGAGGACCATAGATCACAGAACAAAGTCTGAGGGAAAGACTCCACGTTTCCATACAGCCTCAGCTGAGACCTGCATCTGGATGTTCCTGTAACATTTCTACCACATTAAATCTGGGAAGTTAAACTTTCCCATAACAAAATGTAGTGGGATGTGTCACTCTGTAGACACAGATACACAGAGAGGCAGCTCTTCTCAGGTGCTCTTACAGTTTCTCAATTTCCCAGTAAAGCAATCCCCAAATGATTTAGTCAGTTGTGCCCCAGTCATGCTGAACCTTCTTGACTCATTCAACTTAGACTAAAATATATTGTATAATATGCATACAAGTTATCCACTTTTCAGTAATTCACTCATTCAATTTATCCATATATTTCCAATCAGTGTGCATCCTTCAAGTTAGACTTTATAGCTATCAGGGTTTTGGGTTGTTAAGAATCTTGCTGTATACATTCTTCTAAAAGAAATGGACTACTTTCCACCATGAGATCTGATTACAGAGGTTGTGCAGCCTCTATCCTTGAAAGACTTTAAGAATCAATTGGGTAAACCTCTGAGCAACTCATTCTGATGTCAGTGCTGACTGCTTTGAGCAGGAGATTGGACCAGAAACCTTCCAAGGCCCCATTCAACCTGAATTACCCTATAAGCCCATGAATCTTTATTAACAAAATGTTTCCCTCTGCAGGTTCTGTTGAGGTCTTTCTGCATGAAATAAGTCCCACAGCCCACAGAAGAGGAAATGTTAAAATCTACAGAGGCTGTTTTCACCTCTGAGTGAAGAGGTAGTGCGAAAACTGTTACTTCACAAGGAACTGAAAAGTAGCATTAAAATGTGCTGCAGGCCACTAAGTGCAATATGAGTTCTAAGCCCTGGAATAATATGAGTTTTTTCAGCAAAGCTGAACAAATCACTTTTATGACGAATATGTGATTTAATCTATGAGTAAAGCCACTAATGAATCCTCTAGAGTTCAAATGAGAAAAGATTAAATCATCTTCTGAGTCTAGTTGCATTTTTTTTCCTGTCCATTTTTCTGGTATTCTTGTTTTCATTCCTTCTTCCCATAACCAAATACAAATTACATGCTGTGAATTCATGAATAAATTGGAAGCTTGCAATAATCTACACCACATTTATTCCAGATAAGAGAAAGTCAGTCTGTTTAAACAGAATGAGGCTTCTTTCTTCTAACATTTGTATTATGGCAGCTCTTATATTCCGACTGTAGTCGCCAAATATATCATTCCTTTTGTAGCCAGGCCAAGATTTAAGTGTAGACAAAATCGTTGAGAACTCAGAGAAACAAACTCAGTCTCTGTTTACCAAAGGGGTGGCAAACCAATGGTTTCTGGCTGATGGGAATGAGGTAGAGGAAGGCAGAGGTAGCCAAAGAGGACTCTGAAAAGTCAGAGGACAAATAATATACAATGGGAAATAGTCAGAGATCATTTCAGGGTGTAAGCAGCCACTGAAGGGGAAGGCTCTTCTGCTTGGTTCCAGTGGGAGAAGGGAAGCTTCACGCTTTGCCACAAGCACAGCTCTGCTGCCAATTATTTCAAAAGACAGAGATCAGAATAACAACACACTAACATTTCTTCCTTGCTACCCATTTTGCAGTACTGCTGAGACAGGTCTAGCCATACTATTTCTTAGGGTGACATCCAGAACTGCAAAGACTAAGACTCTAAAATCTGCCTCTAAGCTCGTTAAAGTTCTTACTCCAAAAAGAACAATTATTAGCCACTGTGGCATATTACTGTAACATATAGGCAAAAAGTCTTGAGGTTCCTGCTTCTTTGTCATGCTTTGCTACTGGATATTAAGTTCTTTTGTGTCCAATTAGTTACACTGTTGGTTTTTTTTTGTTTGTTTTTGTTTGTTTGTTTGTTTTGCTTTTGTTTTGTTTTTTTTTAATGTTTTCAGTTCAGCTTTTTTGTTATCAGGTTTAGTTACTGATCAAGACTTGGACACCAATCTATCTATACACGCTCACTGCTGTTCACTGTTTACACCTACCTGTTGCTGAGTGAACAGGGAACAGAGTCACTTTAAGATACATAGGAACAAAGGGGTTCATTGCACGTGTTCCAATCCACCTCTAACAGCCAGAATCCTGGTTAGCAGCAATACAGCTACTTCTTTTCCTCAACATAAAAACAAAACAAACAAAAAAAAGATAACAAACCAAAGGGGATTCAACTATTATTACAAATCATTATTGAAAGCACTTTCCTCAATTATGTATTTAAAAATAGACAATGTTATCACACTGTCTAACTTCTTTTTTCAGAGCACATAGGGGAAATGCTGCTTATATCTGAGACTCAACAATGTTGGGGACATATTTCATGTTGAAAATGCTACAGGCCTTTTAAAACTCGCATCACGCTCTCAAGTTCAACTAGTCACTGCAGAATAGGTACATCCATTAAAATTGTGCAGATGCACTACAGCAACAGTTCCATAAATAATTTGATTCTCCATCTATTAAAAATCTGCCAACAAAAGCCTAAAGGCATTTGTACAACCTAGAGAACTTGAAATCTCTTAGGTCCCATTTTCTGGTTCCTTGGTAGCCTTAAAGCAGGTGAGCACAGACTCTGACAGTCCTCTGAAGATGGAAATCAAAGCCTTTTGAGAATTTCTGTGATACTAATTCTTTTATGGTGATTATCAAATTCCAATACAGAACACAATTATATACACATAACATATGTATGTGTATGTATGTGTGTGTGAATACTTTGCAATATATATAAATACTGCCTAAATAACGACCAGTGAAGTAAAAGGAAAGGTTTTCATCAATTAAATAGATTTTGGATCTGGCTACACTAAAATCATTGCCAAGTCTACAGATGCTACACTGTTAGAAACAGATTTTAGAATGTATAAATATATACATTCACTAGTTTTTATTTAGTATATACTCTGCGTGTGAGAATTGTGTGTGTGTGTGCATGAATGTACAGACACATACATTTCTCTCTGGATAAAAGCAAAATTTATAATTGCTTCACTCTTTGCCTGAATACAACTTAATTGATTTATGAAGAAATGCTGCAGCCTTACAATACAGCTTACCAAAGCAAGTATCCAATACTGTATCAGAATATAGTATTTTGTCTACATGTTGCAAAAGAAAAAATGATTTAGAAATGTTCAGTGTCACTTTAAAAAAAAAAAAAAAATTCTCCTTCTGTAAAGTAGACACTGAAGCATAGCCAAACATGTATTTTGCAAACTGCACTCTGCTCCTTCAGACAGAGAGACATGCACGCTCCCCAGGAGGACAAACCCCAGGTGGCAGAGAATTAGACAAGAACTGCAGAGTTGGCTTCATAGCTATCTCCATGCATTTGACATTTTTCTGGATCACTTAGCTATTCCTTTCACTCATCACAAAAGAGCTTTTTCCTCCAGCCACAGAGGTTTGCCCCTAACTGTGGTTAGGTTTGGATTCTGCCATCTGCGCATCTCTTTCTTAGGTACAGCACAGATAAAATTATCCATAGCTTTTTCAGATGTGACTGATACTGTTGGGTCTGAATTGAGAGGATTATTTTCATTCAAAGCCACCTAAATTGACAATACTTATTTAGTAGAATTAGCCTGTAGAGCAGAGCCAGTATGTACATGAAAATTTAATACAGTACTGAAACTGAAAATCTTAAAAGTTCTGTGCTGCTTATGTTTGTTTGCTTTGTATCAATAAACTGTACACTCCACAATGATTTGGATCAGTATGTTCTCTTATTGTGAACCAAAAGAAAGTAGAGCCTGACCTAGCCTAGCTGTATGACAGCCATTTCCTCCCATGAAAGACAGTTTCCCACTCTTTGTAGCTTTGAGGGCAAGAGTAGCTGTGTCTCAATGTCCATACAGCATGACTAAAAACCCATATTGTTTAATCAGTATAGTTTCATTAAGGCTACCGTAACCAAGCCTGAAGTAAATATCGTCAAGTGATGTCATCTGAACATAACCAATACAGAAGAAAAGGTTTCAAATACTTTGGAAGGAAAGGCTCACTCTGTTTCAGTGTCCCACCTATCTCTAAATTTTCTTAGCAAGTTAGAAGTCTTTACACAGATTCATTATCATTCTCTCACATTTTCTCAGCAGTCACACTGACCTGCCCACTCCTGGTATCTACAGACACAGTTCAGTAGGACTTGACAATGTGACAGATCTTTAAAGAAGGCATTCAGCAATTTTCCCTAGCAATTGAAGAGGGATAGCATTCACACACTTATTCTCCCTGGCCTCCAAAAGTGAATTGCATGAGAAACTAAAGAGCAGAAGAAAAAAGATGACCAAGGAGTATTTATATCCATATGATACCCATGCTGACAAAGGGAATACTACAGCAAAGGACAGATCCCTCAGGTATTTTCAGAGCGGGTGTCTACTTACTGCACAGAGCTTTATAGATGATTCTATTACTGCTGTTTGCTTAACTCTACATTGCAAAAAGAAGGTAACTAAGCAACTGGGAAGAGTTTCTGGTCACTTGACTAGGCTTCTCCAGAGGTCACATGCCTAAGAATATGTAAGGTTATTACAGAAAAGCTGTTCAAAGCTGTATCCATCTCCTAGAAAAACATCCATGGCAGCATTTGAAACACTGATATGCCTGGTAGCTGCACTGCTCCATTTACCTGAAAAGGCTGCTTACAATCAGAAGCTGGTTGTGATGCACATTCTGTGAAAAATAATTGGCAGAGTAGTTCCGAGAAAGCTTAAGGAAAAAGATTCGTACCCTGTAAGTTGGTGGTCAAGAGGTGTTCTGAACTGGCTTTTGGTATCATTGGTATTCATGTTTGATGAAGTGCTTTTAAATATTCTGACTCCCTTATCAACTGTTACATAGTCCTGAATTTCAACACTAGTGCACGATGTCCTGGACAGGTCAGAATATCTGTATTCCTGTCTGTCCTTCTCTTCATGGTAGCCCATATGTGAGAATATCTACATAATATTTTCCTAGAGAAGTTTGCTTATATACATATGTTGTGTAACACATGCAGAATAAAAATAAGATGTACACCTTTAACAGTGAGCAGATGGGTAGGACAGTGAAGTTTGTGAGAGATTTTCTAGTAGTTGCATCTAGCACACTCAAAATGAGTCAGGTTTCCTATTTACATCATCCCTGAGGAAAAATAGAATATTTTTCTTATAGCTATAGCTCAAACTAAGGTAGAAGTGCTTGGATTTCTTACAGCTCTGCTTTTCTGGATGTAAAAATGGATGAGAATACCGGTTCACTCTCACATTAATTTAAGAACCTATTAAGAGTCAAATCCTCGGGGCAGGCATTTTTCACTTTGCCAACAGGTTTAGCACTCTGACATTATCAAATCTAGCTGCCACAGCTTAGGTTAATGTATGGAGATTAAAGTTAAGTTACTAACATATAGTAAAGCTTTTAGACAACATCTAATAACAAACGACAGCAAAATCTTCCCAATTCCTGATTCATTGTTTTTAAATCTAGCATAAGGTAGGCAAATAACATGCAAAATAAATACAGAAATGGAGATAATTTAAGCCTCCTACTCTTCCAAGTGAAGCATCATCTTACTCATAAAGAAAGAGCACTCCAGAATAATACGCTGCTTCACTGCAGACAGGAATGCCTATTTTCACCTGGCAAAAAGCTTTTCTCAGCAGCTGGTAGAGGTGTGTGACAGATATATGCAGCCTTATCTGACACACGAGACTATCTAATTCCTGTTATTTTAATTCTGAAGTTAATATTTTGAATGACAGATTCACCAATATAAGAATAAAAGATATACATGAGTTTGCTGCTTATTATGACCTAATAAACTCTGAGTTTATTAGGAATTATTTGCCCATTATACAATTTTATTTTCTTATTACAACAGTAAAAGTTAGAATAGTTGGAGTCTGGACTTCACAATAAAGGAAGAATTGAAAACAACATCAGGGTTTTGCTCTTGGTTTATCCAGTGTGCTCACTATGAGTAAGGTTTCTTATTTACTCTGGCACTGGCTTAAGAAAGATGTTGACAGATTGGTTCTTGGGAAAATAGAGAATTTAACTTGATAGCATGTACAAAATAATATACAATAAGCATCAGCTGTAGCTGTCAAGAATCACCGTGTTAAATATGCTGCACATCTAGTCTTTGCAACACTAAAGATATAAGCTCTAAAAGAAAAAAAAGGCACAAAAAAATCCTAGGAGCATTGGGTCCTGAGGGCATAAGCAGAAACAGCCCCTGCACCACACAGTAGCAAAATGCAATTGCAGCTCTGTAACACAGCATCATTACTACCTTATAACCTACAAAGAACATTACTCCATTTGAACTGAATATTTGACCTGAGGCTGCCAACTGTATTAATTTACAATGAGCAAAGCACTATTTCCTGAACAGAAGGAGAATCAAATGGGAGATGTTTCCTTTGTTCACAGGTTTGTTACTTTTCCCACCAACTACACATTAAAAGTTGCATCCTTTACAGACTTTTCACAAGCCTATGTGCCCAAAGTTTGTTATTCTGTTTTCTCAGGCTTTCATTTTTTTAGTGGCAGTTATCACTACCTCCTCACACTCAGTTCCACTGCTTCAATTTAAGTCCTTCATCCCTGAATTTACCAGATCAAAGAGTTGACCTTTGGCTGTATAGCTAGTTACTATTTGCAGCTCTGGTGAGACGTTTTTCCAGATCCCCAATGACCCTGGTTTCTATTAGCAAATGACTTTACAGCTATTCACTGGGTTTATTTATGTACATGAAAAACTGCTACTACCTCATCAGTTTCAATAAATTTTCTCCACCACCAACAAAACCTAGAATTCCTTCAGCATCCCAAGAAGTTGTTATGTCACTGAAGATTAACTAAGGGGCAGAATATTCAGGAATATGTGTACACTGCTCAGATCTCCTGGTGCATCTTGAATTGCTCAGTGACAGCTCAATATTTAAGTAACATAAAACAGAAGACTGGCTTCAGAATTTTATCCTGGCACAGATTTTTCTGCACACTTATCTAGCTTTGTAGAGATCTCTCATCCAGTGACAGGACAAGAGGCAATGGTTACAAACTGAAATACAAGAAATACTCATCTGAAAGAGGTTATGCAGAGAGCATGCTAAGCCTCCATCCCTGGAGATATTCACATTCCAACCAGAAATGGGCCTGAGCAACCTGCTTTATTGACCTTGCTTTGAAAAGAAATGATCTCCAGAGGTGCTCACCAACCCCAACCCCTCCACAATAAAACTTACAGATGCAAATCTGCAGACACAGTGCTGCACAAAAATCCTCATCATTAAGTGGTAAGCACTTGTCTGAAGTGCACAGATAGTCATCCTATTGTATTTTTAATCAGCTGTATCAGAGTTTATTCATTTCTCTCAGTTTTTCCTCTTATAAAGAAAAACAGGAAATTGCAAGGACATTCAGTCATAAGTTTTCATCTTTGGTTGAAATTCAACATTACCTCTCTCGTTATGTCAGCACACACCTCTTCTTGGACGTCTGGATTACTGCCTTTTAGATAATTCACTCAATACCTCCAAATTCCCTTTTGCAACCCAGCAGATCATGCCGAGCAAGTCAAGCACTCAGAAACCATGTACTCTGACTTTCTTTCCAGGTATCCTTCCTTTCAGGTCTCTCTCAATTCCTGCACTCCTCAAGTTCTACAATTCTTTCAAAAACTCTTAAAAAACACATGTAAACACTATAGCCCGTGTTGAGTAGTTGAGAGACTTGGCCCTTTTATTTGACTGCCAAAACAGTAAGATAGAGAAGTGAGAAACTATCCAAGGAATATCAGTCACAAAAATGTTTTCAATGTTCACCCCACTCCTACACATACTTTGATTAATAAGTCAGCTAGACAAAGTCAAGCAATGTCTCAAGTGGCTTACAGTGGCTTATATCTGATCTTAATCAATATCCACTGTATGTTCAAAGCCACTATATTTAAAAATAAGGCATAAAAAAATTAGTCATAACTTAAGACACACCTCAAATCTAACCAGCTAAATCTTTTCACAACAACTTAAGAAAAATTCTCCATCCATAGAAGACTTGCATTAGTCTGTAAGTTGATCTCTTTGGGCCACCAATTTCAGAGAATTTCAAAGCAGGGTGAATCCCAAAGGTAAGTTAAAATATATTTTAGGTTACATGTGTTAAATGCCATGAGAATTATCAAAGATGTACATTGTAGAACTCTGGTCACATGTACACCAAAAAGTACCTTTGCCTCTTGCTCAGAAAAGGAGAGAAATCAAATGAACTAGTAAAAAGTTCAACTCAGCAGGGCACATTTTTACGGTAGATACAGAACTACAATCCCCTGAGGTCAAACGGCAATGCATCAGTTTGACTTAACAGAACTTGGCACAGAGCACAGTTTTCCACTGCTCATTCTGAGTACCAGCTCATGAAATGCTCCATCTCTCACTTCCATATGGCTACATTTTAGCAAGATTATGCTAAATAAAATATATTCTTTCGTATCTTAGCATTTCATTGTAAGCATTTAATTGATCATAAATAATGAGTCAAGCTGTATTCTCTATATCTTTTTCTAGGGTTCTGTTTTCCACTCTATGTTCATATTCTCTCTCAACAAAGCCTAACAGGGCAGGATCTATCTTAGCCCTTCAGTGAGAGGTTTCCACTGATTTCAGCAGATTCTGCATCAACTTCCTTCTGTCAAGTTTATAAAATAATTTCTTTTATAAATTTATAACACATAATTTACTGGCAATTTCACTTGGCTCCTGTCAAGGAATTTGGGATACAAATTATTTTTAGGTACATTAGGACAAAAATGTATTTAAATCAATAAAAAGAGAGACCCACTAATGAAGAGCAAAACTGTACACACCTCATTCTAGTAAATGCAGTAATGTGTTTATAGAAATGCTGGGTTCTGGGCAGGCATTTGGCTTCTACAGCAAGGCAAAATACAGCTGGGCACACAGAAACATGAACAATGCACAGCATGACACAAGCACCTATGTAAATTATGACCAAACTGTTCAAAAGTCTTAGAGATGGTTTTCCCTGGCACAAATAAAATAAGAATTGTGAAAGAACAGGTGTAGTTATAGTCACATACAGTACAATAATTATTTAAAAGTTAAGTAAGCAGCCAGGAAGTCACACAACATTTTCCCAGCAGAGACAAAAATTAATTGCATGTGGTCTTTCAAGCAAAAGATTGATTAAACACAACAGGAAACTAGAAATATGCCTCTCTCAAAAATCTGACCCAGTAGGAACTGCCTTAAGATAAAATCATCTTTGCTCATCTATAAAACGATCGTTGTCTTGTCAAATCTAGAAACTAAGCAATAACCAGATTGCCTACCCAGTGATTAATATTCCCAGCATATAGTTGTATTCTTTAACTCAGTATCTCACTACGTAATCTTTGGTGTCTTCAACTAGAGGGCATGGCAAGTAATATATTGGCTTAATTTAGCTTTATGTAAAGAAGAGGGATTATATGAAAGCAAATTTATAAAGAGCATAAAAAGCGGGAAAAAATGTTTGCCACTTTGCTTGTTCACTTTGTTGGCTTAGCCATAGGGATATGTTGATTCTTCTTTTGTACTGGGATTTATTTTCCCTATAAAGTACTTAACAATGTTCACTGTTCAGCAGAAGGAGATTTCAAAAATATGTTAATTAAATGTTGACAGGAATCTCTGCGGACGCCCACAAGAGCAAGATGCTCAGGAAATGTCTGCTAAGATCTCCAAATTTGTGCAGATAGGCTAATTTTGATCGCATATTTCTGTATTTATTTTTATGAATCAATGCCACATCAGTTTTCTATGACCATTAATTCCAAACTATTATGCATGGAATCGTGCCAGAAAGAGATTCACAACACTGACCAAGCTGCTGCACGAGCCCTAGTTAATGAATTTAAAAACACTGCTTACAGTTTTCTTAGTTTATAGGAAAGAATTATGAAGACAAGCCGTAGTTCCTTCTGTGTATTTTTTTTCCCCTTGAGTCTACCAGTAATAAAAAACCCACTTTCATTCAGGCATCCCTTTTTGTGGAAGGGACTTCATTAGAAGTGTTTGAGGACAAAAACTATCACATCCCCCTATGTAATACAATGATAGTCCATTCCAGAGGATAGTGGAATTATCTTCAAACAAGCCAGACTGGGTACTACTAGCAGTGGCAACGCAGAACCAGAACAGGGCAGATAAATGTTCTACAGTGTTGCATCTTTTGCATCTCAGTGTACTAGAAATGTGATCAGGAGGTAGAAGCTGTCTTTATGCACTATCCAGAACAATTCTTTAGCCAAAGTCAATCTGATCTTCTCAGGTACCACATGCATCACCAGTGAAAATGCTACACAATGAAATGACACAGATTACAGTCTCCACTGTGGTCAATACACTGCTGCCATCTAAAGATTATTTTTTCCCATAGGATTCTAAAAGCAATCATTAAATATGCTTTCTTTTCAAGCAAATACATTCTTCCCTAGAGAAGACGTGCAAACACTGGTAATTTTACCAAGACAATAGTTGTTCTGCAATAAAAAGGAGATCTGTGTGTGTGCCTATGTCTCAATTTGTATAGCAGTACAAATAAAGTATGTCACCCTGCTACCAAATCACTAATAGAAACTCAGTCTTATCAGGTGTTCTGTAACTTCAACTTCTAACAATATCACAAGAAGATAAAGAGATTTACATTTAAAAAGAAGGCGTTTGACATATATTCAGTCTTTTTAAAGGTGGCACATACATAATATAAACAACAATTTTGAAGGGATACCCCGAGAAGAATAACAGAGAAATAGGCAAAATAAGAGACTTACAGTCCATTACAGATTGCAGATACAATTCTTCTAACACAGATGCTGCAAGGAAAAAAGCCCAAAGCCCTAACAATTCCTACACTGGCCAAAAGGAAAATGAAAATCACAAACATAGGGAAGTCTGCTCCAGTACAGTTTATGTGTTTGGGTCCAAGCAGAAAATGGGCATAAGGAATGAATACTTGCAAAATGCTTTTTTCTCAACATCACAGCTTGACAGCCAAAGCTCTGCAGGCCTATATCAAAGCCAAAAGCAATTAAGTGTACTTACATGTACTCCCTGTGTGCAGAATGTACAGCAGCTGCGTTGCTGTAACGCCACAAAACTATTGCTGACGACAAAACATCCAGGGTAGCATCAAACTGAAAGAGATACACAATCAAATGTTTTGTGGTCCAACAAGATGCCCACAAATACTAACAGCAACATATTTACCATCCTGCTGCACAGGCACAAAGCAGCTTCGAATAAATCATTTTAATGAAAGTAGGATTTACATTCATTAAATTGATCTTGCCATGTATTTTTGCACAATGATGCACTTCAGAACTCATCCAGTCAAGCAAGAGATTAAGAACTTTCTACTTGTAATCCATAATCTGGATCTGGAGGAGTTAAAAAAAAAAAAATAAACTGATACTGTGGCACCACAAGAGTTACAATACTGCAAATATGATTCATATGCAAAGATTCTAAAAGAAAAGTGTTTGAAAATGCCTGCCAAATATTTCTTTTCCCTGAAAATTCATGAATTTTCTTCAGTAGGACGTTTTGTTTCAAAGCAAAGAACATTTAACTTTGCCAAAATCCCAGCTTGTCAAGATTTCATAGTTCTCTATTTCACTCTTAAAACAGAGAATGTTTGTATTTCCAGCAAATTAAGAAACGACTTCAGGTAATATCTAAAAATTTCCAAAAAAAAAAAGTTTGAGCCACTATAAAAACTTTCATACTCACGTCAAACTTTCTACAGAGTCAATCTATCTTTCAAATTTGAAAGTAAATGCTAAACTGTTTGAAATCAGGCACTGTGCATGTCATCAGGAAATTTTTTGCTCTGCCATTGATCAGGAGAACCATGGCAACAATTACAGAAGGAAAGTGCCTAAGTCTGCTGTAGTTTTAGCCTCGCCTTCCAGTAGGAAGGACATGCAAAGTTCAGAAGGAATTTTGCTCAAAGTTTAACAAGGGAACAGAGTAAGTTGATAGATTTTGTAGAAGATAACCATATCTGGTAGATAATTCCTACCAATGATGAGATATAAATATTAACTCCTGTGTAAGCCTCAGCAGTCAGAAACCAAAGAATTAAAATGAAAATATTTCCATTATTCCTTCCAAAGCTTTACTTCAACAGTAATTTTTCTAATCAGCCATTGCATTTGTACATGTTACCATGAACTTACAAAAAAAAAAGGTATTTTGTGTTCAGAAAGAGCACATGAAAAAAAAAAGTAGAGAATATTTAGCTCTTATTTCTACTTACAGCAAATCCAAACGATGATGCACTGTATCTCATTACGGAGACAGCTAAAGGAAAGAAAATGATTACTTAGAATCATTTAAATATTTTATTTTTATTTATTTGTTTGTTTGTTTGTATCCTTTCTTCTCTCGGCTGGAAACTAGAAAACTAGTTTCAACACATGGACTTAGCTTCACCCAGCTGCTACTAGAATAACCTGGCCAACACTTAGAAAAAGGGTACAAGACCTAGAGGTCATCAAGAGATGTTTGTCTTTCTTTAAAATAGTGGGATAAAGTTTAGCAGAGCATTCAGAGACCGGTGTTTATGAAGTATGCTGTCTTTCAGATGAGGTTCTGAGTAAAATAACAATTTCAGACTTTTAGAAAAATTCCCATCCCAAAGTGCTTTTTGCTCCAGCAAGGCACAAGAGCCCACCCGACCACCAGCTGGCTGACATGAAGTTATGCAGGCCCATTCACACACCTTGTCTGTCATCTTTTTGCCAAAAAGCCTACGTGTTATTCACACAGCCACAAGAAATGTTTCAAATTCCACTGAATCAATGATTTCAAAAGCAGAAGTAGTAATGGGAAACATTTTAACCAGCTTCACTTTTGACAGCGTTTTGCCTCTAAATTGACTCTTTAAAAATAGGCTAAAGTTTAGGAGGAAAAAAGGTGTTGCTTAGATCATTTGATTCTATGCATCCTGGTTCCACCATCTCACAGTTTCCAGTTGTAGACAGTACTCTGCAAAAAAAAAAAAAAAAACAAAACAAAACAAAAAACACCCTCAATAGCACAGAGGAATCCCAACAAAGAAGCACAGAAGAGAAAATGCCATCACTTGGATCTGGGACTGCATCAAACTGCTTTTGGAGGCCAACAGCACTGCTATGGCTATGAGCAAGCCCCCAGGCACCGAGCAGCTGTGGTTTCCTTGCTGCATTTTGCAGACTGAGGGTTGAGAGCAGGACTAAGTGAACCTGTTCTCCCTGATCAAAATGCACACAGCACTTCAGTTCCAGTACTAAAGCTGACTATGAATAAAGCACAGGATTAATTTTACCACTTTTTCATCAACAGCTATCTGCTAATTTACTATTTAAAGTACATTTTCATAAAAATAAAAATACTTGAGCTAAAAAAAAAAAGACTCATCAGCAACTGTCAGTCTCCGGCTGACAAAAGCAATGGCTAGTTTTCAGTATTTCATCATTCATTAGAACAGCTTGGCAGAACAGAGCTGCTGTGGTATGACTGTTCTTTTCAGTAATTGCAAGCTACAGCTCTGTGGTACTTATCTGAATAAACAGCAATTAAAATCTTGGAATAAATAACCCTTTGTTTATTCATCTAACATCTAGCTCTGGACACATGCATGCCATATATCACAAATATTTAGACTCTCGTTACAAAACATGAAGAAAAGTCAAGTTCCTTTCCAGGTTCATTTTTTCTCAGTTGTAAAGTATTCAGACAGTAAGCATGGATTTACATCTCCCTCTCACTACTAAATCAAGACTTCCCACCCTTCATCACCTAGGTGAAAAAAGAGCCTCTATTTCTTGGTCAGACTTGCCAGGCAAGAGCTACACTTGACAAGCTGACGTGAGCCTGCAGTGTTCCAGCTGCAAGTTTAAACACTTCATGGCATAAAAATATGTTTCCCATCAGATTTCCATTGCATGCTTCCTTAGAGACACACAGCTTCAAAAACTGGAGAAATCGCACTACCAAAACTGGGCATTCACAGGTACACACAAGGTTGCTCTGTTCTGGGAGCTATTGCCTTTGTAGTCTAACATTCATTCAAAGCCATACTTTCCTCCTATTTCTACTTCTAGACTGCCTTCAAAGTGGAATTCACTAGCCTCTTGCTGGCTAGTGAATAAGAGTGGCAGAAAAGACTTTCTGAGGGCTGGTATCGCTAGCAATCCCTTGTAAAATGCTACAATAAAAGACCAAGTGATAGAGATCGCTGACAGAAGGGCTAGGGACTCTCAGTCCTTGTGCCTCCAGTATAACTGCCATGCTCCATGAGCTACACACAGCAGTGCAGGAATGGATTAAGGAGCTCTTGCTGAACCCTCATCCCAGCCCCTCCTTTCTCCTCAATGCACATTCTCAGTTACTCTCAGATGAGCTTCTGATGTTAAAACAATTAAAAAAAAAAAAAAAAAATTAAAAGATTCCTAATCTCCATATTAAATCAGGAAACAAGCAATAAGGAAAGAGTAGCACAGGTAGCTTAGAAGTCCCGTGGAGCCACAGTGTGCATTTAGCAGCTACACTGACATGTCAGTGGGAGCCTGTGTTTAGCTGTTCTATCGGCTAAACTGGCCAGCATTTCATTACCTCTACAACAATGCAGATAATCCTAATGCATTTTCCTGACATTTGTAAACAGAATTTGCAAGCGGTCAGAAACTAAAAATAGAGGCAGCACAGTAAGACACAAATCTACCACTGCTTCTACCTGTACAGCAACATCAATTTGTGAGGTCTGCCAAAGCACAGGTCAAATTTTCCTATAATTCCTTTATTCCCTCCAAACTAATTCCAAATAAAGAAAAATACTCCCTTAACCACAAATTTCTTTCATTCCTGTTCCTACATGCCTCAGAAAAACCCTATGGTCAGGCCCCTAACAAAATGGCACCAACGTAAGCCCCCAGCTGCCTGGTCTCCTGTTAGCCTGTGCCAAGTTTAACCACCTCAAATGTGCTCCCAGAGATTCTGCACTCACAGGAACCCCAGGGCTCTCTGTTATCTGTGTAGGGAGAGCACCTGGTACCTTTTTGTACAAACAGATAAGGCACGAAAAAGGACAGAGAATTAACTCTGCCTCCAGTTCTCCCAGCCAGACATCTTTGCTTTGCAATGAATGGTTCACAAAAACATCTCCCCTGTCTGTCAGAAAATCTTCTGTTACCTACTTGGAGAGGGGACACTATTTTTGGGAAGTTTTTGGTGGGACATAGCAGGTTCATCTTAACTTTAACCTTTTGACAGATACACCTGTATGCCTGCACATAAAATGCTGGGGCTTCAAAACACATGACCTTCACTTAGCAGAAATCAGTTGATCATTTAAACATCACTGAAAATGTCAGGTTTATTACTATTGTAGCACTGTGCATATCTTGCAGGTTGTGCAGAGCAGAGCGAGAGGACTGGAAGCTGTACTGCATCAGAACTGGAACTGAAATACAGCTTGGTTTTAGATCCCAGTGTTGGTAAAACATCAAAAATAAATACTTCAAAATAATTCCATTCCAAACCTGGGAAACTAAATGAGAAATACCTTCTTAAAAAGCCACAAAAACATTCTCCCCACAACAACCAAAGCAAGGAACAATCACGGCTCTATTGCCATTAAAACTTGATGTAAATTCAGCTGATGTGTGCCAGTACCAGCTGGTACACACTTATTTCCCCAGGTACCTTTTTTCTCCCCACATAGAAATTTTACTAGAGTGAAATAAATGGAGTTTATGTGCACGCCCACAGTTCCTGCAATATGCTACAAATAACCATGGCACAGCCAGGATCTGGGAGATGACTGCCAGACATTTAATCTGCATGGGCAGAGCCAGTGCCATCCATCAGCGTTATGTACATGTCATCAGTGGCAACAACATCTTCTGGGCATATCTTCCATTCATACACTCATGTAATAGAATTTTTTGTTTGTTTTAGTCTATTGCAATGGTAAAATATTTAGCAACTACAGATTTCCATAACATTCTTGACTTCTGTAAATTACAACATTGTATATCATTTATTTTCCCAATTTAGTAATAAACAGTACTGTCTCAGAGTATTGTGAATTGTTTAACCTAAAAAATTACTTCCAATTTGCTGACATCTTCAAAAAAATAATTATTCTTATCACCTCTGATTCTCAGACCTCTTTTTCTGAAACTATTTATTTTTCAAAGCTTCAGTTTCATAACTTTTAAATAATCTACTTATTGTGGTTCTTGCAAAGAATAAAACCAATCAGTTCTCCCTTAATTCCCTTTGTTCACACATTTTCTCAGAGTATTTTTCTTGCCACTGCATCACTGCCTTCCATTTCCAACAATAAATAGCCACAGTACTAGCTTTCAAGCAGGCAGTGTGGATACAGTTTTCCCAGAAAGACTATTCAGCATACCATGGTGCTCACCAGTTGCAGCAATCTCAAATAGCAAAGCTGTCCAGACTGAAAGTTGACTTACTCTCTTGATTCACTTCAAATAATTTGCCTTCATGTTCCTATTTAGTACTAGAAGAGCACCGTGCACCAGGGGAGGGTCAGGATGGGTGTTAGGAAAAGGTTCTGACCAGAGAGTGGTGGTGGTTATGGAATAGGCTGCCCAGGGCAGTGATAACAGCCTCAAGCCACAGGAGTTCAAGAAGTGTTTGAACAGTGCTCTCAGACATAGGGTTTGGATTCTGGGAATTTCCTGTGTGAAGCCAGGAATTGTGTTCAACGATCTTTGTGGGTCCCTTCCAACTTCAGATATTCTGCAATTCTGTGATTCATGCTTTCACTGGCCCGTGCCACCAGTGAGCACACCAGCTCTGGAACTTAGCAGGACTGAACTACGCTCTCTGGTTTTTAGATCATGAACTATGAAAAAATCCTAATGAATTACTTTATAAATGATGAAAAAGTTATCCATGTGGAGAGAACAATCAATCACTTTTGTCTACAGTACACACGAGACAATTCCCTAGAGTGTACCAGTAATGTGAAAAGCAAGCAAACAGTGAATGACAAAGGGACGCAGATCAAGAGTAAATCAGTTCCAGATTTCAGTAGTAGTAATGTCTCTTCTAACAGCTGCTGAAATCACTCCCATAAACAACAAGCCTTCTCTGACACACTTTGGTGCATATAGCACTAAAACCTGATAAATCAAATACACCACAGCAGTCTGGTCCATGTCACTCTTTCAACACAATGAGGCTAAATTACACGAGGAAAGGGAAAGCCTTTTGAAAAAAAAAGAAAAAAAACACACAAAAAAAACAGAAGTAGGCAACTACAGAAAGGCAGAGTTACTAAGGTTGCTCAGGAGCCCGTGCCATGAGCTCAAGCACCACGCAGAGCAGTCACTGCAGTGTCCACTCAGGGAGGAAGCAGGAGCCTCCTGCTCACCATCCCACTGCTTCACATATTCCTTGCTTCCTTTCTCACATGCCAACCTTCTGTTTTCAAACGACATTATCTGAAAATAAATCATACCAAGGAAAAGAAAAAAAAAGAGAGAGAGCTAGAAAAGGAGGAGCGCAATTTTAGTTTAGTTGTGGCTTTGCAGGGGGCAGGAAGAAGAAGAGCGTCCATATGTTATTGCTCCAGTTTTCTCAGGCTGAGCTTTGTAAAGATGCTAAATGCAAATGCTTGCATTTAAGAATAGGGCTATTTTTAACACTTAACGTTGTGTAAGAGACATGTCCTTGCATGCACATGGTGAAAACACTGCATATTTGAATGTACAGGTGCACAGTTTAACCTGCTGCATTTTAAATGGTGGCAGCTGAATCACCTCCAAATAATTCAGTGCAGTGACATTAAAGCACAGTGTCCTTTAGTAATCTCATGTTACTGAAACTCAACGACAATAACTGAAAAAGTTTAAAATGTTGCAAATGTCCGTAACTCCATATTTCCCTGGGAAGCTTTTCCTGTTTGTAATTACAGCCCAAAAGCTTTGCAATTTCAAGCTTGACACCAGCTTCCAAAGCCAAAGAAGGCAGTTTGGCTCTGAACGCAAACAAGGAATAGATGTTACTTTGGCTGAAAAACACCACAAGTGACCAGAAATGCTGAATGATGCGATGCTGAACAAACTCAACAGCTGTTTCTAAAGCCATGGGGCCAAGATTTGTAACCCTCTGTATCCAAATCAAGGTTATTCGACTTAGGAGACTCTCTGGTGGCAACTTCTTTCCTATTTTGTTGATGTTTTACTGACTGGAGGTAAAGCTGGAAGTGTTCAGATCTACAGTGTAATGAATTTTTAGGAATTTAGTCAGTTGCTTTAACCTACCTAAGCAGAATTAGCAAGAGGTGAAGATTTATAAATGCTGACTTAACTGGGTTTTTGGAAGCTTCACAGAAACCCAGGGAACTCATGCTCACAAGTTGTGCTCAAATCATTAGCAGCTTCAACTGAGGCTAAATATCTTTTACTGGAGATCCATCAGCAGAGCCATCCAGCCTTTAGCTTACAAGAATGCTCAGGCTGGATGCTGCTGGCAGGAGTCTGAACTGTTAATAAGCTGAGCTGAGCTGAAATATTGTCACTTTTCTCATGTCCTGGGAAGTCTGTGTCCTGGGGTCACACTGGAAAGACTGAGACATCCTCACAAATCAAAGAAAAAATGATTTCATAGGCAAGCTCCAGCTCAGACAGATAACTGTAGAATTTACATACATGGATTTAGGCTAACTGTACAGCCCAACCAACAATAAATGTGTCTACACACACACACACACACACACACACACACGTGTGTGTATGTAAAAAAAAAAAAAAAAAAATGGTAAAGTAGCATTAAATTGCAAAATTCTGTGGCCAACAAAGGATGTACGTAACTAACCAGAATGCCTGTCCAGCACCCTGCTGACCTGGTTTCTAATTAGTAAAGTGAAAAACCATGAATTTCACTTTCAAATCTTACAGTAAACATCTGGGACAACTCTGACTGGCTCTCCTACAGAAGATCACAGCCATATAGCTGTATTTCCAATGATCTCAAAAATAATCTAAAACAATCAGAGCAGTCCCTTCATTTCACAGGTAAGGAAAGAGTACTGGATAGAGGATTCTAAGAGATTTGAGGGTAATGGAACCAGAATAAGTGCACTCTGAAGTGTAGCTGTTGAGAAAGGCTGCTAGATCCACGTGGTTGTCACATCACACATCGTGCTCCCTTCTTGCATAACTTTTGGAAAGGCCTTAAACATTCCCTTTTTTAGAGTTCTTAGCTATAAAATGCCACTGAAGTATTTCAACATTTCAAGATATTACACACACGAAAAGCAGTTTGCCATATGGAAGCATCTAGAGATTCCGCAAAGAATGACAGCAGACTCCAAGAACGTCACATCTATTTGGATAAGTTGTTTAGTATGGTAATTTGCCTTTTATGATATTTCACATTCTAAAAGCACTGCCTTAACTTTTAGAAACACAAAAGTTAAATACTGAAAATGGCAACCCAGTTAAAAATGATCTTTATAGCATTCCCTTAACAGTTGTAAGATGCTCTATTTTTACACAAGTATTTCAACAGACCTCTGAAAACCAAAGCAGACTCGCTTTTCTGTAGGAATACAGCAGCACTGTAAAAGTGTAACAGGCACTGAATAAAACATAATGAAAATAATTTTGGGTTGTCCTTTATCGTACATTACTGTAATGTAATTATAACTTTTTTTAATTAATTGTCCTAATATTTGATGCAACTAATGCAAACCCACTGATGTGCTGTTATTAAGAGCATTTTTTATGGTTATTATGAGCAGTTTTTCTTTTCTCTTAGAGTTATGTAAAACAAATGCAGTGAGACTCCAGAACACAAAAGTGATTATTTTTGGCAACTTCAGGTTTACATGCTTTTCAAAGTTCTTTAATTCGGAACACAGAAAAATAAGTCCTCACAAAACTGTCAGCTGGACATCTAACAATGAAGATACCCAAATTAATTATGTGAAAGACCTATTATAAACTATGTTCAAACTCAGTTAAATGAGAAGAAATAAACCAGGCTGGTTGGTTTTGATTCCTTGCTTTAAACAATTTCTGGCAAAAAGATTTAAGCTGTGCTGTATTTTGCCATTGCATATAAAAGCAACAGGAAATCTGTTAGAAGGAGTGAGGGTAAGCTAAGGTATTTGCTTGACACTTCCCTTGGTATTTTTGTCTGGTTCCTCCCTCAGCTAACAGGTGGCAAGTCCTGCTCTAGAAGATAAACAGAACTAGAATAAATTCTCTGCAAATACACATTTGTGATTTAAAAATTCAAGGCTGTTTCCTTCACTGGAGCCCATTTGTGACCTGATCTGGTTCATGAAGGATCCTGGGACAGGGAATGGTCACTGCAACCTGGAAGCCAGAGGGAACAGAGCACAACCCAACACAGCAGGGCAGCAAGCTTTCTTTCCAGAGCCAACTGTTCTTCCATGCAGACCAGCACCATCCACTGCACTTCTTAGACTATTCAGAGACTCCCGTCACAACTGTGTCCCTCCATCAACAATGGGAGCAGTGCAAGAGGGGAGCCTAATTATGCTTGTTTTCATTTCCCTACACACTGCTTTCATACAAAGATTGAAACATGGTATGCAAAGATAATGCTAGAAGAAATTCATACTCATGTCATTGAGTCTCATATTAAATGTTTGGTCTCTGAGCACTGTAATGACATTACAAATACGGAAAAGAAGTAAGATTTGAGCTGGGAAGCTTTTTTTATCATTGAAAAATAATTTGACTTCTTTACATCCTTTTTCATCCTCCCTATAAATTTAAGAGACAGACTACATATCACAGTAATCCCCATTTTAATTAGATGGCTAACAAGCTGTTCCAGAACCAAAACAAGCTGCCAAATACAATTAAACAGCTGTCAGAATATAGTGCAATAGTGTAGAGATTTCGTTACAAAGGGATATTAAGAATGCAAAGCATTCCAGACACCTCTGTAAATTAATGGAGAAATGTTAAGTCTGTCTTCTCATTTTAAAACCTAATTCCAATTTTAAGTTGCTTTTTGGTGTAGGGAGTTTTAGATACTCCCACTGACTGTAGGAAAGGCCATTCAGATTTTTAGGGCTGTAGATGCAGCCAATGTTGGCATGGAGCCATTTAGCAAACTCACACCTGTAAAATCCTCACAGGGGAGTTCCCACATTCTCAGAATCTTCTTTTTAAAAGTGTAAAACCACCAGCAATCCTCTTACTGGTCTGCACGTTCAAGAACTCATCTCTTTGGGGTATTTGTCAGACACATAAGTTCAAACATAGAAAAAGTGGGCTGGAATAAAATGACACTTATCGGGAAACTGGAAAAACTGCCACAACTTTGCACATGCTGTTTACTGGTCAATTTTGCTAATATGAATAAATATACAACTGACTACTATAGCTTTGAATCTGCAAATACGATTATCGTTTAATTTTATTTCTGTGCTGTGCTATCAACATCTATTTAGATTTATTGTATTATTGGATATCTCATGGCACATTATTGCCTAGAATCTTACCCTATTAATCATTTTTATGATAAATTAACTGGAAAGCAAGTGACAATCATAAATGTCATCTTGCTGTTCATTCAGACCAACAGGCTGATTTTATCTTGTATTTCAATAGCAAATCATGAGATCTGATCAAAGTAACATTTCACTTACATTCCTACTTCTGTTAGAGAAGATTATCTTCTTTGTACAAAACAGTTAAGTAATACAGTTAACTGCAAGTAAAATTACTGATTAAAAAGGGAGAGAATTGCAGGCTTGTACATATATGTTGCTACTCGCTGCGTGTAAGCAAGCTGTTGAATGTATTGACTTCCAGCCAAGTGTGGTTATTCCCAGGATATAGCATCTTAGAGTTCTCTAACTGACAGATGAAATGGTGCTTGCTGGCTTCTTCCTAATGAAGGCCATTTTGTAAGCTTAGAAGAAAAAATAGTAAGCTGCCCAAGTATAGCTTGGATATCCAGCTGTCATTCTACAAAAGCAATCGTCTCTTACTTGTATTTAGCTTTGCCTTTAGTGGAAGGCATGTTAGCTCTTCACTATCTAATAACTTCACTATTTCCTGTTCCCAAATGCACTTTAAGCTGTGCAAGTCCAGAAGGCTTTCACTTTGCTGGACCTTGTTTGCCCATATTTTTTTTTAATAAAAGATATTTTGTTCCTTTTGTTAGCATGAGTTCAGCTCAGCAACTAAAAGATTGCAAACCCTCTACTTCTCATACGTTGCCAGAACGTGAAAAAGACTGGGTTATTAATTCTTTTGTACAGACCACCTAACAGTGAAAACTCAGCATCCTTAGCCAGATTTAATTAGAAATCCACGTTCTGAACACAGACACTTCTGCCAAGGAAATCAAAAGTCAGGAAGAAGAAAAGGAGATCCTGTGTTATCTTTTTTTATCTTTCTGGGCTGATATATAAGCAAACCTGTCAGATGGAGAAGCAGCTGTCTGATAGTTCTCTGTTGACTATGACTGTAGGAAAGAATTGAAAGCCCTTCACACAGATCACTTTCTCAGAGTGCTAATCTTAGCAACCTATTGCTAAGGGCCACAATAAAGAAGCTTGTCATCAGTCCTTCGGTGCTGTAACACAGACATTCTACTAGCAAGGACAGCACAGAAAACAGGCATCCAGAACACACAGAACTGCACTCCAACTGGGCTTAGTGCACAAAGCCAATATATTAGGTTAGCTGTGGGCTCTGAGACGTTCAATAAAACCTACAATTAAACACGAGTCTTAGTAACAAATTCCTTTTCTTCTGTGTTTATAATAAGGCTTTGTAGCTTTATAATGCAGTAATTACAAATAAAAGTTTATTGGAAGTATGTGATACTGTTGTTTTTAATAAAAACATTTTGAAACTATTCCAGTCTTCCTCTAGTTGCACAATCTTAATAATAGGTAGGAACCAGCATGAAATCATACTCTGTAATATACAAAATCAGGACAGTCTTAACAGCTTCTCTGGAGAATGCAGTGTTCTGAAACAGTAAATGATAAACATAGAATCATAGCACCATAGAATGGCATGTGTTGAAAAGGACCACAATGATCATCCATTTCCAACCCCCTGCTATGTGCAGAGTTGCCAACCACCACACCAGGCTGCCCAGAGCCACATCCAGCCCGGCCTTGAGTGCCTCCAGGACTGGAGCATCCACTGCCTCCCTGGGCAACCTGTCTCAGTATCACCACACATAGCACACTCCTTTGCATTTCTCCAGTTTTAGAGTAATTAACTTGACACGTCCACTGCTAATTTCAATCAAAGTCATCAAACTTGCATTTCTGTCTCTGTTAGAGGAGTTTAATTTACTTGGACAAAAAAATGGTCCAAGTAACATCAGATAAGATGTGATGTTAAAACTTTAGTAGATTAAAAGGCTTCAAATTACTACTTACAACATGTAATCAAATTAATAAAACTCAAAGAACACCAGTTAATTTCTGTTTTCCATGCACTGCTACTCTAAGCAGCAGCATAATCCCAGGATAAACCCCTTCATGTCCAACGGTATACACCTCTTCTTTTAGCAAACAAAGGGGTTTTGCTGTCGCTCTTTTTGTTATACAAGCTTTTAATTAGAAAGAAATGGCATCAAGACTAAGAAGAAATTTTCATGAAGAGTTAGTAAGTGAATACAATGGCAAGAACTTTAAATAAAACTGTGAATGATTTTTTTGATGCTGTACATTACTCAATGGAAATGATTTTTCTCAGTTGTTTACGTCTGTCACGTAACACACACAGCAATGGTTTTTTGATCCATAATTTCGATGTTCTTAGATGACCTAACAGGTTTTGGATTAAATCTGTAGCTTTATACTGATGCAAGTGGAATCAATGAATTGTTAAGTTCTACTGGGAAAGAATTTGTAAAACAAGGTACAGGTGTCTGGGAGCTGTACATAACTGAACACAACAAAGACTAGATTACTAATTTCATGGCAAGTGTCAAAAAATGCAATTCTTAAGAGAAAAGTTCATTGATACAGAAATAAAGTTAAAAAAATGCATGTATGAAGCAAATCAAAACAATTTTATAAACACTATAAAATTAGCTTTTTATATACTAGTGCATACTGTCTGCATGCACCAATTCAGTTTCCCCTCATAGCTCATGTTCCCCTGGTGTTAGGATTGTTTTAATTTCTATCTTGCAGTGTGGATGTACAGCATCCTTTTCCTCTCAGCACCACTCCGAACTTGCACAGCTCCATATGAAAAAATCACTACCAAAAAATCTCCCTGCAAAACAGATTTAAACAGAACTTCAAATAATGCTTGATTGCTTTTATATGTCTGTTGTATTTGTGTACAATGAGATTAGTTACCTTTTTATTTTTTAAAACTGAAATACCTAACACCTTTTCTAGGTCCTTTTTAAAGCCAGGCTAACGACAACAACAAAGACTCATCATCCCTGTTAGTCACCTTCTGCACCATGGCATTTACAAAACCTTGCTGGCATGCAGTGACTCACTGTACTTGTACACATTTCCTACACTTTGAGAAAAATCAGCATAGCATTGCCCTTGGTTAAACAAGGAGAGAACTGAAAATCAGTCACCAAATGTAGTTACATACCCCACTGTAATACAGCACTCATCATTAGACTCGGATCTCACCCAGTGCCCATCGAAATCAATGAAGCGATTTCATTTGATCTGAGCATACAGATCAACAATTTATATTGTAAATATTACTTTATTGTCACTCAATATCAATGAGAAAGTATATATACTTACATAAGGGGATTGTTAACCTTTCATAAAAATGCATTAAAACCTATTAAACATGACGTAGCGTCCTAAGTCACTCTTGAAGGATCTATAAAGCTCTGTAACAAAAGATCTTCAAATAACAGGTCTTGTTTTTGAAACTAATCAACTCCTAACAGAATGGAAGAACATACACTCTTTCAGTGTTACCCTAAGCCCTTGGTCCCCTACACTTCACTAAGAATTCGAGAAGCTGCAATAAAGTGCAGCAAAGCATAGTTCATGCCAAATAAAAATTTTTAAAAAACAAAGTCATTTGTATGCATCTTCCAACTAAAGAAAGTTTAGCAGTGCAAAGCAAAATACGCTGCCGTGTGTCTTCATGTTTACATAGGTACAAAAGCACACAAAATGGGAGGAAGCAAACCAAACTGAGCTGACAGATGTGGCAATGTACTACATTTGGAAATACACAGAATGGTCCCTACAGGCTACATGATAAGTTGTGAGAAGTTACATTACATCAAAGAACCCAAAAGAAGAGCCACACTTAAGACCCATTAGTAGCACATCCTTCCTCAGATCCCAGCCACGTGCCATCAGCAAAAACTCTTAAAATGGGGAAAGAAAAGGGAACTATATCGGTGCTTAAGCAGTCTGCCAACTCAACCAGTGAAACCAGCTATTCCTTTTCCCATTTTTCTAATACAACATAAGCTGCCATAGCAAAACGAGAGAAGCAACGTTCAATGGTTGGGTTGTGTGTTTCACGCCATTCTTCTTGCACATCCTTTCTTATTTTTTTAAACTAGAGAAAGCCTTGATTCTAAATGAAGAAATCAGCAGACCAAACTGCTCTCATTCTTTTCAAGTACAACAACAAAACAGGCAAGCTGCTGGCTTCAGCTTGGGCAGACCTAAGTCTTCTGCTTTGTCCAGTTCTGACATCTTCAGTTGCTGCCATGACAACACTGACAGCCACATGCTGTGAAGTACTCTTACTTTAAACATTGTATAAATGAACATAAATCTTTCATATTCCTCGGCTGCTATGGTTTGTGAAGCGGGTGCAACGTTCCACTTCTCAGCATTATTTGAGGGAGAAACATTATAAAAACCATTTATATTGTTGTTAATTGAACACTGAAAAATTTTGACAACAAAACCCAGCATAATTTTCATACTTTTTTATGAGAAGCAGTGAGGCACCGTATCCTGACTCAGGAAAAGACAACTTCAACAAATTTTGTCTTGAAAAATTCAACTGTGTTGGAAAACTGAGGACCTTCACTGTAACTTATGCTCCATATGGAAACTTACAATAACTCAGGGGAAAAGATTTTTTTTAATGTTTCGACAGTTGGAGTGAGCATTTCAGAGGGATCTTCCATTGATTGTTTTAATTCCTTTTTGGTCGTATTTATAAACACTGAAAAATTTCTCAGGATAGAAACACTCCTCTGTTTCCAGCTGAGCTTCAAAGTACAAAGCTGACATCATGCTTTCTTTCCTGCTTTCTGCACTTGAGAATCTGTAAAAAACCTTAAAACCGTAGTACAGCTTCTACTACCACGGACATGTTAATCTCTAAGCGTCAACATCATTTTCAATCTACATTTAAAAAAGTAGTTGTGATAGCCCTAGGAACAAATTGCAACTTCATTCCTTTATAATCAGTTGAAGAAACTTTAGAACCATCGTACAAACACATAAGGAGAGAAAAGAAAAAAAGAACAGCCAACCTTTTCCAAGAAAAGAAAAGAAAAGAAAATAATTCTTTTTCACTGCAAAGACCTACAGAGACATTTACATAGGTATTCTAATTTAAAACTGGCGTGCAGTTGATGTTATTATTATTTTACATCCCTGGGTTTGCTACTGCTCGTTGCTGACAGTAGGACTGTCTTCTTGGGAGTGGACCTCTGAAGACACAACCTGCAGGAAGAGGTGATAATTTGCACCCATGATGGCACAAAATATGGATCAGTTTATTTAGGAAGAATGGAGCTCAAAGGATTGGGAGTGCTATGTACTGTAACAGATGCTGTTTTCGTTAGAGACAGCGTGTTTAAACTGTCCTAATAATCCACATTTTTTAGTTTCTTTACTAAAATGGAAATCAGCCTCCTGTGTGAGCTTTCTATTTCAGGCCCTTTTCTTCCCATGCAAAGAATATAGAGCTTTTCCTAACATCTCATAACTTTTATGTAAATCTTTGACTTACATAAAGATATTCCAGAATAAAATGACACTGGGGAGCATCACAGCACATCACTTTCTTGTTGGCAAATACAAAGTAATGATCTAATGACCTATAGGGAAATGCATGAGACAGGATTAAGCTCATCTTTATTAGTCCCTGGATTTTCTTTAGAGATACACAAATAAAATAGATAATATTAGGTACTAACAGGAAGTAGATGATAATAGACAAAACATTTCATCTTATTTTCTTTTAGACTCGCTCTTCTGCTGTAGCATTTAAATAGAGTTAATCAGTTCCCTCCAGAGCAAAGGCAAGTACTATAAACAGAACCACACATCTCAAGGGATGTTCAGCAAACACGTTTCAATCAACACTTGCTCCTTCTGGAATAAACAGGATGTGCCTCTGCATCACATTTAGCCATTGTCTATGTTTGAACCGTATGGTAATTTCTGTGTATGCCATAATTTGATTTGGATTGAGGGGAAAAGGGCATTAGGGTTATTCTAAAACTGCACTGCTATGTCCAATTTTTAGTTAATGAGGATTACCCAATTTACATCTGAAAACCTGCACCTACTGCAAATGAGCAAGTTAAAGAATGCACCTGCAGGGCTGAAGTTGATGGTGGGAAGGCAGATTTAAATCTACCGTGCCAACCTTCCTATTCTGAATGAGCATGCTAATTATTAGCACTAGAATACGAGTTTTATTAAGCAAATGAATAAAATTTTGGACCACCGTATTACCCTTCTTTCTGATAAATGCAGATGTCTCCAATTTAATTATTACAAAATAGCAAGATTATGAGCATAGCGTTTGCTGGCATGTGGGCTGGTGTGTTGCTTTAGAAGGAGACAATGATAGAGAAGAAGTTAAGTCATAACATGCATTCAAGAAAGGATGAACAGATGAATGTAATCAATTAACAGGTGTCCCTTAGCGGTCTTGATTCTGCAAACCCCCATAGAAATTGGCAAATCTCAGCAATATTAATATCTCATTTAAACTGGCAGGATTGCCCAAATTCTCCTAAGTAACTCTATATTCTTCATTATTTCAGTAGATTATAGGGTAAGCATTAAAAGATTTGGAGCCTTCCTGACCTATTACTTTACATCCCTGAAATACATTAAGGAAAGATAACACAGGGCCATTCTTGCACCCAGAAATGTAGATTCCTTTCATCTCTGGAGCCAAATCATGCAACTCCAATTTTCCATTAATTAGATAGCCTTTCAGAGGATTATTTGCTAATTATCCTCAGTAGGATTTCAGCAAATGAAAAACGTATAGAGAAGGAAAAAAAACAAAAACAAAAACAAAAAAAAAAAAAACACAAAGATAGACTTCTCTAAGAAATGTGGCATTTTTATATGGAGCACAGTGTGGGAATACCTCACAGATTCTTGGGGATGCTTCTACCCTGGCATCCCAGGAGTAACACCCAGCTGTGTTAACTGCTCCCCAGGCAATGGGGCAGCCAGGGTCCCTCACACTCTGAAATCACCCAGCACCACACAGGACTTTAAAATAAGATTATTTTTACAAAACAGCATATTTAAGCAACTACTTGTCAGATATGGGAAGAGGCACAAAAAAAGTAAGTGTGATGTCTAAGGGCTATGTGTCATTTATTAACTATGGGAATTTCCTTCTTTCATTCTGCCAGCAGAGCTGATGACAGGCAGAAGAGAGATTTTTGCACTTGTTATGACCAAGGACCAATTCTCAAACAAGGCAACATTTCCACACCATCTAGTCCCAAACAGAAATGCTCGAGCAAGAATTTTCCCCTATAAAACCCCCCTGCTAAAAACTCCTTAACTGTGCAGTTTTTACTGTGATGTTTACTTTTGATAGGAAACTCAATCAAGAAGCATGTCCATACTAATGAAATACTACTGTTGGCCATGTTATATCAAGCAATATGACTGCTTTTGTAACATGCAGCCTTTTCTGCTAGATATATGAACTATTAGCAGGACACCTATTACTAAGCAAACATATTCACCCTGCCAGGCCAGCTTAAACCCAGGTACATAACATGCATTATGTGAGTCACATCTCACACAGGGATGTTAGCAGCACTAACAAGTGCACCTTACTATTTGCTCATGAAAGGATTGACAGATGAATTCTAATTTGAGGATTTTGATGCATGTGGGCAAGGTTATTCACTCACCACCATTTTCAGGATTTGAAGGACAGCAGGTAGCATGAGTTCTTGTTAACCCTTGCTATCTATATGCTTTTTACTACCACAGAAATAAATGTATTAAGATGACTTAATGTAGTGCTCAAAGGGGCTTTACAAAAATATTGCTGCTTCCGTGAAAGCTGAACAAGTAAATAAACAGCCACTCAGACAGAATGTGCTCAAAACAAATCTGCCTTTTCTCAGCCTTGCAATTACAGCTATCACTGCTCTGTGAGCCTCCTTTCACACTCCTTTACTGCCTTCACAAAATTTAAGCCACACTTTTATTTCCGGATGCTCACATGACTACCTGAAACAAAACCAGCTCCTTCTGGGTTTTGAATTACTGCATGCCCACCACATACAGCAGAGATTGTATCTATATCCAGCAAGTCCCTCCCAAACTGGTACTCCACTGATGAATGAGACATCTGTAACCAGAATGGATGAGACAGGAAGAGAGAACTGCCAGACTCATCGTAGCAGCAGCAGAGCATTATTCTTTCACTGACTCCCTGCTAACCAAAATACGGCGCACAGTTTTGGCTGCAGCTCTTGACTGACTTACTGCCATATCCTCCTCCATTATTTCCAAGCTGTAGCAATGCCGGGTTTGTTCCAGGATCTTTCACATCCAAAATCTGAGCAGCGCTGTGCTGTTGTTTGATGGAGTACAATTAAGATAAGCAAAACAACACCTCAGCCACCATCCAGCAGCCAGAAGGATGGTTCATAATATAATAAGGTAACGAAGAACAGGACAGACAATTCTCAAAAGGAAAGCCCTATGTGTTTGTGAGACAGTTTTGCAGCAAGTCCAGCTCTCTTAGGTAGTTCAGCTTCAGCATCTCCTATATATCTGATATTCAGCTCCTGGAATGATGAGCATTAGCTGTTGCATCTTATTATATAGAAGCAGTTGTTACAGACATTAGCCAGTAAACCCCCAAATCTAGGAATAAAACTTTCTACAATGTTTACAACACTAACACATACTGAGTTTTTACCTTCACATGGGCAATCCATCAGTATTTTACTTCTTTGGATAGCTATAGCCATGGACAATACAGTTAAATTTTGTGTACTCAAATATGGAACAAGTCTAGAAAAATCAAAGTTAAAACAACAGCAGTTTGCTATTTGTTGCCAAAGAAACTCAAAGGATTTCCAAAACCAGAAATCTGAATAAGTGAGAAAAAATAACTGATTTGGAACTATCAGTCTTCAATGAAGGACTTTCACTGGCTAAGACTTAAGGCAGTTGATGACAGCAGCAGGTAGTATACTACAAAATGAAGATGAAATCCTGGATCCAAAGCCAGTGCCAAATTCCAGCACTACTTGTAAGCGATTCTTAGCCTTTCTGACTCAGTTTTTGAACTGTCACTGGAGTGGGAGGTGTGAATTGAGGAAATGTTTTCATGCATTTCCTCATTTAGCCATTTCTCCATAATATACATTGGCAGAGCTCAGAGGAAAAAAAAGCACACTGCAGACTGTTCACTGCTTTCTGAGTGAATTACTCAGCTTTTAAGCTAAGCCAACGTTTACACCTCCCAGGGTTTCCAGAAATGCTGAAGGCTGCAGTTCTTATTCTTCAACTCAAAGACCAAAAGCCCTGGAACAAACCCCTTTCCATTGCCACATTTTTGCAGGTCCTTATCACACAGCTACCTATATGAAACCTATTAGTAATTCACTAAGAGCTGTTGGCAAAGTTGCCTCCGATGATTGCTTAGGCCAGGAGCTCCTTAGGCCAGGAGCTAGCACACTGATCTCTGACATCCTATTTCCATCTCTGCTTACTTACCAGTTCTGTGCCTTCAAAGGGTAAGATACTAAATGTATGATTTAAAGATCCCTGCAGGGCCCAGCCAACCAGCCAAATTTTGGCCTTCTTTTAGGAATTCAATACAGACAGAACAAGAAACACCAATCTGCCTTTGAAATGTTTATGTAAAAGGTGACAAAACTTCAGAATTCCTTGTCTGAGAGAACAAAATATTTTATTCAATTAACCAGTCAAAGATCAGCCTAATGGGCAGATGGTAAATGGAAGCAAAGGGCTTGAAGTTGTTAGGTGAGGGTAGGGGGAATAGGTGCACAGGAATACAAACTTGTTCAGTGAAAGTATTTCAGTAAGTGGGAACATAAAGACATGAAGGAACTCATTACTACACCTAAGCCCTCCTATTTCATTTCTCGTGATACAGCATTTTTCAACACTGCAACAATTTCTTGGGCTACGTAGAATAAACAAAGTGTTGAGGGAAAGAATGGTGGAAACAGCAGTAGCCAAAACTTGATTTGGTTAACATCTGCAGGCAAGAACAGCCCCATCCCCAGTTGGAGAGGTATGTGACAGCACAGCACATCACCGGAGAAGACGTGTTCCCAATACTGCCTATCAGTTAGGAGGAAGGGGCATGCATACTGCCTTAGATTCAGTTTTAAAAGAGTATTTAGAAACTCAAAGTTGTGCGGAAATATTTTGTATGTGTCTAATCTTGTGGTTATCTATTGTACTACTGATACTGAATCTTAATGTACAATTTACTAATTGCCAGTTAATTACATGTCATTAGTAAATCAACAAACCACTTTGATCCTTGCTGATTTAATCTATGTTAACTGGGAAGGTTTTCCTACAACAAGCATCTAAATCCAGGACTACTGCAAGAAGCCCAAAAGTTACTGATGCCTAAATCACTACCTGGATGCCCACAGCTAAAAAGTCTCTTTGTAGGCTGCAACAGCTACTGGGAGCTCCAGAGCACACAGTGTCTCCTGACAGATCAGAGCTCCCCAGATACACTACAGCCTATGCATGTAAATCCAGGCTATCCCTGTGCTGCCATATGTCATCATACAAACTAATTAAGGCTTTTGTATTTCTGTGCTCTGTTCACAGACTACACTGCAGTGGTTGGGAAAGGGGCCATACTGCAATAAGTGAAAATTAAGCTTTATTATGGTCATCTTTAGGAAAGTGTTAATTTTAAAAACAATGCAATATCAAGGATTTGTGGGATATCCAGTCTGAGACAATAGCACTTTATATAACAGCCATTATGTGTAGAGTCTGCAGAAATGTATTTAAATGGATCTGTAAGCCTATTACAGCTGATTTTATTCAAAAGGAAAGCATAATGAAATTAGCTGAGGTTTATATACACGTAAAGTAGAAAACAATAAAATCCAAATAAATTTTAGATGTAATCCCTGCCAGTTGGTCAAATTACTTAGGTCTACCATTACAAGAGTGGTTTTCAGTTATACTGGTTTAGTAATTGCCAGTCTCCCTGCAAAACACTGACAAAACAAAACCAAAAATAACAAACAGAACACGCAGCATTGGTTTCTCAAGGGACCCATATATGTGTTGATGCATGACTGCAAGATGAATAATTCAGAATCTTCCTATCTGAAAATGGTTTTTGCATAACTAAGGTCTAAAAGTCCTTACATTCATCTTTCTTAATAGCAACAACTGTAAATTCTGGGATTTCTTATCGTCATTAGATTTAATGCTTTGATTGTGAGCTTCATACAGGCAAGGGACAAGGATCTGCCCATGCTATGCATTTCCTGGATAAATCATTGAATAGCTTTTCCTTAAAATGCATTTTCATGATATTGATCTCTGAGGTGTGTCACATTAAAAATGCACCATTTAAAATACTCTTAGGGGAAACAGCAAACTGAAATGGTAGAAGGGAGCTTCTAGTTAAACAACAGCACAAAGTCTGTCAACCAGGCAATGACATGCCATTTTGTGCTGCATCACTGATGAGCCTGAGCAAACGAGGTATATACCACAGCATGGTTCCTACAAAACATATTTTCAGTTTATTATTAGAACAGGGTGTCCAATCATTGCTTTGCTTTCGGCTGTTTTTTAGCAGAAAATGTGCTTTTGCTTCCAATTCAAATGATTCTACAAATACCAGCTTCTTCTAAGAAGAAAAAATCAAAGCACCAACCTATAAATGAAATATCCCATAACTTTTCATAAGTGATCCCTCATATTAAATAAGGTTAAATGAGCTTCACTGAATGATTCTATTGTATTTGTGGCTTTTGTGTTTGTCTGCACAGCTAACTGATAATAAGGCAATTCAATATACATGCATTACAAGGTATTATTCCATTAGCAAAAATATAAAGCTCAGATACTTAAAAACAACCAATGGTTGCTATCCTTAAATTGCACACCAGCGACCAAGGGCCTATAGAATTCCATCTTATTTCTCAGGATATAAATGCATTAGAAGAGCACATACTGAAAAGTACAGAGGTTACTCATGCCAGATTGATTGATAGGAGACATTTAAATCCTTAGCCTGAACTTGAATTCATAGCTACTTCAGAACTGAAGCACGCACTGATCAACAATTACACATCTTTGTCCACAGCAGAACATGATTCAGAGAACATCTTGAGATACTGCTAGTTACTAATTTCAGGTTTTTGCTGAAGATGTGCCTGGAGAACTACCATTGCCCTAGTTGACCCTTGATATTAGAACAGCAGTAAAGACACAAAAAGGAATCCAACACCTCTTTCTGTGCACGTACAGGAAGAACCACACATTTGTCAAAGTCTTGAAACACACTTGCTCATAAACCTAATAAAACATGATTAATTGATTAGATGCAATGAGAGGAAGTTTCCAGTGTAGCTTCCAATTTCCTCCTTCTCAAGTAGCGTGATCAGGAACTGCTGGAGCTGAGGAACTGAACAGCAGCAGTAGCTTCCCTTAGGCCAAGGCCCATATAAAGTTAGCCCACAGACTAAGTATGCTTTGAAACCACCAGGAAGACTATACTGTATTATGCTATAAATGGTATTTCAAGAACACTGAATAATTCATACCACGTAGCACTTGTGCTTCCAAATGCTAAGACATCAGAAGGCACTATTCCAGGATACGAAATAAGAACTGCGTAAGAAGGAACTGTTCCCCTTAGGCAAAATATTAGCTACCAAAAATGTGAGATTCTCCAGTTCCTCTAAATGCTTTCAGCAAAAGTTCAAACCAGAAAAGCTCATGCTGTGATGTCAGCAGTACAGCAAAACACGTAGTCTAATCAGTCCTTTCTGAGTCTTTAATACAAATCTTCATCTCTGAACCAAATCTTATCTTTATACAAGATTCCTGAAATTATACATATATGAAGATCAAATGTCAGTATTAAGGAACCAAAACATGATATCTTTATTCTTTATTCTACATCCATGCATTATCACTTTAAGGAATGATGAAAAAAACAGTACTTCCAAAGAAGTCCCTATTTCAACTCAAGCTCACCATTTCCAAAACTGCCTTAACCAAACATTTTCATATGAATGATCTGTCGCATAATTAACATTAATTATCAGACAAAATACATCAGATATCTCACAAGCACTTCCTTTGATATTCTTACTGTTTTAACAGCAATGCATCCTACACAGCTGACACGTGATGTGTGAAAGCTGATGGTGTAGAATTCCACAGTGGTAGCACCTTCAGGTTTGACACAAACACAGCTTTAATCTATTCATTTATACAGTACCCCACTTGTTAACATAGCTTGGTGTTCTGAGCTTGTACCAATTTAATTCCTGGTATAATTTTAAAATTACATTTTCTCTCCACTAGGTTGCTTCAAAGCAGAGCTATAAATTTATAAGATACCTTCTGAACTCTTGCACTAATAAAATAAACATTGCGTTGGAAGTCATTTTGCTTCCTCCTTACAAAAATCAATGCACATTTAGGACTACTTTTTTGGTGAGCCACATTATGCTTACTATTGGAAGTACCCATGAGCACTATTGCCATCCTCTGCTTTCCGTACACCCTATTGATTGCTGTTTATCTGCCGTGTGCTTGAGAAGTAAGACATCTGTGCTAGATAACTTAGGTGTTTGGTATTGGACATGCTAGAGCTACCTGCCTTGGTATGGAGATCAAACCCAGTGAAGACACAGCATGGTAGTAAACTGCAATTGCATGAACCTTTCAAAACCCCTCACAGCATCAGGTCAGGGATCCTCTAGTGTGGAACTCAGTGGTGCCTGCTTCCCCGCTTGTGTGCTTCTCTCTGCTCGCTGCTTCAGTAATCCCCTGCTTGGTAAGGTGAAGGCTATATTTCTCTTGGCACTTCAGCTGTGAGTCCAGGGTTGCTCCTGTTGCCTGCCTGTGCTGACTCACACATTCGGTGCAGGACATGGGAGCAGTCATGCCATGGCCAGCAAATAGTCACAGACTGGGGAGGGCACAAGCGCTGGATTTCCCTGGCTGCTTTCCTAGCTACAATGGCCCTGCCAGAAGTGTGGCCTGAACTCAGTGACTGGGTGGTGGGTATCCCCCAGGTAATTGAGATGTCTGTGCATGAATTGTTACGGAAAGTAGCATCAAAGTCTTCTCCCAAGTTAGCGGAGAGACTGAATGGCTATTAGCTCTGGAGCACAAAGCTGTAGCATTACAGAGTAAAACGAGGGAGCTGGAAAAGGAGGTCAGGACTATATGAGATGTAAAGGCAATCATGCAAAAATTACTACTCAAGCAAAGCAATGCCACAGACTGCTTGGCACTGTAGAACAGCTGGCAGTGCCACAAAGGTGCAGATCTCTGGAAAACGTGAGCTTTTCATTTCCCTAAGTTCATAGTTTTACCACAAAACCTTCGTGAGATCCCAAGGAATGAGATGGAAATATTAGAAGTGAATTCTTGGACTCTGAGGTTGAATTTGAGTTGGATTCAGATGGGGAGGCAGCAAGAGTACAACCCCTCATACCAAGGGGGCAACAGGAGAGGGCAGATGGAAAGGTTGAGATCATTGACACTTATACTACAGAAGAGTCAAGGGAATTTCTAGAGATCTATGGGCAAAAGAGTGGGAAAGGAATACTGGCATGGATTTTGCAAGCTTGGGACAGTGGTGCTGCAGTCTGCATACTTATTAATGGGTGAAAAAAACCTATTAAGTCCTATAGCCAGTGGCCAAATACAACAGGTTAATGCTCAGCTACAAAATATCAATGCTCAGCTACAAAATATCAGAGATCCTGATGGGAAGGATGGTATTGCCCCCATGCTATTAACGGTTATCTACAGCTGTTCTCATAGCATATGCAGAATCTGCAAAATGAGGGTTGTCCCTCAGAAATTGGTGTACAACGGAAGAAGGTTTAGTGCAGCAGATGGGGATGGCTCACAAGTTAATTTAGATGAACCAATCAGGACAGGGTAGCAGTAATGAGAGGTATTGAAATGCAGCTTTTTGGGGGGATGTCAGCTCCATCGCTGCCTTAGAGTGCCCCAGCAGTCACAGGTGCTATTGGGTGCGTGGGTGCCCTGGTAAACAGCGTGAGGGAACTGGGACCATAATTTCAGGACCATCTGTGTGGCAGTGGATAAATGTAAACTGGCAAAACGCAAAGGAATTGCATTATGGGAGAGAAGGAAACAAATGTGGAATTATCTTGTGCCTGCCTATGGTAGGGGGGCTGGGGATTCATGGTCCTTCAGGTCCCTTCCAACCCAGGCCATTCTGTGATTCTGTTTTACCAATGGCAAAAGTTAGCACCTGTGCACAAATACTTTTCCCCTTTCTGCCTTACCTGCTACCTCACAGCAAAGCACTACCCAACAAACACCATATCAGCAGACATCAGTTTAGCAGCTCCCATCAAACTGTAGCTCTTTATGGTGAGGAGGATGGATGCCCTTACATTCCTCTAATCTCAAAGTGGCAGTCTGGAGAATATGGGACCTGAAGCTACTGCATTACAAAGTAACATTAATGATGAAGATACTACATTACAGATTTATGGGTAGGGAGGAAATCCCAGCCCTACTCTCTGAGCTGACCTAGAGATCAGAATTTCACCTAAAATAGAAGTCTAATAAATACAGTGTTCAGTAATCAGAGTAGCTTTAGACGTGCTATGTAAGCACTCAAAGAAAGCAGGTTCAGGTCCAAAACAAATGGGCATTTTTGGGGTGGGGATGACGGGACAGGGGGAAGAAAAAGAAGGTGGGGAGAAACAGAAAAAGGCAACATGCAGCTCCTTTGAGTTTTGTAACTTCTAAAACAGCACCTTAAATTACTGAACATGTAATCTGATTCTAATGGAATTTTTATCCTAAATGCTATTTCTTCACAAAAGAAAAATTTTCCCCTGTTTTTTCGAAAGATTTATGCCCACAGCAAAAAATAAATACATAAATAAATAAATAAATAAATAATGATCAGAGGGGATAAATTATCCACTGTATTCCAACAACCCACCATGCCCACCAGACCTGACACTGAATTTATATCCCTCTTCTTTTAAGAGGAAGTAGAACAACAACAGAAAATTGGTATTTGGACTGCATCTGTTTTCTCATTCTCCTCTGTCAGGAGGCACTATGCACAGAGGAGCACTCATCTCCTTTAGTCCCCCAGGGGCTGCAGTGCACACAAACACAGCTCCAGTCTGCCTTAGGACACAGTCAGCCTCTCACTCAGCAAACACCATGAGGTTAACCTTCTTTTCCAGAATGAGATTGCTTCTCCTTCTCCAACCTTTTTCAATTTTAAACTTCAAGTATAAAATCACTGACTTCTCAAGTACCTCAGGAAAACCAAATTTTATTTTTAGGATTATCAGCTACTCAGTTGTTGGGGCTGAAAACCATTTGAACAATGACAATGGCTTTGAAGTCCACGACTAACAGCACTGACCCAGCTCCAGCTAAAGGCGAGGTTCTGTTACTTTCACACCATCCCATAAAACTAAATTCTGCCTTTCTATAATCCAAGCAAACAAGAGGAGAAAGAAAACTGTCAATTAATTTTGGCGTCGCAAACTTGACAGTTGCTCAAAGCAGCCACCCTTGCTATTTTTACTAATCTTAAAATTCAACATGAGCTCTGCAGAGCATTATGAATCACTATGTTATTTTCTAAACCAGCTCAGATTTAATCATCATTTCAGAAAACAGAAAAATAACACGATGTTCTGGATCCTTCACCAATAACTGTGGAAGGGGGCATGGCACTAGAGGCAGACACTGTGAGCTGCATAACTCAGGGCAATAGCCCACGTGAAAAACCAGAGCATAGAAGCCATTGCAAACAAGAAGTTGAACAGAAAAGGAAGACTAATACTTTTCAATAACCAAAATATGTTAGCTTTCCTTTTGCCAAGTAAAGTTTGTCTCCGTATGAAAGAAGGAGGAAATCAGGCTTGCCACACATCTATATTTCCTGTGAGCCACCGAAAGCAGCTTCCCACAGCATGTTAGCCTTAGGTTTTAAACAGCCTGTGTAGATGGAGGCAGGGAGCAATAGGGCATGTGAGGTAAGTCAACCTCCAGACACGTATACAGAAATGGGTACATAACCTTGTTCTAATTTACATAAAAGATATGTCCAGCATAGTCCTAAATGCTGTACCTAAGACTGTACACTTGTAAATGCTGCAAACAAAGCACTGCAATTACCTTCACATTATATTTGAAGTCACAATTTCCACGCACTGATCCTCAACACCCTGCACTATTTTAATGGCAGTTTGCCTGAGTGTGTGTCTGTAGTGACGGAAGCAGGAGGAAAGATGAAATGAGCTGTACAGCAATGGAGCCTTCTCCCTTAGCCTGTGATGTGAAGCACGTTTCCTGCTGGGCGGTGCTAATGGGCTTTGTAAATCACTCTTTTTGAAACAGAAATAAAAAGTTATTATTTCCATCTACTACTGGGAAAAGGGCAACAAGAGGGCATAAACACTTGCCCTAGAAAATAGAGCGTGCCAGTGTGTAACATAGGACTGAAACGTGATGCTTGTTCCTAGAAGAAAGTCAGTCTTACTGTACAGAAACAAACAAAAAAAGGCTGTTTTCTATTATTCTCTACACGAGAACATTAAAACAAAATAGCCACACTCTCAATGCTAGTTACAGCTGCATCTCTGTTTCAGTGAGCACCATTATAAAAGATTATAAACCTTTCAAAACAACCTTAAAATTGCATTTAATAAGAAATCACAGAAACTAAAATCAAAGGCTGCTTTTTTCCATCATTTTCTCATCAGTCCCCACTGCCCCACAACACACTATCCTCTCACTAGTGCAGAAAAAAAATAATAAAAATTTAATGTCAGAAATTTCCTGAAGCAGAGCCCATTATAAAACATATGAATTCACCTGAATTTTGGAGTGCATATTTGCAACTTTCAATGGCCTTGCTTTCAGATGCTGTAACAGCAGAACTACTTTTGTACCAACGTACAAGCCCTCTTTGCTCTCACCTTTTGTCCTTCCAGAGAAAGAAACAAGAAAACGGCGTTCTTCTAAGAACCCATTCGATTTCTCCCAAAATAAGCATGGGGACAGATGAGGTGATAGAGACAAAATATGATTGCAAGACATGAAGGGTTAGGTTTTGTTCTTGCACTTAGAGTTTAATGCCACTGCTGAGTCTGAATGCAGTCAGATCAGCAAATTATTTATTAACAGAGCAATTCATTCCAGTTACAGATTTCAGCAGAGCAAACCAAAGGCAGAAAACTTTCCCGGAAGGCCGTATGAGACACATGGAATGTCTTTAATGGAGAGAGACAAGTAGTCCATAGAAGTCTTAATACTGTTGGTACTACTGTTGAACTACTGTTGAACTACTGAAGGAAGAGGAAGATGTTTATACAAAGTGACAGAGGGCAGGGCTCTCATCCCCGCCTCAAACTCAACTCAGTACCTATAGCTGACATGGAAACATGAAACTGTGATCTTATCCCATTCAACAGCAGCAGGAGGAACCGAAGATTATTTAAAAAGACAGCATCAGAAATCAGAATGATTTTTATTTTTTGCTTTTTAACAGGTGGAGCTAAGAAGAGAGATTGAAGAAAACCATGTGCAGTCACATTAGCATCCCCTTCGAAGTCCTAGGTATCTTCTCTATTTTTGTAGTTTCTATAGCCATACTAGCAGTCAATTTTACTGCAAATACGTGAGATTCTAAGGTACATAATAGCAACACTTAGATACACACCTCTGTAGAAAAACTCAAAGCTCCAGATCATGTTTCTTCGGAGGTACATGAAGAGGATGTGAATAATATCCATGAGAACAAACCAAAAAACTGCATCAGTCATTTAAAATTCTAATATCTAATTCATTTATAATCTTTACCTTAAATTAGAGTGATCAGAACCGACAGAAGCCCTCAAAATCCAAATGCAGCGTGATAACAGAAAAATGCAGCGACCAACCAACAGCAGAACAGCAGAACTAAAAGCAGAATGTCATTTACCTAAGCAAAAACAACTACCTTACACTGGATTTACGAGGTAATAGATGAAGTTAGAGGCAGATATCTGAGGACAGCTTAGTGACAGTGAAACTACACGTATAATGCTAATTATATCCACCTCAAAAGCATGAGCACATGCTCACTGGCAGAGTCTTCAAAACAAAAAGGTCCTTCTTTGAAGGAGGCTAATTCTTAGTTTCACTAGGCTGCTGACAAAGGCTGCGACTTTCCCAATCTCCATTTTGTTCCAGTATCCCAAGGCTCACACCATCGGGTGTGAAAGTCACAATCAATTCTGATTGAAGTCACGCAAGTGAAATCAGGGCTTATGCATACTCTAAGAGCTATCCATTATCATTAACTGGATACATTTTATTAATTTCCACGCATTTTATCTAACCTCCCAGTGAAATCATTATACGTACACTCAAAACATTAAAACATGGAACACACTGTAAAGGTTTAGGTCTAAACGCTGTTCTTGCAATATGTACTAACATACTCTTTTGCACTTTTAGCTCATTGCAAATGTGAAACCTTTTCCACTGCAACAGGAAAAAGACACCACGCGCATCCACTCCTAATTGCACCCCAGAGATGGACACGTTCAAACTGAAGATCAAATCAACTGCTTTACAAAATAATGCTGCTGTGAAACTGGCTGTAAGGCTCAGGTAGCAATATCACTTCTTAAACTACAGATGACTGCTAAATACATCACTTGGATGATAGCTAAAAAGATTCATTGCAAGTAAAGGTCAGGCCCTCATGTGTCCACTGCTTCTGATAAATAACCTATTTATACTTGCATGAGAAATTCTAAAAAAAGACATAACTGAGCAGGATGAACATCAGCAAATTCAATTATTTACCTTCAAATGTGCCTTTTTTTTTTTTCCTGAATGTGTTTCAGGAACAGACAGCACGGGAAGCTTTTGTTTTTCATTAAATTCGTTTTGTCTCACTAGCAGCCAGAAGTAAGCTTACTTATTCTGCCAACCAGCATGTGAGTGAATCAATGGTTTTATAACCCTGACCCCTAGCTGTCTCAATTTTCTTGATAGCTAACTTTATTTGAAATTGAGAATGCATTTTGAGAAACACTGCGTCCACATGATGCAATTCTATTCCACACAGTATTCAGCAATGCACTACATACTACTGCTCCAAATCACAGCACCTGCATCCTTATAACATACATTAGATTGTTCAACCAAATTATTACGCCTGCAGCTTTGCAACCCAGTTGTGAAATCTGTTTTCCTTGGTGCTGTCTCCAGTGTAGAACAAGATGGCTGAGTATAAAAAAAAACTTCCTTGTATCACTTGCTTGTTTCTACAGTGGTGTACAGCCAAGTTTGGAGACGCTTTATCAGGACGGTGCACTGAAGATTTCTACTTTTGTTTAGCATAGACACAACTGGATTCCAGTCCTGCTTTTCAACTGGAAGCATGCCTGCTTTCTTGAATGATGAGAATGCCATGGCAATCTTCAGGTCCACCTACCACTCACATTGTTCAGACTGCCATTAAAGGAAAAGCCGATTGTGCTCACAGCTGTATGGTACATCAACAAAGCCAGGATTATAAAAATATTCTACAGGAAAGCAAATAGCAAAAATCTTCCTCTTCTGAAAGTACTCAAATCATCTGTCCATAAGATAAGCAGGAAAGCCGTTGGCTTCTTTCATTCCAGGGACACTGAGCATGAGAATAGTGAAGGCTGAGGCTGACGGCAGCTCTGTAAACAGATACAAAGACTTGGCAGCCACTACACATGTGACACTGACACCATCTCAAGACCTACCTGAGCACACACAATAGTTGGATACATTTTACTAATTTCCATTAGAAAGTAGGTTCGGTGCTAATATGTGTCCTTCAAACTCGAAGAGCTCCTTTGTATTGCTTCTCTAATTGCAATCCACATTTTCAACAGCTACTCAGTTTTCCTCACCCAAAAAAGTACTGTATGTACAACAAACCTAGTACATCCCTGCAAAAATTAACGTCAGACTTGTGCTGACATGACAAGTTACTACAAACTTCAGGTCAAACAGGGGAAAAAAATGGGTTATTTCCTACAAGTAAATATTCAGGGCCTCACTAACATGTTCATAGCAACAATCAGCAGACACTAAGGGCTTTTTATCAGCTGCTCAAAGAGACTTAAAAACTTTTTAAACAGTCAATTTCCATAAGGATCTCTTCTTTGCCATCAAAAACCTCCCTGCACTTCAAATTCAAGGCAGGTATTTCCCAGAATTCTCCTGTCTTACTGCATTTCTCTATGGTATTTATTTGACAGCAGTTTTAAGTTATAAGAAATCCTTTCCAAAATCTATTTGGCCAGTGAAAACTGTTACTGAGAGCAAAACTAGAAGCATAGTTCTCTCAGCACTGAAAAAGCAACATTAATAACATTTACCCTTCTCTACTGTCGACCAAACGAGAGGAGGACAAAGAAAAGACATCCATGCCCATAAAGAGATACTTTGCTACTGGGATTATTATGGAATCACTAAGTTTGGAAAAGACCTCTGAGATCACGTAGTCCAACTGTCAGCCCATCACTGCCATGCCAATAAACCATGTCCTGCAGAGCCACATCAACCCTTTTCTTTAATGCTTCCAGGCACAGTGACTCCACCACCTCCCAGGGCAGCCTGTTCCAATACCTGACCATTCTTTCAGTGAAGAAATTAATTCTTCCTAATATCCAACTTGCTATCATACGCTACCTCATATTCTTGATGAATCTACCAGGCTAGCCAGCCTTGGAGCACAACAGCAATATAAACCAAAATTCATCAACCGAAACACGTCACTCCACTGCACACTTTGTAAAATTACTACTGCCCAGGCAGTAAGTCCAATATTCCTAGATGTGTTCAGTTGCAACCACCTCAGCACAACAAATCCTGTGATGCTGAAGTAGCTTTCACCAGGTAAACCTCAACAAACCACAGAAATTATCTCACAAATCAGTAGTACCGAGACAAAGCAAGAACTTCCTAGAATAAAAACTGCAAAATTCAGAGCACTTTTTCCATAGACATATGATGCACATAAATATATCAACTACATAGCAGAACACTCCAATTTTTGGCAGAAAATTCATGTACCTTTTCATGCACCTAAATCTGATGTGTACAGATGGTGAACAAGCCTGCAGCAGTAAAGCAAACAGTTTTCCCAAAGCTACAAAGCAAGCTTGGGCTACAACCAGGACTAGAATAGTCCCTGAAGTAAATTCTTGGCAAGATCACTGTGAATTGGGTTAGTGTTATTTCACCTATTTTCCTCAGCCTTTCAAAATGCTTGTGAAAGCTTAAATCCGTTTTAAATTGATATCAAGCCATGAATGCCAACATTTCTTGTAAATTTTCTCCAACTGAAGATCTCCCCACTTTAAATAATTATAAGCATATTTAGGAGATCCTTAGCCCAAAAACTCCATAGGCCATTAGGCACCACTTGCCACATTATTCCTTAAATCCAAGCCTTGTTTTCATCCATCAGATGCTTCTCATCAGGGAAACTACACACGACAACCCAACAAACACCTCTTAGTGGGAGAATGGCAGGAATCTCTTCCAGGGAGCAGGGTTTCTCCCAAGCATTCACCAGGATTCAAAAATCACAAAACTGGATCATTTGGCTGTCCACATCTTAATATCACATTTTTTTTCACCCCCATGCACAAGCAATAGCAACAGTCTTCACGCAATCAGAATTCACATGGTAAAAAGCACATAATGAATTTTACTTCCTTAACTAACAGTCTGTAGAAATTAATTTGCTGTCCTATTTTTCCATGTCTAGAGAGAGACCTGTTAAATTACCTCTCCTTTTATTGTTGCAGTTAATTACACACAGAAATACCAAGTCGTGCTAAATGAAAAGGATACAGAGTTTATTATTAGTTTCTAATGTGCCACATTGAAGAGCAAACGAATTGGCCCTTTTGGGTACTATTAGTTCCACACAGTTAGGCATTATGGTCTGATACACGTTAGCAGCAGCAGCAAGGCAGAGAACAGTGAGGTCTAACAAGTTGGGAGGTAGGCAGTGATCCATCCAGCCCTCATTCACACTCTCACAAAACAACAGGCAAAGACCGATGCCTTTCACCTTCTTTCTATGTCCCCAGCAGTGTGCGCATACAACTTGATCAGCTCGGAACAATGCTAGCACAGACTGCCTCACTGCTTGTGCTGCTTGGCAGTTTTCTCCTAACTTCTTTGCCAAGCAGGAATTGATCTTCCACCGCCTCAAGGAACAGCTGCAGGGTTAGAAAACAGTCTTTCACCTTTCCAATCTTTAGTAGCTTTGTTACCAACTTCCATAATGCTGCTCAGGTCTGATGGTGTCACTCAGCTCTGTCCTGTTTTGCATGGAATATTTAGAAACACTTCTCTATGACTCATTAAATTTGTACTCAATGAGGATTTAATGGTACCAAATACCAATCTGTCATTAAATATCTGAAGCCATTCATAGTTCTGAAAGAGCATCCTTATCATGGAAAGATCACAAATCATTCTTTTGATCCCACACATAAGTTAGGCAGCTTCCATAAAATATCATTTTTGAGGAACTTTTTTCTAATTTAGACTTCAGTATTGAGATACTCTATCAGGCCTAGCAGGAGATTGCAGGAAACTACTTTTATTTCTCCCAGTTACAGATCCTAGCTGAACTGCAGACTGCATTTGCATTCTATTAAATCTCCCACTGAATGATAATAAATCTTCCCTCTAAAATTTGAGAGTTTTTCTTTTCAGAGCTCAGGGAAATGCAGTCATTCTTTCACCATTTATATGTTTCATTAAAAAATGATCTGAGGACAAAGAGCCTGGAAGTACATTTTCCTCACCTTGGCATACAGAGAAGACGGATTATACTTAACAGTTCCTTGATGCATAATCTTCAGTAGCAGAAGATACAGAGATCTAATGAAAAACCTTCATCTGGGATTCAGCTACAGATCCAGTTCTGCAGAAGATCTCATTATCTCAGCACTGCACCTAACTTAGAAATGGCTCAGAGATCTCTCCAGAAAGTCAGAGCTTGCAGTTACAACCATTAAAAGCCACTTTCACATAGCAGTTCCTGGAAGGCACAATGCTCTTGTCTACTTTCATGATATTTGTCAGACTATCCCCCTTCCTCTACAATTTATGTCTAGCAAAAAAATACCAGCTGGTTATTTCTGGTCACTTCTTTGACTAAGCACTGACTAATCTGCCTCCTCGAACTCTTTTCTTTCTTTTTTTTAATGCACATCCAAAGAGCACAAGATAGTAACAGATCATACAGGAAAGTCACAAATACATAGGACCTCTTTTTTCTGAGGAGGTTGATTTGCAAATGAAAGTTACTGTTTTATTTAAAATTACCTTGCCTTCCTCTGTCTCCAGATATTTGGCTTCCATCTTTGCCAAAGATTTATGATAATCCTTATTGGAACAAAACTAATTCCACCCAGTTGCAGTGCCCTTTTAATACAACGTAACAAAGTCTCCCTGTCTTTCAATTGGAATAATTTGTACCAATTGACAATACAGTGGCTTGACAGGATATCAAAATCTAAGTACATAAATCAGAGATCAGAACTGCAAACCTTTATCTCTCAGTACCATTGTCTCAATGGAAAAAAAAAGAGAAGAAAAAAAAGTATTTTTAGCTATTTTTGTTTTAGACTTAAATCTGTGTAACATTTTCGATCAGCTACAATAATGGACTGACCAAACTACAGAAATTATTTTGCAATGTGCCAGAAATGCATCTACCACCATACTGGAAAAGCAGAGCAGTTTGACAGAGGGTAATGGGCATCTATTACATTTACTTATAGTGATAAATAATATTTTCAAATGAAATATTAGATTAACTTATCAAACTGCATTTTTCACAAGATTAGTATTAACTTGCCTCTTCTTAAAAACTGTCATAGCATGTAAGAAACAAGAGCTACAAGACAAGTTTTGTGATCTTGCTGGTGGATTTTCAGAAGTGTCCTTTCCTTAACTCTGGATGAGCAACTTTAAAAGAGGCAGTGCCACCTGGTGCAACACCACCCTTTGTTATCCCAGTTTTCTCCACACACACCCTCAGCCTCTCAGAAGCACTCATTTCCATCATCACCACCAGAGCATCACTGGTGTTGGCAACTAGAAGCACATTTGTCAACCAGTGGTATTTCTAGTGGAACGTGGCAAAGATCTGCTGGGAGCTATACTTGATAGCTGCATTGTAAGGAAGCAGGCACTGCCCTTGCGATTATTTCACTGCTATTAAGTTCTTCCTATAGTTCTCCAGGCAAAGCGTTGACCAGGACTTGCTTGGACTTGTTCGTCTGTGTCCTCAGCAAGCTTTGAGACAATGATGCAAAAGAATAACCTCCTCACATACCGAAACAAGTTGAGTCACCTCCAGCAAGTTGGAAATAAAAATCTATGTTCAGGAACTATTAAAACGTAACCGGCTTCAGACCTTCAGCAAAAGGAACACTGCTACTGATAAATCACAGTGAGTAAGAGCTGAGGTGAGCCTACCAAAGCAGAATATTTATTTAAAAATTGATATAGGGATCAAGTTTACGTTTTGATGTCTACTAAGTTAGAATACATTAATATTTGAAAACTTCTGGCAGAAGAAAACAAACCAGAAAATATATTTATAATTTTTAATATGGCGTAGGATTTATATAATGCAGTAGATGCTAATAACTGTTACAGTTATTTAGGACTAGATATTGCCCTGCTCTATTGCACAGCTTTGCACCAAAAAAATCCTCTAAATCTCAGCGAAGACAGACAGGAGGACAGGGGACAGCCTTGTGATTGTGATTTGTACAGTAAATAGCTTAGCACACTCGAGGGTTCCTCATTCTTTATGAAATGATTTTACAGCTCTAGCTTTCCCTGAGCATCAGCACTGAAGTTTAATTCCTGGAGATCATCTTCTCTGAGCAGGAAGGAGTCACCATTTAGATCAAGGAATTATTACGTTTCAAAAAGGAACAGGGTGTTACACCTTAGAGGTTAGCATTTAAAAATGAACTCAGTTGGTCCAATAAACATCCAGCACAGCAACAGTTTTTCAATTTTTGTCTGTTTAAACATACAGATACAATCCCATCCTGTATCTACACTACCAAATCTCACAGGCTTCTGTCACAATTTGCCCGTCAGCTCAGTAAAAAATGTCATGACGCGTGAAGCGCTGCAGATTTTCGACCTACACTTCAACAGTTATCAGTCCTGAACTTGACACCCATATGCTATTTTCTCCTACCAAGAAAGTCACTTGGAGTTTTGTATGCCTAAAAAAAGACAGGCCCTTTTACTTGCTTCTCATTTCATTTTCAGTGAATGAAAACTGTATTTTGCTGTTCTGAAGTGCGGTCTGACCTGTACAAAAGGCTGTCTTTTGCCAGTGCCGCACAGGTTATTGAGTTTTGTCCTTTACATCTTACATATAACATAATACAGGACCAAGCTCTGTTTTCAACTGTATTGATGCAACTACGAGGTCAACAGGGCTACACAAGTGTCACCATTATCAGAACTTTACCTTGGGAACGTAAGCTGTATATTTCATTAACAATTCTGGGAGTCTACAGTCCTGAAGCACCTATCTATTTGTAGCTGATGTAATTAACTGCCCTGAGAAATGAAAAATGAGGAATTTGCATACTATCACACAATAGTTCTACTCTGTATTTTGCCCCTTTATTTGGTTTTAAGTTTCTGAATGGTGTTGTCCTAAAATGTAACTTTCTGAAAACGCACTCAGACCTTCAGGAGTGAGAAATGCAATTCTGTACAGTTCCCATAAGAGAAAATACCAAGACTTTCCATGCCATTGGGGAGCCTGGAGAATTCTGCTCAGGTACACAGCTGACACACTGTTACACAGGTCTGAGTTCAGAATGCCCAGCATTTTTCCAAAATTCAGTGACCTTTAAAGAACGTTGAATTGGACATCCAAAATAAAGAGTCTCAGAGAGTGCTGCTGGGCAAACATGAAGGAAAGTCCTCATATATTTAACTTTTTTCAAGCAACATTAGGAATAGGTGACTGGGAAAATGATACATTCATTAATAAATTAACATAGCCACCCCCAACTCAGTTGTACAGGCAGCATGCCTGAGATGAGAAATGAGGCATTACACCACAACATCCACATCTGAGCATCCAGAGGACATCTTCATTGCTCAGTTTCTCCCATGTAACTCCATTTTCACTGCATCAGAATAACATCACAGGGGAGAAGAATCAGCAAATACGTCCTACAGGGAGCCAAAATGTGATCTGATGGCTGGGTTTAGTTATTTGAATGAAAAAAAGTGGGCCTGGATCCAGACTTTCTAATGTTTGTAGGCATTTGAATGTAGAGGATCTGAACTAGCATGAGCCATCTTAACTGTGAGGAATTTCTAACCCCAAACTTCTTTCTCCCCGCGTTTCAAGCAACGTGCTTCTCTAATTTCAGCAACATGGAAGTTTGCTTTAATAAAATAACTTTCTGGTTTCTGACAGCTCTTTCCTCAGCATTTTCCAAATAGCCCAATGTCAGCTTTTTCAGTGATGCATCCACTTGCAGAGCCTATTCAGGCCTGCTGCAGTCACACTGGGATAGGCTGTCTGCAAGTTCCTTCTTGACAGCCACCCTTCACAAAGCAGGCATACATTCTAAATCAAGCTCTGACTATGAATCTACCCAACCTCTGACTACAAAGAGGGCTTTTAGTGCAGAATTTTGTCCGTACGTTGTTGTGATATATTGATATGACTGCTCCATTCATTGGGAAACAATTTTATCAATTTTAGTTAATCAAATCAAGAAGATGAATGAACAGAATGCTTTCTGTGAATCACAAATCTGAGCTGGACAAGAAATACCAGAGAGAACGTGAGATGTTTTCTGCTTTTGTAGTGTTATCAGAGATTAGGTCTTTGGGTAGAAACTAAACTAGAACAGCAAAAGCCATATTTGCGTATTTTTCAGAATTAGACTTTAGTACCAGGAATGTCAAGACACAAAGAGTAACATTTCAAAACACAGAAATTCCATTCCACCAGTAGCAATCCCTCATTCTCTATTGTAACACTGAAACAAGGCTCACTATGAACTTACAGAACTGCAGCTACAGAAAGAAGTTATGGTTATTACAAAATGATTTAGATTGCACCATTATAGTACACACAGATATGCATTAAAAGTGTTTTATTATGCTAACATTCTTCTCTTGGGTTACTGTATATCAGAGAGATGTAATTATATCAACATGGTTACTCCATTACTACTTGGGGCGCTGAGCAACAAGCCAACATTCATCTTTGTAACTTTTATTGTGCTTAGGCTCTGTTTCTGACTACATATTTGAAAGGATCAAAATCCACTCTCGATGATAATTCCACAAGCATGGATATTTCAGGCAACACAGAAATGAAAAGTGAAATCGACTGATCTGTCAGGCATTGCTCAGTATCTGAACGTAAACATATTGCACAAAACCCACAAATGTCAGAATATGCATAACTGATCCTAAGCAAGCCTAACTTACAGCCACTGTAGACAACATCATAAGGTTCTGCTGACAACAACAGTTTCACAAACTGAAGTATTTAAGGACTTCACAGAAGCCTTGTGCAACTACGTGCTGGCAAGCAATACCTTCAGCAGCACCCAGAGCTGAAGGGATCCCAGTTACCATCCAGTGCAGGTGTTGTGTTTAGAGATGGGAAAGCAGTGTTTAGAGACTGCTGAAGCTTCCAAGTGGTCTTTTAAAAGTACAGCATTTCTGTGGTAAAATGAAGTATATTAAATGCCTGATGGCAAGAGATCTTTTCATTCAGTTGAAGGAAAACCCTGATTTTGCTGTTATGGAAGTTCTACTTCTCAACGTTTGTGAACAAAAGATAGCAGTTTCATTTTCCCTTAAGCAGTCGATTTGTTCCAGACCCAACTAGACTAATTCAACCTCTTCAATGCTGAGAACAAACCCAACTTTGATGCATACATCAAGAATTCTCCTCCTCCCTTCCAGTACTTAAACCCACAAAATAGCCCGTATCAGAAAGAACTAATTCCAATCACCTGAGGCAATTATAAAACATATATGTATATGTAAGAATATCATCATTTTAATTTATACACACTTAACTCCCAAAATAAAACACATTCAATAATATGCTTCCCATCCTCCTCAGTTACCAAAAAGTTGCCACCAGCAATGTCCCATCAGGAATACAGGTTCTAAAGAGCAGCAGAAAGATGTCATGAAAAGACACACAGAGACCCAAATGAGACCTGCTGTCCAGCAGCCATCCTGCTCTTCCATACAGCACTGTATGTGTGTGGAAATTTTGGTCAGAAGGTCTTTTTAAGAGTAAGCCCAATACAGAGGGGCAGGCCATTAGAAACAGAACGAAGTCTAGTTAAAAACAGAACCAGGAGATTTCTGAACCACCTCCCCATTCTGCACACAGACCATGCAACAAGCATTGTTCCCCTTAGAATTTTTCCTACCCTTCAGGTCCTCCATTGCCTCATCTGCATTTATCAAGTAATTCAGTTCCCTAGCCAAGTATCTTTATGACTTCAACTGCAGCTGCAAATGCAGTGTCATAAGTTACATTAGAAGAAAGTATTTTAAGGCCTATGAAAGTATTTACATAAAGACTTTTTATGGAAATCATAAAGAGTAGTGAGAATACAGTCAGTGCTGCAAGAGAACAGACAGTGCAGTCACACAATTAGCACAGCAGGTCCCCATTTTTCACTGAAATACAGCATCAGGGATACGTTGCTAACACCTTACCACCACAGACAAGGGGTATAAAGGAAATGGGATGCTTTAAATAGCAGGTGTTTGCAAAGAACTGCCAGTGTCAGACACCCCAAAGTGACAACTCGTCATTTATATCAAACAGGACACCACTCTGGTAAGCTGCCATGCCTCCCAACCCATGGATTGGCTAGAGGAACCTGCTAAAAGGACAGTAAAAAGAGTGAGCTCAGCCAGTGTAAAACAATAAACTGAGTAGAACTGCAAAAATGACACGGGGAAGCAAAACGATGAACCACCGTATTTTCTTCAAATATTAAAAAGTTTTAATGCTAAGAATAGCAGAAGCCCTAACAATACTTCAGCTGGTTCCCCCTCTGCTCTTCACAAATTCAGCCCCATCAGATCACAAGAAAAGATTCAAAAATCAGTCTGCTATTAACAGCTGACTTCAGCAGTTCAGTGCCATCCACTGCAACTGAACACGCAGAAACAGTGCATGCAGGCAGAGACCACCTTCTTTATTGCTAGGTTGTTTTTCTGGGTTTCTTTTTGTAGAGTTTCTCAACACTATGATTGCCACAAATAAGTAAAACAGAAAATAAAAAGCTTCCGTGCAGCCAGATTTTTTAAAAATATCTTTTTAAAAGAAATTGAGTGTTTTATTGCCCATTTTGTACTTATATTTTGTAACTCTGACAAAATCAAGCCATTTCTCAATATTCCCTAAGATTGTTTTGTTCCAAAACATAGTTTCCTCAGTACAAAAGACAGACTAGAGCCTTTTCATTCAGCTGTCCTGCTTTGTTGTTAATATTCAAATTCTTTTTACAGTGCTAGATTTTGCTCTCAAGCATTCCTGCTCTTTTCTCTGCTTTTTGAATCAGGCTATTGTACCTGAATTTCTATTAAAATTGCTCCAAGTAATGTACGTCCAGTTTTCAGAGACCATTTGGTCAGATTCTAATAACGCCTCCTGGGAGCTGACACCAACTTCCAGCAGCAGGTCGAAGGCTTTAGATTAGGATAATAAAACACATGCTGCTTCAGCTTCAAAAACAAACAAAAACCACAACAAAAAAGCAAGTCTGCCTTTATCAAGCTGAAAAATCATGGTGTTTTTTGTGTTTCCCCCCCCCTTTTAAGTAGAGAACGTACCATTGCAAACATTTTGATCCAGGTTCCACAATTCTTTTTGTTTTTATGACAATTTAGTGCATTTTTGCACTAAACTAAAATATATCTTTATTTAGACAATGCAGTAGTTTTTTCCTGTTTTAAAATACAAGAAATATATTTTTCAAAGTAAAGATGTTTTGGTTCAATGTGTTGGGTTCTTTTTTCCTGAATTCTTTGTGTAAAGGCAAAATAGACAATATGTCCTGAGAATTATAGAAAACCACCAGCTTAACAAGAGGCTGGTTTTGTTCCTCCACGTTAACACTGTCTTTGAGTACCTGCCAAGTAAAAAAACTATATATTTCCCCTTATAATTCATTAATATTTCTTACACTGTTGCAACTATGAATCCCAGGTGGATTAAGGCTTATTTGACCTCTTTGGTTAAAGGCAATTCAGTGCATAATGATTTTTTACTGTACTCCGTAAAATGAACAATTTCACATGCATAAATGCTAGCAGGAATCAACATCTCCTGTTTCTTTCTCCGACCTTCAACAACCTTGTTGTTTGCAGAAAAAAACCAACAGTTTTACTAATTCATAAGCACTCTGCAGACACAGGCAGCCCAGAGAGAAATCTTTTCAGCAGTCGCAAAGAAACATGAGAAAGCTTCCATAAAGATTCTGAGAAATTCTGAGAACCCAAAAGAATACAAGGGAAAAAAAATGCAAAAAAAAAAAAAAAATAGAGAAGAAAAGAAAAAGAAAGAGGTGTGAAGATTTAAAATATTCCCAATACTCACTGAAAGCAGCCACTGCAAGAGCCAGTGTGACAATAATGGAGACCCAGGAAACCCACAATGCCTTCTTTCTGTAGCTTTGAGCTTCATGAGGTTTTAGCCTTGTACTGCTTTCTAGTAAACCTGATAAGCAATAAGCAAAGAGGGTATGAACAATACATTGCTCTTTTTAAAGGCACAGCTGCGTTAGTTCAGACCTAAATCTCACATTCACATTCTATATTACTGTTAGAATCAATACAGAATCAAACCCTCCTCACACGATCATGGTTAGGTGAATGAAGCCATCAAAAATGTATGAGTAAGCAAGCAAAGCACACACAAGCTGTTTTGATTTCACAAAGAATAGAAAGCTTGCACCTCAGTCACTTAAAAGAGCACTGCAACTGCACAGCAGTGAACAGAAATTTACATTACTGTTTTCCACCTTTACATCCACACAGTGAAGGGCCCAGTGCTACACTCACTGAAACCAAAAATCATTTCAGGAATTCAGGATCCTGAACACAATAAACATAGGAGAAAAATGCAGGTCTGACAGTCTCTGAGAAGTAACCTACCAATGCACGAAAATACTGTGAGCATATTGTTCATCAAAGTAGAAGCAGGCACTCCTTAGAAGCAAAGCTATCACAGTTGAAAAAACCCCTTGAAGCACAGTCCCACATAGCAAGAATACATCTCCAACCAGAAGCTGCATTAGGGACTGATTGAAGAACAATTCTGGCCTTACTGCAATCAGGGTAAAAGTCTGCTAACAGAAGCAAACAGGACTGCTTTCTCTCATTACTGATGCTTTCCATTAGTGGAATTTTTTTTTCCACTTGTTTTAAATAGCAGAAAAGAATTCAAGTTAAAAAATAAAATAAAATTGCTTTAATTGGCTTTTGTTCTCTCAGCCTGGGTTTTAAGCCACTTTTTGGGTTGCATTCATAACAAACAGGCTTGTCTTTTGTTTATCCCATCCAGATTCTTTCCTGCTGAAGATACTTATTTCATTTAAAACACACAAATACTTCTTTTTCACCAGCAAGTTGCAACTCAAATCTGCTCAGCTGGTAAGAGAAGGCACAATGATTTTTCACTTTCTTAACAAATTACTCCAGGAATTGTGGGTGGCTTTTCTCAGATGACTATCTCGCCTGCCCCCACTGTACACAACACCAGTTTAATAATGCAGTCTTTCATCTGGTCTCACACCTTAGGCAAGGGCTAGAGAACAGGAGCGCTGGGGGACAAAGCAGATCGCAATCTAACAGCTGAAGCTGTAATATCCTCACCTTCCCCAGTTTTATCTCCAGTCTTTCTCTCATTGTCGCTTTGAGGGTGGGGACAAGCGATCTGCTTATGGGTGTACTCCTGACTCTACACCATGCTTCACTCAGTCCGTTAATGTTACCAGATATTAATTTCAACTGATCGTAATACGCTGGCTGTAAACTGCATTGGTTTTGCAATCAATGCAGAAGTGGATCAGCCATCTCTGCCTCAGGGGCAGCATGTGTCAGTGAGGGGCAGGCGTCCAAGGGTAGGAACAATTTCAGCCACCAGATTTTATTCTGCCATTTCAAGCCTGTCAGAATGACCAGTTCTAATCCAAGTCTTGCTGGTCACATTCACTCCCTCTTGGAAAAATGTTTTACGCTTTTTTATTCCTGCAAGGAAAGTGGACAGAGTTTCTCTATGAGAGTCCAGAAAGAAACTGGGAGAATTTAATTTAATGCTGCTCCTGTATTCTCAGAAAACTTAAAATACTGCCTGCCTTTTGTACTACACTCTGCCCTCTTTATGAACAAAAAATGAAGGCCTATTATGAAACAGTGTTTGCTTCTTACTACGTGAGTTCTTCTTCTAATACCTGAAATCTACCAGATGACAACTCTGAAAGGTCTGAGTCCCTTACAGGACTGCACAGCCATTTCTTACACAGTCTGCCTTCACTTGTGCAAAGGAATGGGTCTGTATTTTTGCAACGTTTCACCTATATTTTTTCAGTATATATATAGAGTTTAATTGCTATCTGCTGTGAGGTCATTAAAAACAGATCTTGAAATAAAGAATTAATTTCTACTAATGTAATCATGCAGAGAGCACCTTCTTATGTTTGTGGTATTTTCCCCCTTCTCCTCTCTCCCCAGTTCAAAAATTCTAAACTAAGGCCCAAATCTTGTTGGAATGCAAAATGAGGTGGTTTCCCTAAGCCAATTCTGAGTATCAAGACCTCAAATCTGAAATAAACACAGAAGAGAATGGCAGACATCCTCACCTGGTTCATTCTTTAAAGACATCCTACAGTTCATGGCTACTGCTCACTACTACCTGGGAAGACTAACATATACAGTTGATAATTACAAATCAAATAGTATCCTAATTAAATTGAGAAATGAATAATAAGCCCCATGGCTAGCATAGAACTCCTGATTGCTATTCATGTGTCGAGCACATGTCCAGTACAACAGAGACTGCAATCCTTATAAAACAGAACCACTTCTGCCGTGTGTGTGTGTCGTTCTCTCTCTCAAAATGGCTGGTATATTCCAGCTATCAGAGAGGTGATCCCTTCATTCCTACAAGAATTCAAATACATTTACCATATTTAACATTTTAATCCCTTAGAAGGATCATATTGTTTTTAGGAGTGTCCTAGGGGATGGCATGGAATAATACAAACTCATTCACATCACTGCCAAACCCATAGCAGGATTCACATAACACAAATCAACACCAGCTCATTAATTTACACACAACAACACAATTCAGAAAGTAAACCTCCATAACTTTTTTTCCACTGACCATAAGAAAACAAATTTTAAGCAACCATTGGAGGCTGAAAGATATTCTGAAAGAACCTGCAATCTGCACTGCAACAGAAATGAAAAGCTAATATCTACTGCTAAAATTCTTCCATTCTAAAATTAACATACTGGATGTTTTTACTACCAATATTTTATTTCACACACAGACATCCCTGAGGTAAAGAAGAGATCATGAGCTGGTTAAATTCACTGGATTTTTATTTTTTTATTTTTAGTACCTTCCTATATTAGCAGATTTTCTTAAAAAAAAAAAAAAAAAAAAATCAGAAGTAGAAAAAACCTGCCTAACAGTTGCAGAACACAAGCTTGGCATATTTGTGAAGCAATTCTAGGATATTCTTTACCATATGCTGACTTACCAGAAGTACTTTTCTGTTTGGCTAAGAGATCATTTTAAAATGTCAAGACAGAATTTGTGGAAGAGATAAGGCAAATAGAAAATTGTTCATCTAAGACATTAGAAGACCCCGTCTGAAAAATTACCACTCATTCTGGATCTGCATCTTAAAGAGTAAATATCTTGTTCTAAAATTTGAGGTTATTTTTTATTTTTAGCAAACATGGAAGTATCATCTCTATAACTGGATCTGCTATGATTCATAGGAAAGGATCATTAGAAACAGTACAGTCTAAAAGGACAGACTGTAACAATTTCAATATGGACAACCTGCAAAAAGCATACCAGGATTTCCTCTACAATGACTGGGAATGATGCCTGTAGATGGAATTGATGACTACAGGAAAAGTGATGAGAAAAAGATACTGCAAAGGCTACGAGAGAGCGTGAACACAGAGAAAGAAATAGAATCAGCTTTAGTCTCTTCTCACTCCAAGGAAGAGATAAGGCTATGTATATCAGATTCTCCCTTATAGGAATTCATACCAAGATGGCCAGCTTTCATCTTTAGCTCCGTCATACTGGGCACAAATTAAGAATTTCTGCGCTTAAACATCCACATCTGAACCCCAACCAAAATCTGTGGTGCCCATGATCTAGAATAGAACCAAAGCCTCAAACTGCCCCGAGTTAAGATGTCTGTCCTCCGCCATCGGATGCCACAGCCAGGTTCCCCTGGGAAGCGGATGCCCCCAGTGTGACTGAAACCTGCCAGGAAGACGCTGACTGCTCTTCCCCACTGCTGCCCTACTTCACACCCAGGAGATGTAAGCAAGCACAACAGGAGTTTGTAGAGCTGGGGAAGAATGCGAGATACGGGGTTACATGTATGATGGGAACATGGAAGTGACTTTGGGATGCTTAAAGAAAAAAAAGAGAGAGAGAGAGAAAGGGGGGGGGGGGGTGGAAGGAGGAATGCAAGAGAGATGCTAAGCCTGGTATGTGAAATAAAAATGGAGACAAATTGCGTGAATCGGGAACCTGGAGGCGTTATGGAGGCATTACGGAGGAGGGTTACAACGGCAGCTGGCGGCGCTCCCAGGGGGCAGCAGGTAAGCCAAGAGCCACGCACACAGGGAACGGCGTCCAAAATCAGCGCCTTTAAGGCTGAAAGCTAACTGACGCGGTTTGGAAGCCGGCAGCTTTCCATCCCTGGTCAGACAACCAGGTAAATAACAAAACAACAACAGTTTCGTGGGGCAGGGGTAGCGCAAGTGCCACGACGGGACCGCAGCGCCCTGCCCGCCCCTCACAGCCGAGCGGCTCTTCCCGCGCAGCGCCGCGGCAAGCAGGCGAGTTTCGGTCGAGGTGGGAACGGCCACGAAGGGAGTTTATAAAAATATCTCGGAAAGGGAAAACCCGGGGTAGGTTGGAGGCAGGTTGACAAACAGATGCCGGCTCGGAGGGGCCCGGGGACGGAGCGGGGATGTGACGGGACTCGTCCCGAGGGAACCGTGCGAAGCGCTCACCTCTGTCCTCCGGCCCCTCGCCGAACCGCCCGCTCTCCCCGATCCGTAGCTGCTCCTGCTCCTGCTCCCGGGCAGGCACGGGCGGGCTGCTCCCGGGGGGCTGCACGATGGCGGGGTCAGGAGTGCTGTCCAGGGCGGCTGCGGGCGGCTCCATGGCTCGCGGGAATCGGGCGGCGTCTGCGGAGCGAGGAGCGAGCGGAGCATCCAGCCCCGGTGCGAGCCCGGAGGAAGGAGGAGACTCCGGCTCAGAGCATCGGGGAGACGAGGAGAGAACAAACTCCTCCGGCCGCTCCCCGCGGCCGCCTCATTGCTAACCTCGCCGCCGCCGGGGGTGGGGGGGAGCAGGTGGGAGAGCGGTGCCGCCTCCCCGCGCCGCCCGTCCCCTCCCCGCCCCAGGGAGCGGCTCTCCGCCGGCGGGTACGGCGCGCGGCCTCGCGAGGAGCGGCGCGCGAGGGGCCGTCCCGTGCGGCGGGGCTGCCCTCGAGGCGAGCGGGAATTGCTTCTGTGGGCATCGGCCGGGAAGGTCTGCTGTGAGCCGCCCCGGGGGGCCTCTCGCCCTTCGGAACCTGCAGGTGGCTCCAGCACCGTGGGCGTAATTAAGGCGGTCGGCCGAGTCGGTCCCTGGGGTGAAGGCTGAGGGCAGCGCTGCCGCGTGCCCGCTCGGCCCACCGGAGCCATTTGTCGCCATGTGCGCCCTTCTCCAGACCCCACAACGCAGAAATTTTGTTATACTGACGGTCCTTTGTTAACAACGTTAGGCTAAAACCTGCCCTAAAAGGTACAGCGGTCTCGTGGAAGGGTGAGGTTGGAGCTGGAGGCCTGCCGGCACCCAGAGGAGCTCCCAGTTCACTCAGCTGCCATTCCCAGGGCTGGGGAACAGAGGGAAAAAATAAAAGCCTTGGGAGAACAGAAGTGGAAAAAATAGGAAGTGTTACTGATAGATCCGTGCCAGAACTGTTATCTTCTACTTCTCTGCTGGTTTCTAATGACTAAATCGAGAGGTGCAAATAAACAGAAGCAATTTCCATGCTAGCACAGCTCCCAGTTGCGTGCTTGGTAGCATGCACATAAATTTTGAAACTGCATTGTGCTTGGACTTGCATCTAGGAAAAATATCAGAAGGCCATTAGGCACTGCAGCCCAAGTACTCCACTGATATACATGCATGTAATCTCTATTATGTTAAATAAAGATGAGACTGTCTTTCTCTCTCGATAAAGCAACAGATTTGGGGAGTACAGAAGGGCCAGGAGGAACCTAACAGTTATGCAAGTGTATGAATATGATTTTATAAGCTGTTGATCTCACCTTAAAAAGTTTTTGCAATGCTTTAGGAATGTCAATTTGGGAATGGTTCGTGGAACATCACAATGGCTTAATTTTTCCTTAAAACACCTCTTGGTCCTGTATGGCAATCTTCAAAATCACTTGAATGTATACTTTAAAATATTGATTACTTGAAAAATTAAACACCAGTGAACATTAAAGAAAGTGACATCAATTGTTATTTTAGGAACTGGCTGGCATTCAGGTAACTGTACAGAATGGGGTTGGCTGTCATGGTGAGAGGTTGGTGTTTGCTCTTTACATAATCTCTTGATTCCTTTGTGTACAGTTTGCTGTGCCTAGGAAATATTTTTGAAGTCTTCAGGCCCCTTTCATCTTCACCCTTAGCCAACCCACCCTGCTTTGTGAGGCTCTTGCTCTACTAGATGGATCTACATAACTATGAATATAAGAAATACCTAGGGTACTTTTCCCTCATGTAATGGATACTATAGTACTATAGACTATTTGTTCTTACTGTCAAAAGTTTTTCACCTGCATAAGCTAACACAAGTGAGTTATTTTGGGGAAATGTTTTTTTGAGTTTGGGCTTAGTTGGGAGAGGTTGGAAACTATTGATTGTGTTGCTGCTTTTTTTTTTCTTAATTGGCAAATTATTCACAAAGGTTTGGTGACATTTAAACCTCCAAGATATGAGGAAACATCTGCACGTGTATGCATGTAAGATATGAATGAAAAGTAGAAAATGCCTTCTTTTATTTTCCCAAAGTAACTGTCACTTAAAATGTGTTTGTAAAGAAATGAAGATCCTTAAATGAGCAGAACCAGTTTAGTAGGCTTGTGAGAGACAAGGGATCGGGGTCAGATCTCTTTTCAGGATCTGGCAAGGATACAAGTACTTCTGGGAGGTATGCTTCCGTGTGGAGTTCATACAGTCCCTTGAAATTGCTTTAAGGGGTTTAATGCTCCCTAACTATTGCAGGATCCTTTCTCTTCTAGGGAGATGTGTCCATTCCTTTCATCAATGGGAGATAGACTAGCAACTCTCATCAAACAATACCTCCTTTCTGTAAGTTTGTCTAAGCTACTTTAGCATTTTTATAACTTACAGAAATGGTCCCAAGAGGAAAGTACCTGGAGATTCCTAATTCAGCTTCTTTACAAGGAAGTTAAAGTAGGTTTCCAAATGATCTGAGTGGAAAAAACAAGGTGCCAAGAAGACCTCACCACAATTTTCAACTTTCATATATTCCTTCTTTTTTTAGATGTTCTCAGCTGCTGTTCTTACAGACTGGCAGGGTCTGCAGCTGTCTCTGGATAAATGCTGTAGTGTTCATGCTATAGCAAAGAATATGAGGCTTGCAAAGAATATTAGTGTTGTTGGGGTTTTTTTTGTTTGTTTGTTTTTTTAATTTCTCTATTCAGTACTTTGAAACATGGCCTCATGTGAGAAATGATGTACTCAGCCTTTTACAAATACAAAGTTGCTACTTTAAGCAGCTCCACAATGGAGAGGCATTCAGATCAGACAATTATTTATATAAGCTAACGACGAAAAATCAGAAAGACCACCATGCCTCAGAAGCTGGAAACTGCTTTCCTTTCCAGCACTGCTTGCTATGTTACCCAAAGTATATTCCATTGGATTAAAAAAAAGTAGTGTTGGGGGTTTAAAGGCCTGAGTCTGATTTTCCAGCCCTGTTGTACTTCTTGTGTAGCAAGTGTGTACACAAAGATAATTAAGAGAAAAAGGCCCGACCATAATAATTATATAATATTATTTCTTGGCCCCTTGAATATCCTTTTGTTGGGTATGAACAACAAGAACAAAGTAAAAGGAAAGGAACCATTTCCCTGGGTTCAGTCTGGGTAGACTGATACCATGCCAAACGCTGCAGCTGCTGCAAGATTAATACACACTCACAGAATTTTGCTCTGTTAGAACCACCTGCAATTTCCATAGCATTCTGGCTTCCATGAAATGGTGGCTCCAAACAAAATGGAGCTCTCTTGCACTACAGCAACCAGAAAAGATGAAGACAAGCAGGAGTTTTCATCATCTGGATTGTCTGTAGTCTGGTTTTGCTGAGGTTATTTGTGGTGGTGGTTTGTACTTCCTTTCTAACTTCCTCCTTCTTTCTTCTGAATAAAGGAAAAACCACTCTCAGATTTGAGCTTTTTCCTTCAGGCCCACTCTACCTCCCAGCATCCACAGAATTTGTTATATTTGACAAAATTTGGATTAGGCCCATCTATTTTTTTCTTTTCCAAGGTAGACATTCTTCTGAGGAAATAAGCAACCTCTTGGCAGCACAGTAGTTTCTCTTCCTGAGTCACAGCCCCTTTGTTTCACTCAAACACATTCCCACAGCACCATCAACACCTATTATGGCACAGCAAAGAGTACCACAGTACAAAAAGGCAGAAAGAATATGGGGCTACTGTATCACATAGAGTGAGAGTAGAACCAATGGGTGACAACAGTGAAGTAAGTCCTTGTCTTTCAGGCAGCACTGTACAAGTGCAGAACATCTCTTATTCCTTTTCAATCTGTGTGGAGTTCAGAAGTATCACATGCTTATTTGTTATTCTGAAAACTACGGACTTCCTCTGTTTTATCTTCTTGTTAGCACTACTGACACAAATGCTTTCACCTGTGTATAATCAGTGAAGATACAGATGTCATAACTATGAAATAAACAGGAGAGTTTGACTAAGCAGGTTATTATACCAAAAAGAGAACAGATAGAGTGCTTACCCTTGTCCTGGGCTTGCTGTAAAACTCCAAAGGAGGGATCTCCAGAAGAGACCCTTCCCTCCTGGCAGTCAGTTTTTAAACGGGTCCAGGAGGGGTGCAGCCAGGCTCCCCCCCTTCCAGCAGCACGGGTGAATTGCCTTCACCTGTGCTCCCAGGGCTGACTCATGGCTCGCCTCAGGTGGTCAATCAGAGGTTCAGGCCCTGATTCAGCTGTTCCCATACACCTGAAATAACAACACTGTGGTGTGCCCAGAAGCTTCTGAGAAGAAAGTTTTCTTGATTTCATTAACATTAATTAGTCAGTAGTCCATGTTAACTAACATCTTGAGTGCAGCACTTCAACTGGGAGCCCTCTTGCACATCAGGAAAGAGCTGGTCAGCCTGCCTGGTGATTATGTTTACTATATTTAAAGATATAAGAGAAATACAATTCTGTCACCATTAGCCATTTTGTTTTCAGGCCCTTGTTTCATACACATCCCAAACACAAAAATGGCCTTTTTCTGGCGGTGTTAGCCAGGAAGGTTTTTTCGTTTGGTCTAGCAGAGGCCTTATGCCTGACATTTGGAAGAAAATGTTCATTTTTTGCTTCTATAAATGTGCCCTTCATGGCACCATAGCAGGAGGTAATAGCATCCTCATTCAGTTGTGTGCATGAAGTGGTAAGGTACTTTACATCATTCTCACCATTGAGACACTTTCTCTGCTAAAACTAACAGATGAAATATGCCTCTTTAGTGATTAAACCCTCCAGATTCTATATTTAACAGACTTCTTTTAATGAAATTAGTATTTTCTTTTTATAGATTATTCACTGTGCTGTGCAGTCCTTACTTCCATAGTTTTAGTCTGATTATTAACTTGGATCAAATATAATCAGAATGTTGTTTTGAGAAAAGAGTTTGATAATTTGCTGACTTCCTTCAGGCTATGAAAGAAAGCCTATAATATGATTCCCAGGGAATACAGCATGTATGACCTTGGCAAGTAATTGACGAACCTCGCATAAGCACCTACTCTTCTATATGATATTGCAGGATCATATTTGCAAAAAATGCCCAAGCTAGCAGGAGCCACCAGCATTAATAAAAGGCATTGTTGCAACAAAGGAGGCACAAAAACACAGCATGCAATATATGTCATCTTGCACTAATGAAAAGCTCTGGAAACAGATTCTTCACAGCGGTCATTTTCCATCTTAACGCTTTTTTAAAAGCTGTTGTAAATTGGAGTTAAAATTTCTGTGTAAATATGGGAAACCAAAAGGTTTACCTACAAAACCAAAACTTACCATTTTGCTCAGATAAATGCTGTTCAGCCCTGAAAGATGTGTGCCTCCCAACGTATTCCCAACTACGTTACATCGCTAAAGATGCTTTGTTTCCAGTGAATGGAGTGAAACTGATTTGGCAATTGTAGTAGTATTTCATTGATAATATCCGCAAGAGTACAAGAAAGGTGGAAAAGAAAGGGAACTGAATTTTAAAGAGGAGGCAACCTGATTTTTAATTGATAGTTTTCCTTTTTTGCTGCTGAGTTTCAGTTGTATTATTTTTTTCTCTAATAACTTCTGACGAATCTAGACCTTCTTATGCTATGTAGAGCTATGTCTTCTTCCATTGAGATTCTAACCACAGCTTAATAAATATGTATCTGCAGATGAGATTTCATTTCTGCATCGTGGAACAGAAGAATAGAAAACTAGGAAATTCCTAGGGAGTAAGAATCAGTAGAATCAGTAAAATTTTGTAATAAACTTATTCAGTGACTCATAATTTCTTCATTATAATTCATACATCTTAATGATAGACGTTTCTAACATATGTGCACAACTCCAGTATCTTTCACAATTTTCCATTAAGTTGATATGCTTAAACCACAGAAACCACAACATGTTTTTATCACATACAGATTGGGTCTGCTGTCCTATTTCCAAGCCAATGCCCATTCCTTCTGACATGCCTGCCTACTGCGATCTTTTCCCACCACGTCAGACATAAATTTTAAGAGTTCTGTGTACAAAGATAAACACACATTTGTTTCCTATTCAGTGTAGATCCACAGGTTTATTACAAATGTATAGCTTATATTTCTAACCTTATGCATCAGAAAATATGTTTTAAGACATGATAATACACACCTTGGAGGTAAGACTTTTATGAGAAAAGGGACCAGCTGCATTTAATTATGGGATTCCCCTGTGCCAGAAAATAAACATGTTGTGTTTTATGCATAATGGTATTCAACCCACATCAATTTGCTTTTCCAGTCTTTTAAACTCTCCAAATTGTGACTTGGATTAAAATCTTATTCCTTGGCAACTAGTGTCATCTGCCAGTTATTTTTCTAACCAAAAGACAATGTATGTATTTGAGGAAATACCTTTTCACTGATCTATACCAAGGTAATAATATAATGTTTATACTGTTCTTACACCAAGTAAATTGTAAATAGAGTTCTGTTCATCTGCACTTGAGTGCTTATCCAGAATGATTATAGAGAATGGCAATTGCTGTTTGGAGTTGGAAATGTGAGGTTTTTAACATCTGCCACAATAAAACTGTCCCATAACCAAAAAGGAAGAGGGAGGTGTCAGTCACATAACTGAGTTGGATTATGACAAATTCATTTTCTGCTTTGTTTGGATTTTCTGTAAAGCTGTCATGGTCATGTAAATGGTGCCCTAAAATTAAAGGGCTCTGCAGTTATGTAGTAATACAAACAGCTTCTCCTTCTTCACCATCAAGACTACCTGAATTTTCAATATCAGGGTTCTGTATATACTGTGTCAATAGACACAGGCGTTTAATTTAATTTTCACAGTGTTCTGTTGGAAAGCTTGTACACACCCATTTCATGCCCATAAGATACTTTTTTATTACTATTACCAATGTCCGTTTTATATTTTCAGTAGAACTGCTTGTCCTTTTTCCCTTCCTTAAGAAAGTATCTCAGTATTCTTCTCATAACTAAGGGGAAAAAATGAACAGACCTGTAAGAGTAGATTACCTGGGGCAGTGGTCAAAAGCTGTGGCTTGAGGTTGAAACTGGACATTAGAAAATACTCTTTGCTGGGATCTTCATGCAGCAGCAAAAGAGTTTACTGAGAGGCGGTGGAATCTTCCTCACTGGAGGATTTCTAAATTCAGCTGGAAAAAATCCACTTACATCCACATTTGACCATGTGTAGGGGAGCTAATAATCCTTCTCAGAGATAGCTGAACTAAGCAATCTCCACTGGCTCCTTCCTGTCTACATCTGTAGGATTGAAATAATATAAAGATCAAGGGTTTCATAAGCTTTTACCTAGGAAATTCTAAGTTGAACAGTATCAAAACAGATTGATGCAAAATGTGCAGAGGTTTGGAGACTGATTTAATTCACCAATAAATGTCAGGTGCTATGCTTTTATGAAGGATAAAATTCTGATGGCTTACTTCTCTTCCATTGTTCCCTTGATGTTGATTGTAGAAAGACTATTATCAGAGTATGTTACTTATCTGATACAAGTAGCTTCTCTTGGCCACTTATTCTACTTATGACTAGCCTATTTCCTTTAGATTGAATAAATTTGATTTTTAGGCACTTTTTCACTGTCTTCTTTCTGACTTTTATTTGTTTATGGGCACAGAAAAGTGACTTCATAGTTCTGCAGATGATCATTCAATCTGGAACTCTCCAGAACCACAGGTTTTTCTTTGAATTCTCTCCCTTACCAGCTTGAAATGTTTCATTTTACTGATCAAGAAATTCAATCCTTAAGTAAAATTAGAACAGAAAATCAAGATACTTCCAAGGTCCGTTTGATATCCTACAATCATTGTGTATACAAGTTCACTGAGACCAAGATTTGCATACCTTGCATTTAGGGATTAAACATCTTTGGAATATATTCAAATCTGGTGAAGATCTTTTATAATGGAGGTTTTGAAAATTAAACTATAGCTCTTTTGCTTTAAATTTAAATCAGTATGAAAACTGACAAGTGGTTGTGACATTAATTAGACTTACATTTCATGGGATATCTAGACAAACTTTTTGCATCCATACTTGTTGATTTTCCCACTAGATGGCATTATGCATTAACTGCAAGTCAATTTATGAACTGCCCTGCAATTTAACATGCTAAGGATTTTAAAAAATTAGGGAAGAATTTATAGTGCTTTCTTCAGTCGTGTGTATGAGTGAGGGAGCTGTGGCTTAAAGACAATTTGACCTACTTCTACTCAGGAGTAACCCAATCCATCCTTAATGCATCAAATACGGATTTAGTCAAAGCAATAAAGGAAGCCAGCCATGGCAACAATATCTGATCCTGTGTGTGATGCACTTTTTAGAATAAAACTCCCAACCTTTTCTTCATTTAACATTTGGAGAGTGACTTCAGCGGTGCAAATTTCGTCCTATCTTATATCTTCCTATGAACTATCTGTGATCCCTTCCTCTGCACCACAATACGGTTCTCAAGAGTGATGTTTCTAAAACATAAAGTTCTACCTTATGAAGCACCATCTGCTATGGGGCAAAGGTTTAGCAGCTTCAAAAGAACTGACCAGTGGGATTTTGCCTTAATCCTAAAATTTGCAGTGACCAGGAAAGGAGAAACCAGCGGTCCCAGCAGCATGAAAGCAATGGCAAGGATTTAGTGTGTGAGAAGCAAGCGTTGTCTAGGGTTCCCTGCATTCTATATTCTGAGCTGATTTTCATACTGGTTCTTTATGTAGCATATAAGAGGCTCCAAGCTAGAGATGGGTAGGTAATTTAATTTAATTGTCATGTTGCATCAGTTACTGTTTTAGAAATTTTAAATAATAAGTAAAAAGGGGCTGAGATGAAAGAATTTTGTTGGTCTGAGCCTATAATGGAAAAGTAAGAAAAGCCAAGAAAACACAAAAAATTAGCTTAGTGTTAAACAGGTCCTTTAAACTCTCCTGCTAGTCAAGCACATAGTAGGAAAGTACCTAAACTTGTGCTGAAGTTTGTCTCTGGATAGGGCTTCTATAAAGAGGACCTACCAGTGCCTGTTATAAAAACTTATCATAATCATTGCCATAAATTCAGGCTGTTCAATTATTTGTTCTCTACTTACAGCTTTTTTTTTTTTTTTGACTTGTGGTAGACTGAGCTTCAGTAAAGTATGCTTTTAATTCACCTGTGCAGTGCAGGACTGTAGATAATGCAATAGGTAATGTACTGCTTCCTACCACAATCTTATCAAGCCTTTGAAAGTCCTGGCGAGTAGCTGGACATCAGGAAGTTTTGAATAGCTATCCATCTTTCCCCCAGCACCAACCTTCTCTTTCTTCATCCTCCAGCTCATATTGCAGCAGCCAAAATTTGCTTCTGGGTGCATTTCTGCATCATGAAACCATAGCAAATGCTAATGCTGGTGTCAGTAACTATAATCTCCTGTCATGCTGAGCTACAGTGCCATTTTCTTATTCCCACTTATTCAGGCTCATTCTCTGCTCGTGTGAGTTACACTTACATGGGGACTTTGCATATCTACAGCTCTTGGCTCAGATGGAGGTGCCACTACCTGGGGAGGGCAAGCCAGCTCTATCCCTCTAATTCCCTACTGGTAGAGCACATATATCACAGAACTTTTCTACTCTAAAGGCAGAGGCACAAAGTCATTGACAGAGCGGGGAAGGGAACAAGGCCAGGATGATAGACCTCACAAATGTGCTAATGTTTGATGATCTCACAACAGTACCAACGTTCCCGAATTTAGTTTTACTTTCACATACTTGTGGAATTACAATAGGATCCTGGAATAGTATCTGTACTTTAGCCAGTGAGCAATGGCCAGGCCGTGAGACAAACAATAGGAGCCAATGCTTGGCAAGTGGCTCAGTAGGAGATCCCGTTTCCTTCATAAAAGCAGAGCTCCTGGCAAACTCATAGCTCTGCATCTACCTAATGGTATACAGATACTGATGTCAGAGCACTACCATTTCTGGTCACCAACGGGCAAAATATAGTTGTGGTATGCATGGCTTTTATCTTAAAAACAAACAAACAAACAAAGAAAAAAACCACCAAAACCAAAAAACATTAAAAGAGGAAGTAAAAGAGAATGAAATAAGAAGTTTTCATGCAGGGCCCATCTTCATGTGGTAGCCCTCCTCTGTTTTCCTATCCAGCTCCCCACTAAACCAGTGAGCCTCTCTGGAAGAGGCAGTTCAGTTCCACTGAGCTGGTGTAACTGCTTTCCTTTTATCACTTGAAATGAAGGGACCAAATGTTGATTTTTGTTAGTTAGTAATACTAGAAAGTAATTATTTTCATTAGTTTTATAAGCATATCTAATTTGTTACAGGATCTGAAAATTAAAGGCTACACAAATAGTATAAAATCTTATTGCTAACAAGCAGCGGTGTTCCATGCCCCTAAGAAGTTTTACTATATCCAGTTGTTTAGGAACATACCACGGAGATGAGCAAATGTGTTAGAAGAACAACTATACTGAAACTTGTACTTTTTTGTTCCTAAAAATGCTGTCTAACTAGAGACAAAAAACCATTCACCAAACAATGAATTATATAAACGTGTAAAACATTCACTACAAATTCTCAGTGCTAGGCAGCAGGAGTTCAGCCCAATTGTACTTTGACATTGCAGCCCCAGCCATAATCAGACAGCAGCAGCTTGCGTCACTTACCACAGGAAAATCCATTCCAGTCAATATTAAAGAAGTGCTCTTTGTGAATATTGCAGCCACTAGTTGGTGCTCCACTTAATGCACTGCAAATTGCAACCAGTGGCACTTGCAGTGAGTTGCACAAATGCTATTCACAAATCTGTGATTTATAACGCAAAGTGTTTTGAGGCACTGCGCTGACGTGGGCAATCGTACATTGTCATGGTAGACAGACAACCCAAAAACTCTAAATTGCCTTTGTATTTAATTACTGAATTTCAGAAGAAGTTTACCTCCAATTCCTCGTTTAAGTTGATCTGTCTTTGCAGTGGCTCAAAATTACTCTTTGATCTGAAACCATCCCTTATTAGATTTCCTGGCAACTAAAGTGGGCTTTTTGTTGAGTTTAAATGATTAATTCTAACAGTGTTATTCTGTTATTCTTAGATCCTGTAAAAGTTGATGTGAAATAGAAGGTTGTGATAAGTGGCAATGCTTTGGAAGGCAAAATGCATCCCATTGAGGAAGTGGCTTTGTTTATGCCCTTCACACTCAGAAGCAAACACGTGCTCTTTGATGAATCTGCATACTCTACTGGCTATAGCTATAGCCCAGAAAGTAGAATTACTTGATTTTTTTTACCTTTTCTTTTTTACTGAAAAAGATAATTGAATCAGGAAAACACACTTAAACACAGCCAGGAAATCATGGATCTTTTTTAGTAATAGCACAGAAGGCAAACAACACTGAGAGCTAGTGGTAATGTCATTACAAAGGAAAAAACACCTTCCTTTTCCTGAGAGGAAAACTAAGTATGAAGGTTGAGGAAATAATTCAAATTGCAATGTTCATTCTAAATCAGCAGTTGCATTGCATATCAGAAATTATAAAGCAAAGTACATCTCACAGGCCCCATGAAAAGAAGTAGTTTGGTTAGCTTTATTCAAACACTTGGATGACATGGCTGTTTAGCTGTGGTTGCAATATGAGCTAGCTGAACCATTTCTGAAAACTTTTTTAGACTCGCATTTGGCAGAGCTTTCCAGCTTGCTAGAGCACTGGTAACCAAAAGGATTCCTCTCTGGAATCCTCAGATAGTGGCACATCTAAATCTTCTTCAGTTTGTTGCACACAAACTTAAGCTGGTGACCACTTGGGTATGAGTGCATCAATTAGTATTTACTTAGTGCTATTAATTCCAGTGTTCCTATTTATTTGTTTACCTTAGACACCACCACCAAGATGAATATATCAATCTCGGATGTCCCCGTGGGGCATTCACTTGAAAAGTATGAGTTTTTTGTATCAGTAGCTTCAGAACTTCATTCCATCTGTTCTTCCTGGACCACATTTACACTACTGGGATCTGTCTGGCTGCTCGCACTGTACAAGAGTGACACTTGTCCTGAAACAAGCTTAATAGAGTCTTTTTTATTCGGAGGAAAATGAAAACTCCATTTTACTTAGTCTCAGACTTGGGAAAATATTTATTTATTGTTGTATTTGACAGAACAATTTGACACCTATGCAAGGTGAATGTATGCTAAGTGTTAACTGCAGAATCGCAATGTTAATGCATTGAGAAAATAATGGTATCATTTGAAAGGTAGTAGTTTTTTTTTATTATTATTTTTTTCTGGAACACCACTTCGCTTCCAAACTTTAGCATTTTTTAGAAACCTGGAAATAAATGAGAATTTGTTAAGGCTTAGCTTGTGTGGCAGAGAGCACAGGAGTGGTCAGAAATTTGGCACAGGACACAGGATGCACTGTTTGCTTTCACCACTGTGTGGTTTATCAGAACTCCTGCTGGGCTTGTGGTCACAGAGCAATGCAGTGTGCTGCCAAAAGCATCGGCAGCCCTGGCCACCTCTGCATTATAAACTGCAGTGACATAACTGTGATGTAGTAGCAGATCTAATAGAGAGACCAACTGGTGAGCATCATCCTGAGCTTTTGCAACCGTGAATCTTCTACAGCAGTTCGATAGCTTCGGTCTTGGAAGTGTCGGATGCAGCAGTACCGTGCTACATCTGGACTAAAAAACCTCATTTCTCTGCAAGACTAAACTGACTCAGACATTGACCAGCATCAGCTCTGCTGTTTGTCTAAACAGAGGCTCTTTCAGTTGTATCTGCAAAGGGTTTTGAATAATAAAATTTAATGTTGTTGGAAAATAATGTATTTAATGATCAGTACACTAGCACTGCTGTCATTACCTCTGTACGATAGGGAAGAGCTGTCACTACCCTTTTAAAATTCCCTTTCATTCTACTGTTACTACCCTTTCACAATGAGAGTAGTGAAGCAATGGAACAGGATGCTCTGTCCCTGGAGTCATTCAAGGTCAGCCTGGACTGGGCTCTGAGCACCCTGACCTGGCTGTCGATGTCCCTGTTCATTGCAGGGGATTTGGATTAGATGACCTTTAAAGGATCCTCCCAGCTCAAACGGTTCTATGATTCTATTCTATGATTTCATCTTGAGCTGATGTCATCTCTAAACTGGAGATCTGTGTGCCTCTGCTCCTGCACTCCGTAGATATACCTAAGTGCAATGCCGACATCGCAGCCCAGCCAGCTGTGCAAACCCTTGTTTGGATTGCGCGGTAGTTGGTGTTTGAGAACAGGGGATCATAATGCCACCTACTCCCTGGATACATTCTTGTTAAGGGCTTTACTGGTGTAACCATGGCTGGACATGTCCTCCTGGTGTAGCCCTGTTATGTTCTGCAGCATTTGTCTCACAGAAATAACATCCATTGTGCAGCATTCTGAGAACTACGTATGGAAATTGCTGCATAGACACTGTTATTAGGAGAGAAGTGATAACCATTGTTTTTATTCCCCACAGAAGGGAAGCCTTTCCACTTCCACTAAATTCTGAGTTCTCTGGAGCTCCAGAAGAGCATTAAGTTCTGTGAAGAGCAGGCTAATTTGATAGAAAAGGTTTAATCATTTAATACCACACAAAAAATAGAACCACCGCCTCTTGCATCCTCTCCAAACATGTCATTTCCAAGCAGGTCTGCGATGGCAGTCCCAAAGGAGCAGGGCAGCAGCAGCAGGACTGAAGGACAGCCTGTTGCTAAGCAACCAACGTACACAGGCTGCTCAGCACTCATTTCATTTGCAAAGGGACGTGTTCTTCGAGCACTTCATTTTCACTGCTGGGCACAACGAGTTTCCCACTGGCTTTCCAGCACTGTGCATGTATAAAACAGCCATTTTTCACAACCAAATGTGCAATTTAAAGACCAGATGCCAGAGAAGAACATGCAGAATTGTAAGGATTGGAAAATTGGCACAAGTATTTCAGGACTTTCTGACGTCAGACTCCTGAATTTGCCTCTTTGTTTCTGTGTTCATCCTACCTGCAAAGGGGCTGTCTTGGTATGGGCTGCTGGATGAATAGCAGCACTGTCTGCAGTTTACCCATGTTTATTGATGTACCCTCTTGTAAAGAGTGCTCTATCATGGTTTATACAGACACAGGGAAATACATTCAGATTAAAATAAAAGGCAGAATTGGACCTCAGTTCCCAGTATGAAAATTCCAAATCTCAAATTCTGTAATTCTTTCAGAAGAACAGCTACATAGTTTTAGAAAATGAGCATTGAGTGCAGTATATCTAACATTGCTTTCAATTAGTGCTGGTCCCTATAATGAGATAAAGCCCTAGAGCTCTGCTAGACTTAGGTCTGGCTATCTAAAATCAGCTCTGGCCTAAACAGTCCCCTGCAAGTTTCTTAAAAGGGAAGTTTATCATAATGAGGAATGCACTTCAGTTGGTGAAGGACACTAAATGGATGTTTTACTGCATGGGATCTAAAAGACGCTAGCACCATAAGGATACTGAGGCAGGTGGGACAAGTTATTGTAACATATGTTCCTTCCTAATCCATGTAGGAGGCCCCTTTTGGCTGGGAAGATGTCTGCACACATTTCAGTTCTCCTCTCTAGCAGATGTAGCAAGTACACTCACTGACTGATATGTTTTGTGGTTTTTTTTCCAACTCTTTACACTGGGTCTGGCTGGGCTTGAGCTAACTTTCCCTACAGCAGTCCATACAGTGCTGTGCTTTGCACTTGCAGCGCAGTATCGATATCTCACCCATGTGGCTCCTACTGTGCTGGCACAGCATCAAGGCTGCCTTTCCACAGCCAGTATTGAGGCCCTGCTTCCTAAGAAGTGGCTGAGCATCACGTACCAATGGGTAATATAAAAATAGGTTATTTCTTCTTTAGCATCAGTGCAGCCTTTCCTTTTTTAAAATTTTCCCTTTCATCAAAATGCTCCTATCTCAAACCTGCAAGTGCCTCTTGTCGTGCTTTTTCTGCACCTCCTTTTCACTTGTTTCTCTTTCTTCCTTTTCTCCCCATCCTCCGTCCTGCTGAGGAGAGGGAGTGAGAGCACCTGTGTGGGACATTGCTGCCTATCCATGTTAAGCCACAGCATTTTGTCATCTCATTCAAATGCTCTAGGACGTAAATTCTTTGTGGGTAGCCCAAGAGTGAGTATAGTTCAGAGACAGACAGCTAACAGGTTCTATGGACCCACAAATGATAGAATATGTCTTTCTGTTGGCCCAGACATTCTGCATGTGAAAGTTTCCATTCAGTCAGGACCTCCTGCCTAGAAGCACAGTGAATTTAAGCTCCTCTCCCTTTGCCTAGGGCAGTCTGATAAATCTATCAGACTCCCTGGCTCCCGTTGGCAATTCCTTCACCTCCGCATCACACTCCAGAAGTTCCCAACCAAATGGAGATACATAGCAAGGGCTGTGCTAAAAGGCATCACGTTGCATTAGGGTACAAATACCACAGAGACTGAGACACATAAGTCATTCTTCTGTTCTAAGACAGACTGTCTAAAATATTAGTCAAAATATTCAATCTTTCAAACCCATGCATTCAAAGTGGGATGCAAGAGTGACAGAAGATGCTCTTGTTTGTAGCCAGTGCTGGTCCTTCTGCTGCTGATCTAATGGATCATGATGGATGTAGGCATGTCTTAATGTCCCTGAGATCCAGTTGAAACAGATACAGTTTTTGCCTTTGACTGATGTGGTTTCCAAGTGAAGTTTGCTGTTAAATGAAATGCTGTGGGAGCAGGCACTGTTTGCAAACTAAGCTGTGTCTTGGGAGCAGCAACTAGCAGCTACAACTTTTCTTACAGATGAAAAAATAAAGTACTTCTTGAAGAAATGCTGACCTCTTCAGACACTGTGACTTAAAAGAAGAAACTATGTGTTGGACATTCTAAACACATCTTCCTTCTCCTCTCCTTCACTAGTTCTTCTGCTTTCTATGCTTAAGTGGGGAATAGTCTTCCAAAGATATCTTTATTCAATAATATCATATTACTATAACATGCCTAATAATATAATCAACACTTCTTCCTTATCTCTGCAGTTGTATGTACAAGCATCTAGCTTGCCAACAGACTAATGTTACAGTACTATATTGTATAGCATAGCTGTCACACCTGGGAGCAAGAGAGCATATTCACTGCTTGACCTGTCAGCCAGGTCATGAACAGACTGGTTTTGATCTTGGTGCAAAAATAATTGCTGTTTTCAATCCCATTTCATTTACCTATGAAAATGAATCAGTACCACTTAATGTAGGATATACGCTCTAAAAGCATCTGCTTCCTGTTTCTTATAATGTTCAGTCTGCAGCAAGTTGCAGAAAAGCGTGCAATCAATCAAGTGAGCAACCAACTGTGTTACAGTTGACTTGAAGAATGCCCAGGTTAACTGAGCGAACCAAAAGCAGACTTTCTGAATGAGGGAAAGCACAGCAAAGCACAGAAATGCACTGCAGACCTTTCTTTTCTTTTTCTTTTCTTTTCAAGACCAAACAAAATAACAAAGTCAGAAAATGGTTGAAACAAAATGGAAAACTTGTTTTTCTAGTTGCTTGATATCAGCTTGAAAGATTCGCAGCAAAACGTAGTTTTGAAAAATCAGCAGTTTTCATTTGAAACAAATTAATCTAGAAATGGTTAACCAACTTCAGCAAGAAGACATCATGTGAGCAGCCTACAATGAAGTACAGCTATACCAGAAATAAATTACAGAGAAAAACTGCAGCATGAAAGAAAGTCAATGGTATCTTGAGGAAAGAAGTCTAATATTAAATTGCGTAAGGGTGAAACAGAAGATGTAATTACACAGAAAAAATTGAAGTAGATCCAGTTAAGCTTCACTTAGAATGCAGAAACCACTTGCCATATTAGCTAGTGCGCTCCAATAGCCTTAATTACTAAAGTAAGCTGAGCCATTCTCCTGCCTGATATTGAGCCCTTGAAAGGCTCTGAGCAGCGGCACGATAAATATCCAGCTTAAACCAATAATCAGAGGGAAGGAAAAAAATGCAGAGCATAGATTTGGCTATAATTTGGTATTTCTGTTAATTTTTTAAAGTAACTTTTAAGAAAATACAAAGGAAGGAAAAGAGAATAGACGAGGAGATATGACTGCCTACCGAGTATATATCACGTGCTTGCTACAAATTATGTAAGAACCTAAGAGAGAGAAAGGAGAAAATTGAAATCAGCCTGTTTAATACATTTACTCTAATTCAATGTCTTTGAATGATTTTCAGCTCGTAAAGCTGAGCTTGCATTTAGACTCCAGGTAAAATAAAACCCTTTATACTGCCAATATAAACACACACTCCTCCCTTTGCCCTCAGCCAGCTGCAGTTGATGCAATACCATGGACTTTCTGCTAGAAGCCTTTGTTCTTTTGCACAGCCACTCCTCTGGGATCTGGGCTCCCCTGGTTGGTTACTGTACTGTGTTCTCGTGACCCACGGCAGGTGGATCTGAGCAGCAGCTGAAGTTAATAAGCTGCCGAACCAGGGGCAAGGAGGATAGTGGCAATTACACAGCAAACTGTGAAACAGTGTTTCTCCTTTGATACTTCCAAAATGAAAATTGATATTCATAGCCACATTCTACCTAAGGAATGGCCTGACCTGAAAAAGGTAATAAGAGTTTAGATAATCAGTGTCTTATGTTAGCAGCAGCCATTGGTAGCAGTGTAATTTTATAACGATCATTGAATGAAGGATTCTGTTATAAATACTTGTTTTCAGTAGCTTTTTATCTAATTAGATCTCTTCTTTTTCAGATATAAGATACCTGTATAACATTACTATGCAAAGCAAGAGTCACCATAAGGAAAAGATGGAAAACTGCTGTGTTCCCCACTCTGTAGTTAGACTGGTGTCATTCTTACATCTTTGCTTGGTTTTGGTTAGCTTTTTTGTGTGTTGTGGTTGTTTGGTTTTTTTGTTTTTTTTTTTTGAGACCTAAAACTATATGTTGATGAAGCATAAATTCCATTTTCTTGATGAAACCAGAGCCATCAGATTCCCAAATGGTGTTCACTTCTAATTTAAATGGAGAAATAAGCAAATGTTAGACAAGATTAATGTTACTTAGAACAAAAGTCATTCATATCTTGTGCCCAAGGCATGAGAGCCATTCACTTCAATAGCCTTGGGTAACTCCAAGTATGGCTAACTGATGATTATGGTTATTTTACTAATATCTGTTATATTTTCAGTTGCTGGAAAGAAGCAGCATATTGTATTACAGATACAAATCTCAGTTGTCACAACACTGAAGCTGTAAGTCAACTTGTCTTAACTCGGGATTTTTGCATGGTGCACTCTTATTAGCATTCAACAGCATGAACATATTCTTGCCAGTGGCAATTTTATGATCCTGTGAAAAGTATCTGAGAATGGAAAGGAAATCATTTAGGCTTTCATGTAGTAATTCTACTCCTTTGCTTCAGGTTATCAAAGGCAATGTACTCGTCTGGTTCTGAGCTAGGTTGTAGAGTTGTTGCCTGAATAATTATTATCACATTGAATATGAAGATGGATGACCGCTTTTGGACTCGTAAGGCATCACATCTTCAAAGCTACGAAGGGTACTGAAAAGATTGCATGATGAAGTTCTATTTATTCATTGTTTATACCTACAAAATCGTTTGCAATTCTAGGATAGCTATTTTTCTTAACTCCTTAATGTTTTTATTAATGAAATCAGACTAGAGAAGGCGAGAGCTGCATTGTTGCTTCTTCTCTTACTGGAATTCTGTGTTGGCAGCAGCTTGAATGAGCATTGGCTGTGTCTGCCAGTGGTATGGAACCAGCTGATTTCATTGTGCCTGTCAGTGACCACAAAAGAATACCATTATTTCAGCTATGCTCTTAGCATGTGACACACTAATTGACACTTTTTTACACTGTACATCTCTTTTTACTTTAATATTTTGAGGTTGATGAAGGCAGATTCTCAGGTAAGCATTTCATAGGCATGAGCTCTGTCTCTCTAACTCTCTTCAAACATGACAGTCCAGTATCAGCTGTTAGCTAGAGAGCAGAGGAAGACTAAAACCACAGCTCAGAAAAAACTACTGAGATAATCTAAAATTAAGAGTACACATGAGATTATTTCTTCATTAGGAGTAAAGAGTAATATTATTAGGCCAAAACCTCCTGGAAGGGAATGCTTTTTTCCTCTAGGAAGGGCTTTATAAATATTCATATTTCTTATTTATAACTACAAGAGCTCCTTGATGACAAAACCACATACACTGGATAATGCAGATGAGATGGCAGGTATCTTTTAGAACAAATATGCCTGGTTTAAACGGGTAGGGGTTTGAACATCCAGTCTGCAAAGAAACACTATTGCTTGTTTCACATTTTTATTCCTTTTTTGCGCAAAATCCTTTATTTAAAAAACACCTTTATTCTGGTCTTGTATGATTTAAATGTTTTCTGTCTATACACAAATCAGAAGGACAATATATTTGCTGAGATGAAATCACCTCGAGAACTCCTTGATGCTCATGGATGCATGTCAAGGATGAGATGAGTGCTGTTACCCCCGAGGTCAGCTGTAGGCCAGTGCTGCATTTATTTAAACACTGTTTGAAGAGGTTGATACCAAATTTTTAGAATTTCTGCCTGTTTGTTTTTGTTACCTCAGTTCTAAAGTCTGAGCTTTTTAAAGGTTTATTTATGGACCTAGAATAGAAAACAACTCTCAGAATTTCCTGGAGCTGTCTGAAAATTCAAGCCATTAACAGAGCTCTATACATCTCATGTGTAGAAGGCCAATTAGGCAATCCTAGCATGCACACATAGTGCCACGCTTTGTTTTTTAGCCTGATAAATACTAAATCTTGAATCTATGACTGGAACGTTCTATTATCAAGATCATTATTTAAGAATTTAGGAGGCCATAATACATATAAAAATGAACCAAAATTAAGGAAAATCTTCAGTCAGGATTATCAATGCATGCAGCTAAAAGCTGAAAGGTAAAAAGAAGGAAAGGAGTACAAGCACAGAGCAGTGAGTTTCCCTCTTGCCTACAAGTTTCCTGAGCACCTCTAAGGGGCTCATTTTCTGCACAGCTTGTAGCTGGAACTCACATGGAGCCAGCTCTCGTTAGTTGTCATACCATTTTTCGTAAATTTTAATACCTTACATATGTAAGTACATATATACAGCTATAAATAATTAGATTTAAGTAAAATGTACCTCTGGCTGAAATCAGGAGGCCTGGTCTGCACACCTACTGTGGGAAAGCTGATGGTAGATTTTCATATCGATTTTTTTATCACACTGGGCTCTATTCATTGTTTACTCTTCAGTGAAAGAAATCTCTGCTTCTACTTTGTTTCCTTTGAAATGGGAAAATATAGGAATGAAAATAAGAATTCTGAGCAATGTTTTCAGATTATGCTATTTCATTATTTCTAACCTTTAATGAAAATGAAACAAAATAAGCTTCATTTGTGTTGTTTTAAAAACTGAATCTCTAGAAGAATCAGTGAGTGTCTAAGCTTCTCCTTTCAGCTTCTCTTGGCTGTTTAAATATTAATAGAGAGAGACTGACCTTCAGTACTGCTGCTGAATCATGGAAGCTGAAAAGCGGAATCGATACATTTCTGTTCTAATGATTAACTGATTACACTTCATTAGGATTGAAAAATTGTCACGCAGTTTTTACACTGCCACATGTTTGATACAACTTTTTTTTCAGCATTAAAATATTATTCCAATTAGGACCTGAATGAGGTATGCAACTTTAAGCACTCTGAAATCAGTTTTAATACTTTAACATGTTGTTTAACATTTAAAATGTTAAAATGGAAGCTAAAAGTTCAGATTTACAAATAGAACTGGTACAGCCTGGTTTAGCTTTCTCACTTCTACTGATGTCAGTGGAGCTGCTCACACTGAGTGCTTGAGTACATCTCCTGGATAAGGAGACTGCAGGGCTGTGAGAACTGAGGTTGTTATGGCTATTGCAGACTGCTAACTGGTCACTGCCTTTCTCCTCTTTTACAGAGATATGGATATGGTGGATGGGTACAGCTGGATCATCACTGCAAGGTTTGGGCTGTTTGGTGCTCTGTGCCACTTCTGTGTTGTAATCAGGAATAAAAGCTCCCAGGAAATCCATTAAAAAGCAAAGTAGCAATATGATTGGCTGAGTCTTCAACAGAGATTTGTCTGTAGGTCTATGTTTATGAATTAATATCACTCAAAGTCCTAATATGCCTCTGTAGAACTTGCTTAAGACATGAAACAGTGTATAGTCAGGTTACATTCTCTGGTAGGAACCACTATCTGCTTCTTGTAATATCATCTGACCACTTGGAATGGATAGCTCTTACGAGTTGCTTTTACTAAGACATGTCAACATACAGTAGATATCACAGCATTCTTTTAGATGAATGTGATCATCTATATGAGAAGCAAAAACAAAGGGAACTGGTATTTTAATAGAAGAAATATGAATTTGATCATGGAAGCGACTTCAGAGAGGAATATTAACTTCTGTAATGCTATGATGACAAGGAGAACAAACATTAGTTTCAATAATCAAGAACAACAGGAACAATACAGAGATTCTGGAAGTGTATACTCCTTGCAAGCTAATAATACCACTATTGTTCAGTACTATGCAAGGCTATGCCAACAAATCCCTAACAGCCTTTGATAAAAGAGGGCCACAAGATATCAAGGCTGGGACCAAGAATGAGGAGCAAACAAATACTAGCCTGAAATTTCAGATCTCAGCCTAAGCAGGTATGGGAGGAGAGAACAAGCCGCCTGCTGAATCAAAGTGTGGATGGCACAGCTTCTGAGATTCTGGTAGGTGCAGGAAGGGGAGACTCAGAGACAGTTTTAGCAGCTTAGCTGTTTGTTACATGCTAAACGTCCTTCCTAAAAACAGCTCACAGAGGAACTCTGTGGCAAGTCAATAATAGCCTTATATTCTCTGCAGAGAACTCTGCCTAGCCTACTTCTGTCTGAAAATGTTGCATGAAAAAAGTGCATGGCAAAATAAAATCCTGGTCAGGCATGAAGCTAGGGAAGTTAACTCTGAAGATTTTTTAGATATTTTTTTAAAAGGTAAACCTTAAGCTTCAATGAAAGAAAATAACCACGTGCATGTTTTAAGAAGGGCAGTTTGGGATGGAACTGAATAGCTTAGTGATGCAGTAATTTTAAATGTGTGCAGCTCACTGAACCAAATTAGCCTCCTGGACTCGATTCTTAAATCTCTCTCTCTTGATGTTCAAATAAATTAATTAAGGTCTTAAATATTGGATAATATTAAGAATAGCACAGCACAGCTCCAGCAGCCATTGCTTTGGAATCTGAAAAATTTCTTCATGATCTATGTTTCATTCTCACTACTGCGAAAAACTTCTCACCAGCTGAGGTGTCTGAGTAATTTCTTCTTTAAAAGATGTGAGGTGCAGATTAGTGGCAGTGTCTGGAGGCAATAACTGTATGACTGATTTTCCAGTCATGCTGTTGCTGGGCCAGATCTTTCTGTGCTGACAGACATGAGCACAAATCTATTCAGACGATCACATTCTGCTTTCCTTCATAATCAAGCCTATTGTTGCTCACGTGCAATGCTGTGAGTTTAGCCTTGACCTGTAGGATGTTTTTGTTCACAAAGAATCAGTTAATGCAAAGGAAAATAGGAAACCGTTCAGTGAACTGTTTAGTGAGAACAACACAGGGCTTATTAAAACCTTCCTATACTGCAAACCCTGTTGCAGCATTCAGAGAACTGCTGTTCATCTCGGTGTTTATGTATGAGCACTGTCAAGGTTCCTGGTGAAATTACAACCTGTCCAACACCGTTTCCAATATTAGCAGAAGGAGATGTATATGTTCAGCTGCTGTGCTTTAGCTTTGCCTGAGGAAAGAATTAAAATTCACCTGTGTTCACAGAAATACTGCCAGCAGAAAACCAGTAAAGGCCACACAACCTATTTGTATGTGATGCAGCTCAGTTCTACTCTGTCCTCTCTACTCACACCCCAAATATTTTTCCATTTATGAGGCAATCTGCAGCATCGGGCTGATCTTTATTTTTTAACGTAATGGACTGCACGGCTAGAGTAAAACTTTCTGTCAGGTTGGAAAATCAATTTTACAAGAACTTGAAGAATATTACCAGAGGATTAGGATTATGGAGCTGTTATTACTAACTGCAGTATTTCAAGTCATTTTCACAAACTGTGATACAGCTAACAGGTAACTTGACATTTTGCTGAGGTAGCACAGCTGGATTTGCTGAAGAGTGCTTTAAAATATTCATGTGAGCGGTGTCTGAAGTTAATAGCAAATGCAAGGTTAAGAACAGCCCAATTTCTCAGAAGATGGAGGCAGAAGCCCAGCTCCACTCTGAATAGTGAAACTGTAGGTTTTTGCTGTTTTAACATAATTGTAGGAATATTCTAGTTGAAGAGGTTTTCACTTAGAAAAATGGACAGGTGTTCTAAGGATCCTAAATCAGATGAATTTTGCTGGGAAAAGTGAAATGGCTTTTGGAGAGAGAGAATTCCCTTTCCAGAAGGGGCAGGAAACTGCCCTGCACTTTGCTGGTGTTTACTGTGAAGGTGAAAGAACTGCTGTGCGTTCTCACAGTTTATCTGGCTTTCAATTTTCAACTGCAAATTCAGTGTCTCCTTCTCCCAGCTTCCTGCATGGCCATGTTTACCTCTCCCACATCCACACAGTGGTGCAGATCTTCTCACTTAACCTATTTCCACTTAGCCCCAAAGAAGCAACAAGCAACTAAAAATGATCAATTAGTGCTAAGCCAACAGAAATACCATCTTGTCTGTCTTTATAAACACATACAGACGTGTGGCCACGTACACCTGTGGCAAATATTTTCTTTTGCTTAATGTGACATCTCTGTCCCACTAACCATCTTTGGACGGATGGCAAATCCACCGAAGAAATAAGTTTGAAAAGGATGTTTCCATGTTCACAGTAGAAGGAACAATACTTAATTTCCTGACCTTGATTGTCTTTGTATTTTTTACATTAGGGAACTGGTACACAGTAGATCAGGTAGAGGCTTTATACTGTGTTTAGATTTGTGGGTTTGTTATTCATTTTTTTTTGTGTGTGATTTAGGGATAAACTTTCATTAAAGTTTAGTTGAAACAACTAAATTAAAGTTACTATATGAATTAGTGTGTACTACTTTGTCATATTTATAACATACGAAAATGTCATTTCACAGGGACAGGCAAAGATGATGAAGGATGGAAAGATCTTTAGAGTTATTCAAGAGAACTGCTGGGATCCAGTAGTGCGGATTAAAGAGATGAACCTATCAGGTACCTCCGCAAAGGAACCGAAATCTTTGTGTCTCTTTCAGAACGCTGCTCTGTTAGTGCATCTGAAAGTGCTTAATAGCTATACCAAAATTAAAAGATTTATCAAACTGCTTCCTTAGCTTAAATCCATTAAAAATCAGTGAAAACTGATATGTTTTATAATTCAGACTCAAATTGAACACGTTCCCGTAACTTTCCTCATATTCAGTAGCAATTTATTCCCCAGATGGGCTCTCTGATTTCAGTGGGATTGTTAATGCAATAAGGAACTGGCTGACTTAATTGCAGATTGCAGAATCTGGACTTGGAAAGAGACATTCCAGGTATAGACATGATGTACATTAAAGAGGAAGCCATTTCATTTTTATTCCAAATGTCAGGAGTCTGGTTTTTTTTTATCTAATTGTTTCCTTTTGTAATATTTTTCCTGTTTCTGTGTATCTGTGAGCCTAGAGAACTGCTACCATTACCTTCTCAGGAAAGAGTTTTCCTGATTTAGAAAGTGAAGCACACACCACAACTGTAATTTCATCTTCTCGCAGGTTTCTTTGTGTCACTAAATAAGATTTGCAGAGAGATAGAATGAGCAAAAAAATCAATGATTTCTTGATTCTTACTGACACTGTCATTCCAAATTCTTTTTGCAAGAGCGATGCTAGGTTACTAGAAATTATCTGTTCTCAGATTGAGGCCTCCATGATCATTATTGTACTTTCCCAGCAGGATAGCATGTTAGAAGATATTTGGGGTCTGTCTCCTAATGGAAGTTTACTCTATAACACATTACATAAAGCAGTCTAGAAAGCACAACTCGGATAGCTTTCACCTGCCTTATTGTCAACCTGGAGAAGAACTTCAGACTCCAAGCATCAGACATTTAAGTGGGAATGGGTGCTGCTTTGACTGGGTTGTAATCATTTCCCTGAGTTAACTCAGGGATTTTGTGGATTACTGCTTTTTCCTTTTCAAATATTTCCCATACCACTAGTGGCAAGTTTCTAATAATTCTGCCCATCTAATTGCTGTAGATACAGAGAAAGATAGGAGCAATTCTTCAACTTTTTGCAACAGCTGTCCAGAAAGGAAAATGTATCAGAAAACCAAATAAAACTGGCACCACAACACTTCTTCACCACCTGAACAATGCTCACTTGCTTAAAAAAAGTAATAATAATAATCTTAAACTGTGCTACAGCACCATCTGGTGACATGCGCCATAAAAATATCCCCTTTTATTGTAGCACTCCAGAGACACAGGTACCAGTTAATTAAGTGAGAAAATAAAGGAGTACATAGTGTTTCTCAATCCTGCCATTCTAATTATAAAGACTGGGGCTCATATTTGTTCCTTTCAGTTCACGTAGCTCCAGCTATGCAGTGCAAAGGCAATTTATGTAACACAAACCAATATAGAATCATACCTCAAAAAATAAACTTCTGAGTACACCATCATTTTTTAGCAAAGACACAGGGAGTCTCTGCTGAACAAATCCAGTACCACTCATTGCCATCTTCTGAATTAATATTTTTATTGCTTATAGCTAAGTTAATTTTTTAAAAGCACAATGAAAGATGTGCATAAATGTTACAATATGAGATGGTGCTACAATCGGGCTTAAAATTATTGAAAAATATGGTTTTGCATGTAACTGTTTAGTTAAGTCACAGAATCATAGAATCCTTGGAGTTGGAAGAGACCTTTAAAGGTCATCTAACCCAATTCCCCTGCCATGAACAGGGACATCCACAGCAAGATCAGGTGCTCAGAGCCTGGTCCAGCCTTGCCTTCAGTGTCCCCACAGCGAGGGCTTCCACTACATCTCTGGGCAACTTGTTCCAGTGTCTCACCACCCTCATGCAGAAGTTTTTCCTTGGATCTAACCTAAATCTCTTTAAGTTTGAAAACACCTTCCCTTGCCCTTTCATACAGACCCTGCTAAAGTCTGTCCCCTTCTCTCTTGTAATTCCCCTTTAGGTACTGGAAGTCCTAGTCAGTGTATGCTGTTTACTCCGTTGTCGGTTTACTAGGTTTGGTGGGCTCATTCTTCACACTTCCACACCCGATGGTACAGATTTGTGTTTGAAGAAACAGGGTTTCACAGAATAACCTATTGTTAGTATGGCAGTTCTCAATTTCTTTCTCCTTAGCAAAAATACTCCAATCCTAATAAGCTGATACACCACAAGATTTATTACTATGATTCTCAATTAGCAAAAAAACAGATTGTATCCATACTAAAGTTATTTCATTCTTTCTTTTCTATGCGTCCACCTTTCAAACCAAAGTGCTTTCTTATTTTTAACGTTTTATCAAAAGAATGAAACATTAATAACTGTTTCTTCTTTGTCAGGAGTTACAGTCCAAGTCCTTTCCACTGTCCCTGTGATGTTCAGTTACTGGGTAGGTTCCTATTAGTACTTTTTGTTATTCATGTTACAAATTTTTATTAAAAACTGAATGTATCTTCCTGTAAATGATGTGATTGAAATGGTTGCTGGAGCATAGATGTAAATGAGGAATTGTTCTGCTGAGAAAAACAGAAGTAAAAGTAGTCCAGAGATCAGAAGAGCCAGCAGGGCTCCACTCTGCAGTACGTCCAGTAGGAAAGAACGAGATACTGACAGAATTTCTGTGGGGGATCTTATGTGGGGTAGCTGGAAGCATGGGGAAAGAATTCACAGAGCACAAGTCTCTGGTAAGCAGGAAGATGGACTGATAGACTGACCCATGAAAGTGGCACCAGGCTGCATTAAAAGTTCAAAGATTTTGTCTCACTTTCTTTTAAATGTGCCATGGGAGGGGAACGCAGAGACCTTTGAATCTTAAAATCCAGTGGCAAAATTAAGTTAATGTGTTCCCTACACAGCATCAAAGATGTAGGAACGGTCTGGTAAGATAAAGCATAGCAATATGGTGCTCTAAATACATTATACAGATTGAATGTTTAGGTATATATAAGTAGTGCTATTGAATCTTAAATTCTTCAAAATCTTACACTGGTATTTATGGAACTTGTCTCCATTCAGTGTGTACTTCAAAAAAACCCAAAAAAACTGGAAATGAATTGTGTTTCCAGCTAGAATTGTAACTGTTATCTTTTTCTAAATATTAGAGAGCTTTGCTCTGTGTTCTCTTAAATTACCATGCTCCAGCATCCCACATCTTTTGTATTTTTCTCCTCAGCTCCTGTGATAGGATGGTAAATATTAATTGCTGCATTTGAAAATGATTTGCTCACGTTTTTTGCGTTTGGAAGAACAAAAACAGAGGACTGTTTTACACAACAGACCAGATACTTCAGTGCATCAGCAACATGGGCCGCCTTACGCTCCTCCTGAGTGCTAAAGGCAGACACAGTTGATGTAATATTCAAGCCAAGACCTATAATCAGAGGATTTAAAATGAAGCAAAATTTGATTTCCGTTCATTCAGAACTGTAAAGTAAATTTCAGTTTCAAGCCCTGTCTCTGATCTGTTTGCAGTGACATTTACCCAATATCTTCCAAAGGTGATAACATTTGAGAACTATATTTTAATGTACTATTCTGCTTAATATCTTATCAGGCGAAACCTCAGGATACTTTAGATCTATCCCAGATGTTGAATAATGACTTAGCTGATACAGTAAGAAAGTACCCCAAGAGGTTCATAGGCTTGGGTACGTTACCTCTGCAAGCTCCAGACCTGGCTGTGAGGGAAATGCATCGGTGTGTGAAGGAACTTGGATTTCCAGGAGTACAAATAGGATCTCATGTCAATGAGTGGGACCTGAATGCACCAGAACTCTATGATATTTATGCTGTGAGTAAATGTTTCTTCCCTTATTTGGGGGAATTCTGGGACATGGTGTTCTATCTAGAGGTACGTTGATACGTATTCAATCATCAGCTGAATGAATAGATACATTAAAACAGTGGACCCTTCTAATCTGCTCAGCGTAAATGAAGGAACGTTTGCAAAAGACTCTCACCAATTTTATTTCACATCTTGGGCATCAAATGACTAAGAACACTAATTCAAAACTGCACAACTTTAAGACGAGTGCAGCTCCAATGTATTTAATTCATGAATTCACCAATCCAGCCTGCTCAAACCACTGAGATAACATTAGAGTCTGAGAATTCTCTGACTGTTTGATACCAAGTTTCTTATTTACCCAAGTGCAATCAGCACAATCCCATTTTCACACCATGTACTTACATTTGACTAATCACTAGTTAATTAAATTGATCAGTCTGCTAAGCCACTTACTGAATTGCTATTTTCAATTTAGAAATGTATGTAACCATTACTCCTTGGAACCCAAAAGTTGCATCTTTATTTATATAAGTGTGGGTAAATAAACCTGATTTTTTCCAAAGTGTGATAATCTCCTTAGCAACAAGAGGAGGTCCGGAAATAAAACTGACAAAACAAACCTGTTAAATCTTGGTTGAGCATATGAATGACTGATTATTACATATTTAAATTTAAGCACATATTTAAATAATTCAGTCAGGATCAGCAACCTATGTTGTTCCTCTGCTTTTCTTTCCAAAGCTATCAGTAGTTTTGGAGGAATGACTGTATTTGTGGGGACATGGTTTCTTGATCGAACGCAGCTACATGTCTAACTTGGGGTGGATTAGGAGGACTGTAAGACTTTTTTAAGCCAATCAGGGGGCAAAAGAGGACAAATGTAGAGCAACAACAATGAACATGAGGGAAAACTTCTTTACTTTGAGGGTGACGGAGCCCTGGAACAGGCTGCCCTGAGATGTTGTGGAGTCTCCTTCTCTGGTGATATTCAAGACCTGGACCTACTCTGAGGAACGTGCTTTAGCAGGGGGTTGGGTGATCTCCAAAGGCCCCATCCAACCCCTATGATCTGATTCCTGAATGCACCTGGAACAACTGTACAAAACCACCAAATATGGTTTTATAAAACATTTTTAGAATTGACCTTCGTATGTGAAATAAAGCCAAAAGAATCCTGCTTGAACCAAGTTTTATACTGCAGAACGACTGACATTAAAAAGAACTTTTGTACCACATTAGTGTGAGGAACACTTGGCTTTCTACAGATATTATCATCCACGTCTCCAATCCTGTACTCTCAAAAGGAACTCTGAATCTGAGTGAGGACTTCAGAATAGGTACCAGAGGAGAAAATAAAACAAATTAATGCTTACAGTTCTTACTTCTGGGCCTATTTACAGTGCTAGTCCTAATGCTCGGCATGATTTTGCAGGAAACCTTTAAAACATGACTAAAAACCACGATGTATGCTGGCAAGATTAAGAAAAGACTCAGATCTTTTGTTTTTGCTGCAGGCCGCTGAACAACTAAATTGCTGCCTTTTTGTACACCCCTGGGACATGCAGCAGGACGGAAGGATGTCCAAATACTGGTTTCCTTGGCTGATAGGTGGGTGTGTACTTATTTTGCTTAATCTATATTTACAAACTGTCACTGAATGCCCACAAGATTGCTGTGATTGTACTAGTACAGAGAAAAATGACACGCTTTTTCTTTAAAATGAAACATTGCAATTATATCTGCTGTGGAAATCCAGCAGGCATTTCTCGTTAAGCCTGTACAGTTTGCCTAACTTTATATCTAGAGCTGAAATTAATGACAGTAGTGATGGCATATAGCATTGTCTCTTGTCCTATATACAGAGAGCAAATGACTGGGGGAAAATCAGCTGTCTCTGAAATGCAGTCTCAAAAAATAACACAAGTAAATGAAGAACAGGTAGAGTGAGCAAAAACAAACACTATTTCCTAGAAATCCTTCGGACTATTTCCTAGTAATGGGTTGACTGGTGAGGAAACACTGAATCTAACTTCACACCAACAATAGTTGATGCAACTTGTACTTTGGAAACTCCCCAGAGATATAGGGAATTAATTTGGTTTCTTTTTTATTCCTCACCAGCTGGGTAAACGAGGATGACACCGAATAACAGGAAATATGTTAAATTGCTACTTAGAAATTTTTTAGATTGATTCCACCCTAACTTGCTCTTTTTCATGATTTCCAGTGGAGATGTTCTGAACAATATATATACAATATGCAATTGATGCATGTTCTAAAAAGCACTGTCCCATCCAAGAGTGCATTATTTTAGTACACTATCAGTCGCTCTTATTCAGAGGAGGCTCTACAAAGCAGACTTAAAAAGAGATTAAAATTGTTTCATCTTCCTACCAGCATTAATAATCTGAAAGATTTTCCTCATAAATCCATAAGACTTTGCATCTGAGAGTACAGTACAGACTTGAAATAAAGACGCCCTTTTGTGCTGGATAGGTATTGTTTCCCCCTAAAAGAGGGGAACTCCAGCAGTTCCTAATTTCCAAGATGGATGTCTACAGTTATGCACCAAAATAAGGTGATACTATAAATATACCAAGTGTGCTCAGAAACTGAGACTTGATGTTGAAACCTAGATTGTTGCTAGGTACCTAACTCTGGGTATCCAAGCTACCCAATGCAAAGGACAGAAATTAGGTACTGTGGGAATACTGTGGGAACTGACATGACGTCATATTAAAACCTGTGTTGGAATATGCACCAACACAGCTGCCCCACTTTCCACACCAAGGAAACTCAGAAGCACAGGTAAAAAGAGAACTTGACCTATTCCTAGTAAAACTGGGAAGCCAAGTCAGTTCTGTGCAGTTCAGGCCATAGCCCATGCCAGCCAGCTGACCTCTTGGTGTCAAGATAGAATGTGGGCTTAGAATTCAGCTGATCTCAGCTTCTAGTTCTGTGTCATTTCAATTAATTAGTGTTGAAGGCTGTGTTCCTTTAACAGAAATAATGCATAACCTTTGGCAGCTGCTCTGTAACTGTTATTTTTTCAGTAGGCCCAAGGCATATTGAAGAAAATGAAGATAACATTTAAAACTCAAGGGTTGGCTTGATGAAGTTTTTTTTATTCTTAGGTATGCCAGCAGAAACAACCATGGCCATTTGCTCCATGATTATGGGAGGAATTTTTGAAAGATTTCCGAAGCTGAAAGTTTGCTTTGCACATGGAGGTAAGCAATATACCTGTTCTTTGGCTCAGCAGAGTGTAACTGTATTTTCTGGTATTACTACTTTAAGCCTGCCCCTCACTGAGAACTATTAGCACAGTGAGGATATCTGCCAGATAGGCTGCTCATACAAACATTTTCCATCATATTTCAGCCTGTGCTTGAACTGCTACGACAGCCTTTAAGGCAAGTGAGAAGGGGGACGGGAGGCAGTTTATGGGAAGGGAGCAGTAAGAATCTGGGTGTCACTGTAGCAAAGAAGTGGGAAAACAGAGAAAGAAGGGAATGAAAGGGAATGAATAAAAAAATGTTGGTGCAGAGCCCTTCTTCTCTAGTTAGTTAGTAATAAAACTTAGGTATCTCTCTGGTTTTCCTCCTACATATTTTCAGTTTCTGTTGCTAAAAATTTCTCCTTGCAGGAGGTACTTTTCCATACACAGTAGGGCGAATCTCCCATGGATTCAACATGCGCCCCGATCTGTGTGCCATGGATAATAAGGTGGATCCAAGAAAATACCTCGGTTCATTTTACACAGACTCTCTAGTCCACGATCGTGGTGCACTAAGGCTCCTAACAAGTGCAATAGGAGAGGTGAGTTTTCATGCTTCCAGAAGCAGGTGAGACATTCTGGATTTAATTCCCTCTATGAAATAGCAGAAGAGAAGAGTAAGAAAGCAGGATGAAGATAGCATATTCACCCAGAAAAATCAAAACTGAAGCTACTGCAAACTGAAGTGCTTATGCAGTGTAGGTAATGTTCCTTACTATAATAAGGAGATCTTTAAGTGGTGGTTTTAATCCAGGAAATGATCCACTGTGAACCCTAGTTCAGAGAGATTAATGTGAGGTTGATCAGGATTTAGGATCCACGGGAACGGCATGGAGCTGTGGCAGCAGGTCAGGCTGGATGTGAGGAACAGATTCTTCCCCAGAGGGTGGCTGGGCCCTGGCACAGGCTGTGCAGGGCAGTGGTCGTGGCACTGAGCTGCCAGAGTTCAAGGAGTATTTAGACACTGCTCCCTGATATCACCTGGATTTTGGGTGGTCCTCTGTGGAGCCAGGCGCTGGACTCAGTGATCCTTATGGGATATCCTGTGATTTTAGGGCGAGACTCAAAGCAAAAACAATCATTTGGAGCCTCACTTTCAAATGGCTTAATTGCACACTTCTTCAAGAGCATATATGAAGAAATCAATTGGTACTTCAGCTTGGAATGTTGTAGGCATTAAAGGATAGTATTAAAGCACATCTCTGTAGGGATCCTGCACACACTATTTTGATCGTCAGAGTAGAAAATGAAGAAATCTTTATACTTCAGCAGCCTGTTTAAATCATGTACTGTGTGGATCATAAAAATCCAAGACCATTCAAATAACTTCTTTTTATTAGTAACTGAAAGGATTCCTTCTTATTACTAAATGTTCCAGAAAATGTGGAAGACAGTATAATGGATACCTACAAATCAGCAAGAAGCTTATAGTTGTGTCTTCTTCTCCAGAGCTCACCAGACAACAAAAACAGAAATATAAACTCTTGACATTAGCTATCTTGTCAACAACTGCATTCCTCTTTCCTGCACATTACTTTGTAGGCTCACATAGTATTTTCTTGGGTATGAGGCTGCTGTCATCAGTGGCTCTTGTAGGACCAAAGTTCAAAAAACAACTAAGCCAGGTGTTTTCTTTCTTCTAAAGAAAAGTCACTGTTGATTTTCCATATTCATCTCTAACACTGTGAGCAGGCTGCTGAAATAATTCTGTACTAGAAGTCATACGACAATGACTTGCCTAGGCCAAAACATAATAAAGCAGAATAAACAATTGCTTTTCTGTACTTTAGAACTCTGAGCCCAAATCTCTTCCATTTGGAATCAATAGGTTTTCAGTCTGTTCACTGTGGTTTTTAAATTGGAATTCTGCCTGCAGCTTCCCTGCAGTACTTTTGCTTTTTAGGAAAACTACATTTGAAAATTCATGAAAAATTCAACACTGACAGCACATCTACAGCCTGAAACAATAGTGTGGGAAGTTTTGCAAAGTGTATGTACATGCTATATGTATATACACATGCAGTAACACTACAGCTATAAGGAAAAGAGGGAGAACATCTATTTCTTAAATCCATCATGGATCAAAAATGGATTTGGAGGAGGAGCCCCACAAAATGTCTGAAGAAACTATATCACAGCCTTAGTTACTTTAGAAGCAAGTGAAACAAAGCCCACTCAGTTTACTTGTCAAAAGATCTGCTAATAAGCTGTCTGTAATGGAAAGTTCTTGGAACATCAGTGGCTATTAACTCAGGTGGCATTTGGCAAGTTCTACCCAGATACATTCTGATAGTGATAGGACAGGGGAATGGTCTTACACTGAAAGAGGGGAGATTTAAATTTGATATTAAGAGGAAATTCTTTACTTAGAGAGTTGTGTGGCCCAGGCACAGCTGCACAGAGAGCTGTGGGTGCTCCATCCCTGGGGCATCAAGGCCAGGCTGGGTGGGGCCCTGAGCAGCCTGATCTGGTAGGAGGCAACCCTGCACACAGCACGGGGGTTGGAACTACATGATCTTTAAGGTCCTTTCCCGTCCAAGCCACTCTGATTTTATGATTCTATGACAGTATTGCAAAGGTGAAGTGGGTATGATCAAGCTGAACAGGAGTGGAAAGATGTAAGGGATCTCTTATTTTGTATTCCCCACCAGACAGTTGTAGCAACATCTGTAGCCCACTAATTGGGTGAACGTGATGAATTAATGGGCCAAGAAAGCTTCATGTTCTCATACTGAGAGGACGTGCTATGCAGCGCACGCCCCCAGTATCTGTTTCTGATTTAGGAAGCAGTCTTGTTTTGTTCAATGAAATGACTGCAGTTTCATGACATGTAGCTTTCTTTGCCTCTGCTTGGGTGACCAATTGATACCTTAAACAAAGATTAAATCTCTGCCTTCTCAGTGTCCTCATGTGCAGTGTCTCCTTCACAGAACCACGTATTTTATGCCAATTTTTCACATGAACGAGCACACAGCATACAAATATCTGAACACAACACATGCAACCATCTGTCTTCGGAGGGAAGAAGACTTGGTTGGTACGTACGACTGCAAGTCATACAATCTTTGACATGACTATATTTCAGTTGGCCATGTGCATGTGCTGATAATATAATTAGCCATGCCTGTTTTACTTTATTTTAAACTTTTCCTGCTCAAAAGATTTCATATCCAGAATAGAAAAAAAAATTAGGCTGCCAAGAAGATGCACTTGTTAGAGATAGTAATGTATTTATGGAAAATATCATCATTACGATGAAACTACTTATGAAGCAAGATTTCATTCCAAGTAACTGAGTAGTTTAATTAGAATGAAATTTCCTTTTTCCTTACAGTGAAACAGAACGAGAGTTATTTGTATGCAAACAGCAGATTTCACTTCTTGTTGCAACCAGGCTGAAAAGCCATGAATCAGATCCCCAAAATCTGAATGCTTTTAACAATTAGGAGAACTTGGAAAGCAGCACATTTTCTTTCTCCTTTTCATAGCCCACAGCACCTTATTCCTGAAGAAACATCCACGTCACATTTTCAACCTCACTTTATTACTATGAAAATTTCTAAATCCCTCTTTTTCCCATTAAACTTGATATTCTCACATAACACCATTTCAAGAGTCGCAGAATCACAGAATCACAGAATCACCCGGGTTGGAAAGGACCTCAAGGATCATGTAGTTCCAACCCCCCTGCCTAGCAGGGCCACCAAACACACACATTCAGATCAGGTTGCCCAGGACCCCGCCCAACCTGGCCTTGAACACGTCCAAGGATGGGGCATCCACAACCTCCCTGGGCAGCCCGTTCCAGGGCCTAACCACTCTCCTTGTAAAGAACTTCCCCCTAACATCCAACCTAAATCTTCCCTCCCTCAACTTGGATCCATTTCCCCTAGTCCTGCTGTTGTCAGCCCTTTTGAAGAGTTTACTCCCCTCCTGGGTGTCGGTTCCCTTCAGGTATTGATAGGCTGCAATGAGGTCACCCCGCAGCCTTCTCTTCTCCAGGCTGAACAAGCCCAACTCCCTCAGCCTGTCCTCATAGGGGAGGTGCTCCAGCCCCCTGCTCATCTTAGTCACCCTCCTCTGGACCCTTTCCAAAATCTCAATGTCTTTCTTGTACTGAGGGCTCCACACCTGGACACAGTACTCCAGATGGGGCCTCACAAGAGCCGAGTAGAGAGGGACAATCACCTCCCTGTCCCTGCTGACCACCCCTCTCCTGATGGAGCCCAGGATCCCATTTGCCTTTCGAGCTGCCAGAGCGCACTGCTGGCTCATGTTCAGTCTCTCGTCCATCAGGACCCCCAGGTCCTTCTCTGCCGAGCTGCTCTCCAGGCCCACTCCTCCCAGCCTGTACGGGTGCCTGGGGTTCTTCCGGCCCAAATGCAAAACCTTGCACTTTGCCGTGTTGAACCTCATTAGGTTCACCCGAGCCCAGCCCTCCAGCCTGTCGAGGTCCCTCTGAATGGCATTTTTTTTTTTTTTTTTACTAGAATCTTTATATTCAGCTTTATTTTTCCTGGTTATTATCATTGGTCTTCATTCCAGTTCACAGCTTCTCTCATGTTAATACTGCATCAGCAATTTTTGTGATTACAAGACATTATCTCTTTACATGTTATATTTTTTGTGACAGTACTGCAGATGGTCTTAACAGAAGTGTATCAGCTTAATATTCATCCTATTTTTCCTCCTAACTGTAGAATCAATGTAGAATCAAATGTAGAGTCACTAACACATGAAATATTAGCAGAATAACAAGTGTAAGATAGATAAACTCTGGGCTAAAAACAATGTGATCGGGTCTCACACATACTGTGACTTCATGAGCTGAAGGTCTGAAATAGGACAGCTCTCTGGAGCACAGCTAAGAGCTGTGCAGGCAGGGCAGAGGTGTGTGCACAGATCTGCACACAGTGCCTTCAGGTCCTTAGGGAACAGCCATTACCTGGCATCAGAACGTCATGTGGGCCTTCAGGTTATGAATATTAAAACCCAGCTACAGCTTGGAGTCGTGTGTGCTTAATCTCACCCATTCTTATTTTGGGGTACAGGCTAATTTGACACTTGCCCATTAAGGAAGCCAAAATAAACATTTCTGAGAAGTCATTTTGTAAAACTGCAGAATTACTTCCCATGATGAAGCAGCACGAATATAGCTGAACAAAAATTCCCCAGTGGCACTGGGTATAAAAAGTAAAGAACCAAGTTGACAGACAATTAAATGATTCAGCTTCTCTCTGCAGAAATTTCCCCATGGTGATTCCTTAAGAGCCATCACCAGAAGGTAAAAAACAATTTCAGTCCAGAAGTTGGAGCTGAACTGGCTCTACCAATCTGGTCTCTTCTGCAGATGTATCCTGACAGCAGGAGAGAAGCAAATACAATTTTTCACTAAGGGGAAGGACCCAAAGAATCTCCGAGATTCATTTCAAGATTCTGTACTACTGTGAAAAAGCTGTTGGGTATAAGGGCTCGTTGAGGTTAATCATAGCCATGTTCACCTTCCTAAAAATGAGATGCTTTATTGAGGTACTGGGCCTTAAGGTCTTCTATGGAAAATGAACTTTACTGATATCCTTTGGCATAACATGATAATAGATAACTACTATCTATCTATTATTAGCATAGCTAACACACTAGGAGTGTTGCTCATCTGCAGAGACTTAGAGGACTTCTCTAAGGCCAGCTGGATAAAGACAAGGATTGCAATTCTCATTTCTATAGGTGGGTACAAACTGATGCTCAGATTGTAAAGAGCCTAATAAATAGCAGCAATAATGCTGCTTCTAGGTTTTCTCATTATTTGACAGCTCTTAATTTTGCTGCCTACGAATAGACCGCATTATTAGGCGTGAAACACTTTAAACTAGAGGAAAAAGGAAAAAATGACTAAAGTAACATATGCAGATTGTGCCAATGAGGGGGTGGGATCTCTGTCTTTGAACCTTAGACAAGAATTCACAAGCCTTTCCAGCCTACTTAATCTTAACTATTAAGCATCTGGGAAGGTATTGGGTTTTCTTCTCCTTTACTAAGAAATCCATTATCTATTCTAAAGCTGTAATGCTTATTGATTTGGTTTGGTTTTGAACGATGGCATATGTTGGTATTTCAAATGTTCAGGAAATACCCCGGTGTCCAACTGAACATTGTAAATAAAAGGTATTTAGCTGTTCAACTGTACACACATCCAAATACATTTCATGTAATCTGCACTCAGTCTGATGCAGAAGACAGAGGGCCATAAACCCCCCGTTCTAATCTGATGGCGACACTTTTGTAATAAAGTATAATACAACCACATAGAACAGAACAATAGAATTCGTGTCTACACTGAGCATCGCCTAGGCTTTGTGGGGGGTTTTCGGGTGACATCTACTGGAGATCAAGTAAATAGCCAGCAATTGTCAAAATTAGTTACTACAATAACTGAAATATTCTTTCAGTAATAGTAACTGAGTTCAAATACTGCCGTGAGCCCCTCAGAATTCATGAGTTTGACTTCAAATTCATGAGACATTTCAAAACAGATATTTTTAATGAAAAACGTGGCTTTCAAATATTCACGTTGGCAGGAGATTAAGCTTAAAAGCAAATAGAGTTCTGATAAGATGAAGTGAGTTGGCAATGTTCACTCCCTAGAGCAGATGATATGAGGAAAAATCAATGCAAAGTGGAGCTGAACCTATCACAATGTGGATCCACTGGGGCTCTGTCTATTTATTTTCATCTCTGATACCAGCAACAATGCATGTAGATTTTTACTCAATTTTCTTTTCTCCGACTGCTTCTTTCAGAAATAAATGAAATCATGTCACTCATATTCCCATACATATGTTTCATACAGTTAATATCATATCCAGTTGTAGCCAAAGGCCACGACACTTAAAAAAACAGAGACTTCTGAAAAATGTATATGAAATCTGTAAATGAGATTTTGGTTTCACTAGCTGGAGCTGAATGCCAATTAAATCTATGCTTTTAAAATTTATATGTTTGTAGTAATTCTCTATTTTACTACAATTTAAGGAACATCACATTGCAATTATTACACCTTTGGAAATATTACGGAAAAGATCATTTTAAATGGTATTTTTTATTACACGTCCTTCTCAAATATAAATGCATGTTTGCGTGAGCGCGTGCGTTCAGCTACATGTGTCCTTCAGAATTTCAGATTCAAGAATCCAAATCCAAGCATCTTTTTAGTGTTTGGTAAAGAGCTTTCCTGGGACACTCGCAGAAATCTGCCAGAAGCTTTCATGGTCCTTTCGGACTATGAAACAAACAATAGTTTATTTCAAATTTAAATTCACCAACAAACTCGAGTCTTTGTTTTGTAGCTCTGGGTTTGTTTCTGGAATCCAGGGACTACCTTCGCATTCACTTTCATCAGTCACCAGCTCCTTACGTGTTCTTATCTGTATTTCCCTGTGATTTATTACACATTCCAGAAAGCACCTACAACTGTGTTGTTTCCTGCTACTACAAAACATACCATGTGTTTCTTTATTACCAGGACAGAGTTATTTTAGGGACAGATTACCCTTTTCCACTGGGGGAACTCGAACCTGGAAAACTGATTGATTCAATGGACGATTTTGACAATAAACTGAAGGTATCATCTTTCCGTTTGGGTGCGGGGTTTTTTGCTTTGATTTTGGATGTGCTTTGGTTTGTGGGTGGGTTTTTTGTTTTTTTCAATTTGAAGTCTCTGATTTTGGACCTGAAGAAAGAAAAAAAAAAAAAAAAGCACGATTTGTGCAAGGGCTGAAAGAGGCACTCTGTTCTTCTACCACAGCTCACGAGGGTGCTGTAGAGCACGGCTAAAAGCCTTGGGACACAGACATCTGCCCGCCCGTCCGAGCGAGCGCACACAAACATACACAGTGTTTTGTTTTTACAGGATAAGCTCAAGGCCGGCAACGCTCTGGAATTTTTGGGTCTTAGCAGAAAGCAATTTGAATAAAGCCGAAGATCCCGCAGAGGCCACGCTTCAGAAATGGCACTGAGTTCTCAGGGATGCTCGACTCTCCCGCGCGGCGGTGCTGTGGGAATAAAGCCGACCAGCCGTTACGCGCCGTTATTTCCCGCGCACGGCCGCGCTGTTTCCGTGAGTCTGAGGACGGAGCTCTTCACTGCTCTGAGCTCCCTATCTGCGTTAGGAGATTAAGCCTTAATTCAGTGCCAGAGGATGGGAATGGCAACTCTCTCATTCCTGTAGCGCACTGACTTTCATAGACACTTAAATGTTCCTAAGAGGAAAATAAGATTTCTCCACACACTTAAACCAGCGCAATTTCCGTTCGCGTTCTCCCGGAGCCCCCAGCGCTGAGCAGTACCTGTCTGTTCCCCGGATACTGACTGACTCCGCGATCCCAAGCGCTACTGAGACTATCTCGGTGCAAACTGCTCAACGTCTGTTCGGTACACCCGCCGGCCGCAGCACACGTAACTGCGGGCGGCCGGCCCGGGCTGTCCCGCCGCTCTCCCCTCCCTCCCGCGCGCCCTCTCACGTTCCCGCGCTCACACGGCGCGAGCCGACCGTCGGCAGGCGGAGAGAGCGAGGGGAGGGCCGAGCCAATCAGCGCCGGGCAGCGAGCAGAGAAGAAGGGCGGGCCTACGTCATTTCCGTAGTCTAGAGAGAGACCAGCTCTTTAGCAGGGGCCGGCTGCGGAGATTGCGTAGCTGGTGCAGCTGCCGCACTTGGGGGGGGGTCAGCCTACGCGTGTCGCGTGGAGCCATGACTTCCCGCAGGCCACGTGACGCTCCACCACTCAAACGCGCACGAACGTGGCGACGCTCTCGCCGCGGCGCTGCCGAACTCTATGGTCGAGAGTAGATAGGCGGCGGGCCGTCCTATCTCGCGAGAGCCGCCATGGAGGGCGGAGGGGAGGAAGCGGGCGCGGCGCTGCCGCCGGCGGGCGGGGCCGCAGGAGGAGGAGGGGGAGGAAGTGTCATGGCGGCGGCGGGCTCAGGCGCGGGCACCTCGGCGCGGGGCGGCGGCGGCTCCTCGGCGGCCTCGCGCTGGTTCTTCAGCCGCGAGCAGCTGGAGAACACGCCATCACGGCGCTGCGGCGTGGAGGCCGACAAGGAGCTCTCGTACCGGCAGCAGGCGGCCAACCTCATTCAAGACATGGGCCAGCGCCTCAACGTGTATCCGAGCGGCGGGGGCCGGGCGGGGAGGGAAGGGCCGGGTCGGGGCGCCCGGGGCCGCGAGCCGCCGCTATCCGCCGCTATCTGCTGCTGTCCGCCGGCAGGGCCTCCTCGCACGTGTGCGGGAGCCGCGGGAGCTGCCCGCTGACGGGGGTCGGGCCCGGGGACGCGGCGGGAGGAGGGGCCGAGCTTTGTCGGCGCGGCCTCGCGGGGCTCTGAGCGTCGCTTCTGGCTTCGAACAAAGCGGAGCGAAGCCTGGGATCCGGTAGCGAGGTGCCCGAGTTGAGCCGGCGGTTCGCACCGCTCTCCCCTCGCCGCTGTGCCCGTGCTGCGGCGCTCCGCGCTTCTGCCCGCCCGTCTGGCGGGGCTCCGGGCCGGCTGTCGCGCCCGGCTGGAGGCGGCGTGTAGAAACAGCATCTCCGTTTGTTATCGTTGGTGCTTCCTTCATTCGGTGCTCCAGATCTCAGCTGACGATAAACACCGCGATTGTTTACATGCACAGGTTCTATATGCATCACTCCTTCACGAAATTTAATCGAAATGTAAGTATGGTTTTATTTGTGGTAATCACGTGCACGTAATTTCGGCGGTAAAGCTGACACGTGCTCCATTCCTGGGCTGGATTGTGGAGCTGGGTGTGTTTGTAGGCATTCTGGCTTTGTGTCAGTGCTTTTGGTCCGGCAGCGATTGTTCCTCTTCAGGTCCGAATTACTTGATCGAGTAGAAGAAATTACGTTTTTGTCTTCTGCCCCCGAAATTCACAACAAAGGCACCATCAGCAGACACCTCACGTGTGTGCAGGATGCACCCGGTGGTGTGAATCTGGCTGGCGCTCGCAGGAGCGCTATTAGTGAATGGAGTGGCAGTGCTGGCGTGCTGCGTCTGGCAGCTGTGATACGGTTATACGTGGGTCTGCAGGGGTTGTGTTTCTGCTCTTGAAAATTAATATAACTGTGCCTGGCCGCTTTTGTCTTAGAGTAGTTTGACGATAAGTTGTGTTAGACAAGAAAAATCTGAGTTCATAAGAAATTGCTGACTGTCCTGTTTGAGCTAGTGAAGTAAGCATGCTGAGTTTGAATACTTGTGTGTAGTATGAAGAACAAAATTCTGCAGGAAAAATACTATTTTTGTGGGGTGTTTTTCTTTAAGCAACTATGGAACTTTAAGATACCGTTTTGAAGACTTACAGATTTTTTTTTTTTTTTTTACATCCGGAGTATCAGATGCGGATATCAGAAAAAATAATATAGTATTCTAGGTTTCTTTCTTATCTTCTCTTGTGTTGTTTTTTTGTTTGTTTTTTTTTTTAAGACTTAGCACTGATTTTGCAGAACAGTGAATGGCGATAGTGGGAGGTCTTTAAGTGATGAGGATGGTTTTCCTCAGACCTTGGCTTCTTTTGATGAAAGAAATAAATGCAGAGTGTGACTGATGTTAGGATCTAGGCCAGAGAAGACCTTGGTCTACCCAGAGGTAGAACATTGCAAAATTGGCACTGTCTGAAATGTGGGCAGGTAGCGATAGCAGTAGGTTGCAGTGGTATCCTTTGTCTGATGTTGCATTTCTGTCGTTACTGGCTAAGCACATGGTGTCTGGTTTGGTGTTTATTGAGCAAGGCATGCATATCAGACTATAGACACACTTCAGAAAGGTATGGAATTATTTTTGTGCAAAGCTTGTGGTAAATTCAGACTCCTGCAGCAGGCTTGGCACCAAGACTGTAGTGTTACAGGTTTGGGGGATAATAGCTAAGCCTGTAAGCACAACCTCAGATAAGCTTCCATCAGTCTGAGACTTGAACAGGAAGAAATATGTGATGTACGTTTCACTCATGTAATGATAGAGAGATATCTGTTGAACTGATGTATGTACCAATCAAAAGGTACTTTCCCAGAACTGCTTTCTAATTTTAGACCAAGAATAGCACACATGCAAATAAGTTCCAACAGGCTTTGTAATTAAATGTCATGGAATCATAGGCTGGTTTGGGTTGGAAGGGACCTTAAGGATCAGTATGTCCTTTAGGAATGTTTCTGAATTAATGAAGGGAGGGCAGTGAAACACTTGTCCTCTCCTTCTTTGCCTCTGTGTGTGGTGCTACCAGTGGAGCAGTAACCTGGAGCTGGTGCTGCTTTCAGAGCTTTCCCTGGCTGTTTGTGGACTTGGTAAGCAAGGTAGTTGCTTGGAATGGAGAGGTGCCCCAGCAAGGGCTTGTGTTGTCACACAGCTGGATTAGTGCTTGCCCTCCCAGCTAGTAGTTGAGGATAGACTTGGCTAGCAAGAAGCTTTGGCTGCTGTGTTCTGGTTTTCACCAGATGCTAGGAAATGCCAGGTCACTTGGAACTGGAAGCATGGTGCTACTTGGATACATAGTGCCCTCCTGATGAAAACCAAGCCTTACAATGTATTTGTGAGACTTAAAGTTCACAAGTAAGCTATCAAATAGCTGAATGCCATTGGAACTCCAGATGTTAAAGGATGTTAAAGAAATTATGTGTAATCTCAGGTTACAGTATTCAAGTGAAAGTTAAAAGCTAGTACGCTGTAAGTTAGCAAAGGGAAGTACTGGTTTCTGTTGAATAACTTTCGCTAGTTCTTAATTAGGCCAGCCAGTAGCTTTCTGTGTGTGTTGATGGAGAAGTTAGATATTTTTTTTTTCCATTATTCTTCTAGGGAGAAGGGGGTGATCTCAACATGAGCTGCTTTTAAAATTCTTATTGCCATACCATCTGGCAGGTTCTCTGTAGAGAAAGCAAAAGCCGGGGTCTGTAATAAACACTTAATATCAAATCTCCAGAGTACTTGGCAAGTTGAAAAAGTTAACAGTGTTTATCTGCTGCAAGAAGAAACAAATCTCCTTGGAAGATAAGTTATAAAGTACTGTCAGTCTTGAAGCTGAGACCAAGCTAAAATGGTCTATGGAGGGAATCAGTTGTGTTTCTTCATGTATGCATGTAGTGATATTTATCTGTGGAAAGAAGGAAGGCAGAGGATAGGAATATAGACAGCCACCGGTTGGAATTGGTTATGATCTGCCAGTGGATGAAATTTAGAATCTTTTCTTGCTTTATTGGCAGGTTAATGTTTTTCACTGAGTAATAAACACTGGAGTGTTTGTTATGAATGATTGTGGGGTTGTGCAGATACATGTAATATGTCATATGCACTTCATTGTTTTACTAAGCAAGTTTTGTAATGGAAGGTAATTTATTGAATAGATGTTGTGCTAATTCTGTTGTTTCTTCCTAAATATAATAAATTATTGTTTAATAATCCTGCATGCTTTCATGATTTTGAGAATTGTCTGTGAGTAGGGAGCAGAATTAACAAGTGTTTTCATTCACTAGACCCCCAGGGGTGGGACACAGCAGTGTGGCCAGTCCATTTTGAACATATTGCATTTACTGCCCCAGAGACCTAAAGCCCATGTTTCTAGAGAATTGCTGTGGGTTAGCAAGTCACTTTTCAAATACTACAGTTCATCTTCAAAGAACATACTTTCAGTTACAATGATTCCAGCATCAAATAGTGAATGCACAGCAGGGTGAGACCCTGTGAAGTTGATGTGCTCCAGCTGCTGGTAGAAACTTGCTTGAAGCTGGTAAACAGAAATAGGTGTGCTAACTACTAATCTAGCATGCAAATTGCATTTCAGAAGTAGTGCAAATTATTCTGTTAGCAGTGAACTGGGGTGTATCAACTTTGGTTTGCTGAGCATAAATGTAGTCAGTGCTAAGATCGGGGGTGGGAGAGTTTGCTGGCTTGAATAGAACGTACAAGCCTGTTACAGTGATACCTTAAAACATCTTAAATGGTACTTGCAGAAGATTTTTAATTTTCCTGTAGTACTTTGTCTGATGCTATATAGCAAATGCCACTTATAGAAGCATGTTATTCGGTACACTGTGATTTCAAGAACAGAAGGGGGAAGAATCTGTGGTATGCTGGAGATGAGAGGTAAGGCATCCAAATGATAGTTGTATTTTTAAATCTAATCCTTAAATGCCATGTGGAATACCAAACAACTGGTTGATGATGTCAAGTTTTCTTTGTACCACGCAGTGGGACACAGTAAAGTGCCCAAAGAGAGACTGCAGAAGGAATTTTTCCTGAAGTGCAAGGTAGGTGGCTGAGTGTGCAGGGGTTGCGGGGGTTCTTTATTTCCCACTCCTCTGTTCCATTCCTGTTTTCTGTACCCCGTCCAAGCTGCAAGATTAAATAATTGATTTTGCAGCTGTGCAAGTTCTCAGAACTTTCATAATACAAGCCAAACTTTAGAGAGACTGTTTTTGCACTTGAGTTGTTTTTACTCTTACATTTTAATATATTAGTTCTTTTTATGGAATATAAGCTGCTGGTGGTAATGATTTAAAAAAAAAAAAAAAAAAGTGAAAACTCTCAACTTTTAGAGTGATACTTGCAGCTCCATCATAGACTCATAAACTGGACCCATTCATTGTCTGAACTACAATACATTAAGTTTAAAAACATGGTAATATTGACATGGGAAGGGAAAGGGAATTCTTAGAAAACTCCACTGGAGTTGTATTCTGAGATTCCAAATGTCTTCCTTGTAGCAACACTGCCTTTACAAAATGTCTGGTACTATTTATTGTGAAAAGGACTTGTACCACTTCTACCAATAAAACTTGCTGGTAATGCCCCTTGGCTGTCATCGTAATGAGGCTTGTATGTTTTGTGTTTTTATTTCCTTGGCATTTGGGTTCTTATTCTGTGAGCTAGCAGGAAAGTGGGATGTAACTTCACAAATGAAGATGTTGTTCAGATCTTATTTTGATTGCGTGATAATTTAAGTTACTTGGCTTAATGTCAAGCGGGGATGCTTGCGTACAAGAATCTTATAGCTTTGTCAAATCTGTCTTTGATACTTTTTCTGCTACTTCAAAGAGTTAGAAGTGAATGAAAGCTGAATGAGTAATTTTGAAGCTGTGTACTTAGAAGGCGAGGTGTTCTTTGCTAAAGACTGTGCATGTCAAGTCCAAAACTTTATAAGGGTTTTGTTTTCCTCAAATCAAGGGATTTAAAAGTACTGACGTACTCCAAACTGGGAAAGTGAGCCCTAGTTCTAGCCAAGACAAAGACCTGAAACTCTTTGGCCAGAAGCCAACACTTCCTTTAAGTAAGTAGATAATTGTGGCGTGTGTAGAATTCTGATGAACCGGAGCTAAATCGCCGGTTGACTTTTATCAGCCTGCAGAACCATTTTCTGTAAGGTCCTGGTGAGGAGACTTCCTGACTAGAAGTGACACCTCTTGGTAAATTACAAAATACCCTGATAAGTACTGGCCTTCTTTGGAATCAAATAAAGCTTAGCTGTAGTCAGACATAAAATAATATTGACTGAGGATTTGCTGATAACTTAGCTGTGTAGTTCTTGGTGGTTTGGTTCAAGAATGTCTCTGAAATGTAAATATTTCCATAATAATTTCTAGTAGTTGCATTTTTCAAAAAAGTTAATTTGGAAACTTCCAATTGTGTAGAAATAGACTTCTAATTAGGATATATTTGAATTAAACTTCTATGCAAAGCTAGAAAAACGAAGGCCTGAATGCCAGAACAAGGGACAATGTTATCCTTGGAGGGGATGGTAAGGCAGGAGCGAGGGAACAACAGTGCAATTGCTTTTGCTGGCTGCGTAGGCAAAATCAGCTTCTGCTGTTCTTCACCCCAGCTGTAAGGCACTGCTGCAAATAGCTGGTTTAAAAACAAAAACTACCATCATGAAAAGCTGAGAATTTTCTTTTGAAGCTTCTTCCCACTGTCCAGCCTGTTTCTAATTCCATATACACATATTTAGTCTTTTTCTTTCTCATTGACTCCAGTGTGCTGAGTTCATGGCAGTTTCAGTTTTCAGCCCATTGAAGTCTGCCTCATTGTCTTTTCATTGAGTTAAAAAATGGAGCCTGTTAGTCTGCCTGGTGTCCTCACGAATACCTTGTCATGTTTGTCCAGTGTGCTGCCAAACTTGTTTCTTTACAACTCTATTATTAAGTATTTCCAATTTCCTTCTCAGTAGTTTGGGTTTCTGTGGATAGCTGGGCCTCTGCTAATTTGGGTCAGAGTTGTTTCTGAGACCATAATCCTTGTTATTAGGCTGGCCCTGTTGCAGGAGCTGCATGTTGTATTTAAAGGTTTGTCCCCTAGCTTAACTGAGGCATGTGTTAATTAGTATATCCTAGGAAAGGGAATTTCTTCCAGAATTTCATGTCTTTATTTCAAACAATGTGGGTGTAAATTTCTCAAAAACAGTCAGGATCTTAAATCACAGTGTTAATGTGGCTTTGCTCAGTACTGCTTGGCATCAGGCTTTTTTTCATTCATTTGTAAGGGTTAGATAACAAGTTTCTTGAAAATGGAGTTTTGTCTCAGTTGTGAAAGAACTTGCTCCCTGGGACTTTTTGTTTTGTTTGTTTGTGGATTTTTTGAAGAGTATTAGGTTGTTTGGTTGACACGCTTCTGTGCCTCAAAGGCTACCTTGCCTTCTTTTCTTCAATTGTCAATTTTTCCTTAATCTGCCAACTTACAAGTTTTACTTAAGATCCAAGTGGACGTTTCAGAGGGATTTGAGGAAACTTTCAAATGTGTCAGGGGAGTACTTTTTGCCATCTTAAATGTGATAGGTAATTACTACATGTTCCATTCTGATCAGCTCATTGCAGTCCTTTATATACTGGGAGGTTTTTTTTTACCGAATGTTTCATTTTGCATGACAAAGGGCTACTTACAAAGAAAAAATATAGGGGGAAGTATGACTGTGGTTCAACTCATTCAGTTCTAGTTTTATGGAGTGATTAAATAGAAATCCAGTACTTGCTCTATGAGCACTATGCATTAATTAAACACTCATCAAGCAGCTATTTTTGAATTACTAAATAAGTGCTTAATTCTAACTAATCTAATCTGCTGATATCTACATGAAGATTTCTGCCATTTTTAATTGGAATTTAATGTGGGCAACTTTTGCATACGAAGAGGACCGTGATTCTTTTAAGTCATTTGTGGTTAGCCGTATTTGTGTACAAATCAGTTGTTATAGCTGACAGCTAGGCATGAAAACTCCATTTCATTGTAGGTGATACGGAACTGTCAACTGGTGGTTTGCTGCCAACTCAGGATACCTAGAGTTCTATAGAACTGCTGTCTTCATTTGTAACTTGTCTTTGCTAATGCTTGATATAACTGGTGTTTTGTGAGTCTTTGTGCTTTGCCCTCCAGATACAGCTGGGTATATAGAAAAATTTCTGGGAGTAAAATTCTTTGTTTAATCAGTGGCTGTGCTGTGATGTTATGCTTACTGTACTTGTATTTGTATAACCTATAGTTAGTTATGTGAGCTGTTTTTCTTAAAAGTTCTCTGCCAAGTTGCTTGCTTTTTAGGAGAAACACATGTTATCAGAACTTGATCTCAGCTTTTTTGACTATTATTGAAAAAGTGCTGTGATGGCTCATGACTATGCTAGAACTTAGATGAACTTTCTCATCAAGTGTATTTAGCTTGAAAAGTGTGTTCTGGTGTGACTAAATCTACTGGACAAAATCTGTTATTTTTATGTTAATATAATGCAATTTAGCTTTTATGCTACTCCTTTCACATGCCATGCTACTCCTGGGAAGATTGCATCACTTACAGATTAAAGCATGATGAGTTACTTTTACCATCTTCCATGATTTTGGAACTGCTTAAAAACAGATAATTCAACGTCTAAACCTTTTCTAATTATTAGCTTACACTTTCCATTGAAAATTTAAGTCCTATTTGTAAAAAGTACACGTGTTTTTCTTCTTCAGATTATATCTCCTACGGCATTGTTCTTGGCTGCGAAAGTGGAAGAACAGCCACGGAAGCTGGAACATGTAATTAAAGTAGTAAATGCGTGTCTTCATCCTCACGAGCCACAACTGGATACAAAGTGTGATGTAGGTCAAAGTCATGATTTAAAGATATTCAGATGATGCTTTGTCTCATGAGCTGCTGCATTGTCTTGACTGGATTATTGCTATCTACAAATGAGAAAAAACTTGTTTGAACTATTAAGTAATACAGATCTCTTGTATTACTTAATGAAGCTAATTGAGCACTGGAATATTTGAGTTATGACAGTTGGACAGAGTTATGACAGTCCTTGAACTTGCATTATTGCTAAGACTGGTATAGTAGGAGTCTAAACAAGGCATTAAAGAGGTTTCATGTGTGGTTCTGTAAGTCTCGTGCTTCATGTAGACTTCAAGATGCTGACGAAGAAATATTCAATCTGAGGCTTACTGTGTGCCATTTTCTACACTGTGTTTTAAGGGATGCCATACAGATGTCATCTCTGCTGTACGTTTGGTCTTCCTTGCATTTGCCAGACTTTGTGCAGCTCTCGCTTAGTTTTATTTCTTTTTATGATGCTTCTTAGAACCGTGTGTATGAGCAAGTAAGGGGGAAATGCATCAGTTACTCTGCGTAATGGTCTGGCTGAGCTAGTTATGCCCTGCTGGGTCTGAACTGGCAATCAAAACTATTTGCCATGCTCCCTGTTCATGAAGTGACACACGGAGCTGTATTAGATACGTATTTGAGCCCAGACTAAGGCTGGTTGGGTGTGTCCAGCTGTATTTTAATGTACTTGTCATAACCTCCTTAGAGATACTTGAGTTAGTTTGTACTGGCAAGCCTCCACAATGTGTCTCATGTCCCCCACTCTCTTAAAAAAAAAAAAAAAAAAAAAACCCACTCTGCTACAAGTATCAAATCCAGGGTAAAGAAACTTTGCTGCCAGGGGTGGTTAAGCTGGTATAACTAAACTTGCAAGAACATACTAATAGATACAGTGAAGCATTGTGAATTGTCAGTGCTCTGTGACATGGGTAGTGCTCTTTAATTTATATTGATCATGCCTATTAGTTAAAAAGGAAGTGTATAATTGAAATATCGAGACAATAAATACCTGTGTCTTGATGTGTTTGCTTGTTTGTTTTAGGCATATCTTCAGCAAGCTCAAGAGCTGGTTATACTTGAAACAATAATGCTTCAAACTTTAGGTATGTCTTCCTAAATACCTTTTGTGCAGCCAGCTTCTCATGAACCAGTAATGGGACCCAGGTAGCAAATTTTTTTTGATGCACTGCTAGTATATTAAAATTTCACTAGTTTTTGCATGTAACTTGTGAGTCTAGTTCCATATTGTGCTCATTCTGGAGAGAAATGTTATACCAGTACTTCTCAAATGTTTGGATAGTTTTTTGATGGAGTAAAGAAGTATACCCATCAAAATAATAGTAATGGTGTTGATGTTTCTTTATGTGAGGTAGCATGTACTAAGATAGCTGTGTGTGTTCTGAAGCAAATGGTAAAAGCTTCATGCCAAATGTTCTTCCCCATTTTGTCTTTAATAGAAAAATGTGATTGCATAGGGTTACTGCCTCTGAACATCAAAATGTGCATTGTTACTGTTTAATGGATTCAGGTAATTCCAGAATCTGATAAGAAGTTGTTTTAGCTTTAAAGTGATGTCAATAAAGACAAAACTGGCAGGCCTGAGAACACTGACTTAAATACCACTGAGTGTGTGTGATTAAAAAAAAGAAAAAAAAAAAAAAAGTTAATAGTAGTGATCCATTTTTTAAAATAGTTCTATAAACAAAGATAGCTTTCTGGAGTGACTGGCCTATAAATTGTCTTAGTTGGTAATCTCATGGATGCAACATGTCTGTTAGTCCCAGAAATGATTGAATAAAGTGCATGCACGTGCACACATTTCAGTGTCCGTGATACAGCTTGTGCTGACTTACAGATGTACTGGAAACTGTTCTTATGTCGTTCTTTAAAAATGCAGTAGCTTCACAGATACTATACAGAACTTGAGAGTAATGCAGGAATATTGATCTTTGAAGGGCTCTACTGTTTACCATCAACAATATGAAAGGATGCAGAATAGAAGGTACTTAGAGTGTTCCGTGATCTGTGTTGGGAAGGTTTTGCAAGTATTAGTCTTAGGGAAAAGGAAGAGTTTTCTGTGTATTTTACAGATGAAAATGTGTTGTTCTAAAATATGTTCTTAACTCTTAAGGTTTTGAGATTACCATTGAACATCCGCACACAGATGTTGTGAAATGCACGCAATTAGTGAGAGGTCAGTGGCTTATATCCCCTTGTGTAAGCTCTCTTTTTTTGCCTTTATAGTGAAATTTGAAGATGTTATTTGTGTAATATGATCATCTACTATGTTGTCCAAAGTTTGTTTAAAGCTAGTTCCTAAAAGCCTGCTCTTAACATTTAGAGTTTGAAGAGTCCACTTCTCTGTCCTTTATGAATTTTTTGCTTACTTAATAAATTTGATTGAGTGATCTGTTCCATGTCTTCTCAAATTACAAAGCAGTTATTAGTTGAAATCTAAATTCTGGGTTGATTTTCACTCTGAAGTAGTTTCACAGTTTGTGTTAAGTAATGGCTAATGCTAAGCTTTCAACTTTATCAAACCTCACAAGCTGTGGGATATACAGAGTACATACCAAGTCTGCTATCACATGTGAATACTTACCGATGTGACTAATTGTTTTTCTAAAGTAGCGTACTAATTTGGATTAGGTGGTAACAAACTCCTAACCTTTTGTTTTGTGCATCCTCTAACTTGCATGCAGCTCATGAATGAGACTCCAGCTAGAAATTTTTTCAGTATTTTTGTTGAGTTTTGACACGCATTTAATTCTTAAGTCTGTTTCCTTCAGATCTTCAAAAAAAAAAAAAAAAAAAATCTCTTATAAGGGATGGGTATTGGGGAATCAATTGAAAAGGCTGATAAAATAGGCTTTTTGCTTTAAAACATATCCCTTAATTTAAGAAATGCTTGGGAATGATTAGGCTGTAGTTGCTGACCTTTAGTCATTAACTGTTGTCTCAGTGAAGAATAGCTAAGTTTAAGTTCTTCAAAGGTCTTCCTCCCCCTGTGAAATATCAGAAGGGTAGGTACAACATAACCAGGTTGACTTAGGCTTGTTTTGTAGTGATTCTAGAAGTAAGGTTGTTCTTTGAAAGGGAAAAAAAGCTTCTTTCTCACTTTAAAGTAGCTTACTAGAATTTGAGGAGAGCTGGTGTTGTATGTAGCTTATTTGCATACGAAGTAGCTTTATTGCAACCTTGGGTATTGCAGCATTCTTTGCTTTCTGTCCAGATTTGATTGTGACTCAGTGCATAATTGCAGCTAGTGTCTTAATAGATTGCATTGGCAGCTCTGTAAGGTTTTGCCTTGAGTTTTCTTAGCTGTTGGCCAACATAAATGTAAGCACATTTCATTGATAAGCGTGAGCCTCTGTGCTTCATCTCAGTGTCTGGGGGGAGCAGGAAGGCAGTGGTAAGCAGTAGTGTGAATAGTTCAGGACTTCCACATTCGTGCGTGTGTCTGATGGAAGCTTACAGTCACTGTTATGTAAACTTCATTTCCTTTAGTCAGGGGTGGATACTGCTCTACAGTTCAGCTGTTTCCTGTGTGTGCTGTCTGCTACTTTTGTGTACTAACAGTTGGTGCGCTGAAGGTACATGTTATGATTAAAACTTTAAAATTTAAAGCTAGTATTTAATGTCAGTGCAGCTTAACAAAGTACTTAAAATTCAAAATGATATGAAATTTTGAAATCTGAGGACTTCACTGAGGAATGGAAGTCTGCACGCCTCAAGAACTGGTGCAAGATGAATTTAATACAATTGTTGCTTGAAAAGCTACTGAGCTGGGTAGGTGTGCTTCTTAGTGTGTGTACATATATGAATAGAGTTCTTGTTAGCATATTCCCCCCCTGGGGTGGTATGGGCTGTGAACGCGAGACTTGAATACCTAATTTTTAGACATGGCAAAAAACCATAAATTTAAATCATGAAACGTGAAAAATGTAGTGATGTTTGAAAGTTAATTCAGAATAATTACTGTGGAATCTTAGCTGTTTGTATTGAGTGGATAAAGATGGATTTCTGGCAGTGATACTGTGATATGATTTGAGTTTTCTCTCTTAATATCTACTTCTTGGACAGTGTTGCTTTAATGTAGATAGGTTCTAGATTTGGATATCCAGTCCTGAAGCTTTCAGTGTATACTGAAAACCACTGTCTGTGGTAAGCCCTCAATGCTGAAGAGATTGATTGAGAAGTTAAAGCAATGTAGGGTTACTTCATGTGGTTCTGGTGATTATTCCAGAAGGCAAAGTAAGTTCGTCTTATATTAAAGGAGATTCATTCATCCAAGATTATTATGATCAAAACCTTCAACAGTATCTTTGAAAGGAGAGGGAAGGGAAGAAGATAACTTGGCTGACTGTTTAACTGTCAGAGGGTGCAAAGTTAGCTGAGGACTTAACAAGTCCTGAGTGACTTAATGAGGCTTTTTGGCTCAGCACGCGTGCGCTGAATTATCATGTCAGGAGAAAATGCCCTGCTCTCTCAGAAAAGCTGGCTTAAACTTACATTTAATCACAGAATCACCAAGGTTGGAAAAGACCTTCAAGATCATCCAGTCCAAACATCCTCCTATCACCAATAGTACTCACTAAACCATGTCCCTCAACACAAAATCCAACTGTTCCTCAAACAATCCAACATTTCCTTGAGCAATGAATGAATGAAGCTCCTTAATGAAGGAGCTAAGAAGATGCCTGATTCCCTCTATCACTTTTTGTTATCTTGCATCCAGAGTGGTGTGCTTCATGCTCTCACTGTTACCTGTGTTAGTCTGTAAGATGTTTCCTTTAAAAAATTATATTCCGTTGATGAGGTTCAAAAGTTCCAACAAAGTCCTTTGTCAGAAGACCCTCCAGACAGGGAAAAAAAAAAACTGTTGGAAGCTGATCTAGTAAGTGGGAACTGGTGCTAATAAACTTAATCTGCTTGAATTTACAAGTAAAGGAAAAGTTTAATTTGCCTCAAGATTGAAACCCTTCTTGAAAGTCATAGTAGACAAAATAGATTAGTGTTGGTAAGGGGTGACTGGGTTTGTGTGTGTTTGTATATGTTGATCAGGGTGTTTAGGTGTAAGATGTTATTCTTGCGTTCAGAGTTTCATGGGTTCATAAAATTGTTCCATCTTTACGGTTTAGTCAGTATAGTAGTCAAGGATGGGTCTGGGCTCAGTCTGTTTTCTGCACCATTCTTCCTCAGTGTCAAGAGACTGAGAAGAGGAGACAGGACCATCATTCCTTAGGATCTCACAGGTCTTCTAAGGAATCTGGGGCAGTGGATCCATAAAGGCAAGCTTCAGTGCCCACTCCAAGGATGCTCCAATGATGAAGAGAAAAAGGGAAGAAGAACAATAAAATCAATCATTTTGATTTGTGCCGAACTACCTTCACTGGCTTGAATTCTAGTTGAGCAGTAAAACTGCCCTAGAGCCAAGACCATCACAGTGTCCTCTTAAGCTCTGGTGCACACTCAGTCTGTTCTTAGCTGCATATGGTGAAGGGAGAAATCTGTCTCCTTATCTTCATCTTGGGAAGTCTTCCATCATTCCTTTTTTTGTGTTGATACACAACCTTCTTTTGGAACTGAAGGTGGAATCACAAGAATTTCTAAGATTGTTCTCGCAACTCTGCAGGTTATAAGGTATCTTGAACTCCCATGATCCTTACTCTAGTCATCTGTGGAAATTGCACTGTCAAGTTCTTCAAGCAAACCATAGTGGGGTTAAATCAGGCTTATCAAGTCTGCAGAAGAGATCAATTTGAGGACAACTTAGATCTCAGTACAGTGGTGTGGAAAAAATCTTAGATGTGAGCTGTACTCAAGCCATGCTACAGGCACCTTTTACATTCTGAACTTTCACCTCAGTCTTTTACAAGCCTGTTCGCAAGGTTTAGCAGCTTCCAAAAAATAAAGCTGCCAGGACTGATCAGACCTGAAGACCTATGCTATGGCCTCCTCCAGTCCTTTTTAGGTAAAACAAGTGTCTGCCAACAGCTCCATTCAGAGGCCTGTGGATTTTTTTTCCCCTCACAACTATTTCAGCAGCCTTCTAGTCTTCTGATATTGATTGGCTTATCCCTGGTCTTTTTTTTTTTTCTGGGGATGCTTGCACGTTTTCTCAGGGTCCCAGCCACTGTGCTCCAAAGGATAACTTGGCAATTGCATTTTCATGATTATGTCAAGATCAAAGTTAAATTTAGTGTTGAAGAAAAGAATGAGAATATCTTGGAGTTGCATCAGTTTATCTGTGTGACCATATCCAATAAAAAACGTATTTGCTTTGCATTGGGAATTGCTTGGAGTCAGTAGGCTTCTGGGAGCTGTATCAGACAGCCAGTCCTGTTTCAAAATCTTGGTTAAGTAATCCCCTGCCTTACAGTTGCTTCTGCAGCAGTGAGACAGGGTAAGTTTTTTAAATCACTCCTGAATGAAAAAATATGAAATTGATTATTAATGTCCGATATCAGTCATCTGCCCTACATCTTACCAGTTGTAACAGGCAAGCTGTGCTGGCTTGTTTTAACCTCTGTACTTAATACGATTTTGGGAATGAACTTTCCTCCACTTTGCTATAAAGGAAATATAGGAACCAGGATTTATTAGTTTTAATTTTAGTGGGCAGACTGTACTGCAGAAGAACTGCTCTAAATGTAAGAGAAGAGTTTGGGACAGTTGTTTTCAATTGTGCCTTGTCTTTACAGAGACTTTTAATTATTGAGCTGAACTTCCTTCTGGTTTTGGCAGTGTTGGTTATTTAGCTGTAAATCCATTCAAACAAGTATGATACTGCTTGTAGTGTAGGTAAGGTATTTATCGCATTAATTTTTTTATTGAGGCTAAAAATGTTTGTTTCAAGATGTGATTCTTTTCTTCCAGGTATGTGTTTTGATTTACTCAACTTTCAAGCTGATGTTAAATACAAGTTTTCTGGCATCTGCTTTTCTTCCTTTTTTGAAAGTGCCATTTCACTAAGAGTAGAGATGCCTCTTGGTCCAGTCCCTTAATTACAACATACTGTAACTGTCCAGAACGTAGAAATTATTGAAGGTCCTTCAGACATTAATTTGAAAAACAAAGAGCAAGACATCAGTTTCAGTCTTGTTAAACCATTCTGTGTTTTCATTTGTTTTTATGATCTTAGTTTAGTTTTTCTTTTCAGTAGTATTGCCTTGTACTTTTTTTTTTTTTTTTTTTTTTATGAAAGGGAGTGGAAAAGGTTGAACTCCATGGTTATCTGGCATAAACTACCACCGTAGTTTGCAAACTAATTATAGTATAACCCTGTCACGTAGCTCGCCTTTTGATTATCATGGATTAGCAGAATTTGTGTGCAGGAGTGGATCCTGTTACCTCATTCCTTCCATGTTATTTTCAGATTGTGGCATTGTCTATCTGCGTAGCGTGGAGAAAAACCTGATTTATACTCTTTGGCAATCATTAAAAATAGCTAAATCATGATTTTAATACACTTCTTTTTTATTAAATGTTAAAGGCCACTGCAGTATTTCTCAAATTTAATCGAAAGATCATTTAAAATAAAGTTTTGTGACAGTATACCCTTTGACATAAAATTCAACAATACACTTTCTGCAGGTAGCACTGATTTCAAGTGATAGCGTCAAAGTAAGAATTCAATGAAGGCTGCATTCAATCTTCAGTTAATACCATTGTGCCCAGCTATCCCATTATGTACATGTTACAGTAAGTTCTTTTACTTGAGTGAGGATCACTGGGGTTTCACTGGTAGGGGTCAATGCTAGATGGTTGTAACAGTGTAAGTCATTGGCTTTTTGTCTGTGGTATGTTGCAGTCTCTTGCATACTTTTTTCTGACAAAAATGCAGTTGTTTACTACTTATCAGAAGCTTTGACACAGGTTTAACAAGTGTGGAAGAAAATGATACGAGTACTGTGCTCTTGATTAGAGGGAGCAGAAAGCTTGTTTTTCTAACCATCTAGCTTGGGAGCCGTGTTCTGAGGTTCTGGGGAGAAACGTGGTTACAGTTTTATGGGGGGAGGTGGGTTCTCCAGCCATACTGTCATGTTCCTCTCAAAGAGCAGAACTTGCATTGTAGTGTTTGGTTTTTATAGACTGCCTTGCTGCAGTCTGCTGTTTGGGTGGGGGGAGGGAGTCAAGTATTTCTAGAAGAGTGCTTTCATGTATGAGGCTTTAGTGGGGGTAGATAAGGAAAGGGAAACAGTTCTGTGGGCTGAGTGAAGGGAGAGTCAGTGGACCAAAGGTCTGGTCCATCTCCAGTTAATGTAATGGACACTTTTGTACCTTGGAAAGACTTAAAAGGCTAGCTAGTTAAATTCAAGTCAGTTCTGTGAAAATAGTAAATGGTGCTTTTGGAAGGTAAAAACTTTTAATTTTGGAATGAACCTGATAAGTTAGCATAGATCCTTAACCACTTTGTTTTTCTTTTTCTTACAGCAAGCAAGGATTTGGCACAGACATCCTATTTCATGGCTACCAACAGGTTGTTATCCTGAACCTCTTTGTTGCACTGTTGTAGCACACTATAGCTTCCTTTACTGCAGGGCCCCCTACATGTGTCTTACCCTTGTTGCAACAGGAGACTGGGCCATCTACAGTGGTGGTACCTTTCTGTTTGCAGTGCGGTGTATTGTACAAGGGCTTGATGGCACAAAGGGGTTAAATGCACAATGAGAAGTGTAGTGGTGCTTTCTGATGACATTTTCTCGATTGTGAGTGCATAAGTCTAAAATTGGTAGCCTGAATAGCAGCTAAAGATTACAGAGAGCTAAACTTAACCTAGAAATTCGAGGATCTTGGTAAGTACAAAATTATTTTTAGTTTACACTTCTAGTTAATGGCAGTTTTCTCTTAACTTTAAATATGTTGATCCAGTCTTAACTTATAAAATTGTAGTGGGCCTGAAGTCTTTTCATCTGGTTGATTTTATTTTTTTATTTTTTCTTTCATTTCAAATAGACTAGAAGTAATCCAGTGTTCTTCCTTTTAGAAACAGCTCTTTAATCTTAAATACGTGTTTTAAAACTTAAGTACTTCCATAAATTTGAAGTTAATTGATTCCAGATGGAGACTGTGTATGGATAGGCTGTTGTAGAAAGACAGAATTTGAGAGTAGGCTTTAGTGTTGATTTCATGATGACTGCAGTTTATTTCTTGCAAGACAACGTTGCACTTTATTAGGATTACACTAGATCTATCTAGTATTTAAGTAACATCTACCGGTTGGTTAGTTATTCCAGACAAACATTTCTTGGTGGTTCTTTAGTGGGCAGATTTCTGTATTTGAAGTAGCTGTTAAGCTGCAATGAAGCAGTGAAGCTGAACCGAAGCCTCTGTGCTGCTGCCAGCTGGAAGCTACAGTTGAGTTCACAAGTACCGCAAACTCAGGCATGGTGAAAGCTAAGCTCAAAAGTAATTCACTTGGCCTCTGTGAAACTTTGGGTATCTTCATCTAATCATCTAAATCGAGGACTGTATAATGAACTGTATTTTCCTTTAGTGTAGTTATAATTTTAATTGTCCATATTACACTAATTTCTTTTTTAGTACTTATGTAAAAAAGTGGTGAATTTATTTACTATTAACCGGTCTTTTTACAGGAACAGCAAATTAAACGTTGTCAGATAAATGCCTTGCCCTTTGTTTTACTAAGGCAGTAAGGCACCTTAAGAATTTAAACAGAAAAATGTTCCATGAACTGCTGCTGTTTAACTGCTGTTGTTTGACAAATGATCTTAAGCTGTGTGTTAATGGCTGATTTGTTTGGTTTTCTTGTTTTACATGTTTGATTTCCTTTGGTTCCTCATTACAAAATTTGTGTGCAACAGTCTTCACCTTACTACGTTCTGTCTTCAATACAAGCCTACAGTGATAGCTTGTGTGTGCATTCACTTGGCCTGCAAGTGGTCCAACTGGGAGATTCCAGTATCAACTGATGGAAAACACTGGTGGGAATATGTAGATCCTTCAGTTACTCTGGAATTACTAGATGGTAAGTAATGCTGCCTTTTCACATCTTGCAAATGCTTATTAATGTGGCTATAAAAATAGTAGCATAGTATTGTAAGAGCATGGCTTTAATTCCAAAACAAATTTCACTGATTTCACATACTGAATCTTCAGGTAAGACAAAGGTATAGGAGAGGGAAGAACTTAGGAAGACGGTTTTGAAACCCATCTTATTTAAACTTGTGAGCTGGGATTTCCATGTACCTTTCGTAGGTGCAGGTTACAGTTTTGCTTTTAAATGTGTTCCAGAGCAAGGAAACCAGGCAGACATCTGTGCAAGTCCATGTAGTTCCGATAACTTTATCAGTGTTCAGATTTCTGGTTTCCCTGTCACTGAGACAACTGTTCTCAAGTCATAACATAACATTGCCAAATTAACAAAGGTAATTCTGTGTTAACAATTTGGTATCACCTGTGATTATCTCAAACTCTTACAGAAATGGTGTTCTCTTGTTTGAACGTGCTATCCTGTTAGTTTGTGGATTACGAAGTTCCAAAGACAGGAACTGCATTTACTACAGCGGAGTCTGAATTTAAAGCCTGTTATAGAGGTGGTAGTTTCTAGGGTTCTCAAATGTTTTGGTCTTTGCTGGTAGTTCTAGATGGAAGAACTGGTTTCAGAGGAGTGGTAGATGTCTGCTGGCGTTATATGGCCGGCCATAGCTCCCCATGCCCTGCTTTTCATGTCAGCTGAGTTTTTATTTCTTAATGACAGAATTGTTTGAAAGTGAAAATCTAAGCAGATGCTATGTGAAGCACAAAGCCAGAATGAACTCGAAGCTGAGAGTTCAAATGCTTTTGTTTTGGGGCTCCTCAGGTTGTTGCCTGTAGCTTGAAATACTACTCTGCCTTCTCATCTGGCTGTTGGCTATGTGTTTGTGGTGAGCAGGCATCACTGTGGTTTTTAACATCTTGGAAGATGTTCTGTAAGCCCCTAGTGGACACCACTAAATTCTTAAGCATTTATGGAGCTGGTGTGTGTAATTGGGACTCAACAGTGGATTAAATTGATGAGGCACTTTTGCAGTTTCAGTGCCTCATTACCCTTG
>NW_024884844.1:8334833-8478678 GCF_019232065.1 Centrocercus urophasianus
AAAGAACTTTCCTATTTTGATTCTAGGAAATTGTGAATTCTTGTGGACAAAATGTTACTATGCTACATTGAGATTCAAACTGATTTTTGGTTTCTCTGTTTAAAAAAAAAAAAAAAAGTCCATAAAATTCATTGGTTTTGGTTTTCTGTGTAACTGTAAATATGTGAAACTGTATTTGTCTTTGTGTTTGAAGCTAAATTTGGTGTGGTGGTAGTGAAGGATGAGGGGGAGGGAGAGGATACGCAACAAGATGCCAGTGTTCCCTGGCTGAAGCCCACTGCACATCATTGAGTGGTGTGGATTTCAGCCTGGGTAAGGTGTTTGAAATAACTGAAAATTAATGGGATCAGCATCAGCCTCACTGAATAAATGCAATAAAAGGCTAACTGACAACACTGTTATTCTGTTCCTCACTGATTACAGGGTTTTTTGTTGTTGTAAATTTGAGCACATGCATTATGTAATTTGTAAAATGAAGTATTAGTGGAGACCTTGCTACAACACTATTGAAAATCTTCCTTTTTTGTGAGATAGGAGGTTTAGAGAATAGTGAGATTCTTTTGTGTGTTGAATCTTAGTTCTGTTCCTAATGGTGGAAGTGCTGACATGTATCTCACTGTGATCTGGTACTTCGGTATTTGCATAAACAGGCAGTCCTGTATGTTCTTTTGGCAAACTGTAAATATAAATGTTTCATATTAGCATAGCTGAATTTTTGAGGTACAGACATTTGTGTGGGATTAGAGAACTTTATTTCTAAGAACTTGTAAAAAAAAAAAAAAAGATATTTTCAATAAAATTCCCTACCTCACCTCTATTGTGCAGAAATTATCCCATTTCCTATGTTCAGTTTTCCGACTTCATTTGTAGATGCAAATATCTTTTTTGTTATTAGCAAAAATAGTATTTTCCATTAAATCAATCAAATAGTGAACTACTTTAAATTTGAAGCATAATTTATTTCCTTTGTTTCCTTCACTGTATGGTGCTCAGGTTTAGGAACACATGGTAAATAGTATTTGCACACAACAGAGGCAAATTCTAGAAGTTTTTATGGCATCTGGAGCGATGCATGTATCTGTTCCCTAACTCTGCCTGTGTGAATTTAATTGTAAAGGGATTGGCCATAGTTGATACCGCTTTGGTTTTTTGGTACCTTCATGGCTGGGGGGAGGAAAGTGAAAGGGGAGGAAGGGAGTGATAGGAACCTTCTCTTTGTAAAACCATGGGTGGAAAGGTTCCTAGTCCCCTTTGTGTAAAGGGGATTTGAAGAAACAATGTGTTTGCTTTCTTTAATCGCAGTTGTAAATACACATTCTGAGATCTAAAAATAGAAAACAAAGTCTAAAAGATTTCCAAGTTACTCTAAGATGAGCTAGCCAATTAATCCATCCTTTCTCTGAAATATTTAACTCCTTACGCTTTGGGGGGCTGGAGGGGAAAGCGAGAAGTACTCCCTCATGTTGCTGCAGGGAATGACATTCCTGGAGAAGGAATAGCCTGCAGACCTGGATAGAGTGAACTTAAATCAATAATCTTTACTCTTAAAAGTCGGAGGTACTTGGTTTTTGTTCCTTTATGTTCCCCCAATAAGATTGAACCAATTTTCTTGCCATAGTTCAGAGGCTGTTTTGGCAATACCTGTAAACCTCATTTTCTGAAGCTGCCTCATGGCATGGGTCCCTTTGGGAAATAGGGGAGAAAAGATTGGTCTGCTCTGGGGGTTGGAATCATTTCCTCAGGAGCGATTTTGATCTTTTTAGTTTGAATGCAAGAACTGGACTTGAGATAGGGTTGTAGCAAATAGCACCAGTTCATGCTGAACTTTGTGAGAAAGGCGTGCAAGATGATTATAGTTTTGAGCCCAAATCTTAAAGATTGTGGGTTTTCTGGGCTTGATGTCTGTGTCCTTCAGAAAAAGATCAGTGCATGTATTTTGAGAGGAATATTTTAATGTCATTGGTGTCTGTAGTTTCAAGACCAGTGCAGAATAGTTGGGTTGGCAAGTCTTAAGAAAGCTAACTTTTTCCTGAGTGACAGCTCAGAGCTTTAAATGTTATTAATAGAATAAATATTAGGTATCCTCTAAAAAGGTAAAGGGACGTGCTTTCACACGCTCGAATTTTAACTCCAAACGTTGAGGAATCTTGGTGTTACAGTGTAGCTGTACCTGCTCCCTGGTAGCTTGCATGCTTTTATAATGCATTCTTCACTGCTCTTTTGCTTCTGGCCCACAGTTTTAGGAATACTGTGCTATATATAAAAGAAAAAACTGAAGGCTTGCCCTCCTTAAATACAATAAATCGTAAGGCAAGCGTCCCTTTTCTGAGTCAGTCATCATATATTTTAAAAAAAAAAAAAATTAAGGTTTTTCAACAGTTTATCTGAACTATCTGGATTCTGATGTGAAAAATCTGTCATCTCCCTATGTCAGAAATATGCAGTTGTCAGACTTGTCTGTAGAATGTTCTACTATGCCAGACCCAGCTGAGCTGCCTGAGATGCCCCAAATCAACATGACTGTTTAGCTGTGCTGAACATGTGGCTGGTATGCAGTTGCATATCCTTGGGTCTCAAACATGCTTAAGCTTAAGGAATTTTTGTTGCAAGCACTGGCATTGGACAACAATCTCTCTTTCTAAATCCAGTTAAGCAAAAGCAAAAATTCACTTTCATACTGGTAAAATTCTCAGGTTCAGGTTTAAAAACTTTAATGCTTATTTAAAAAATGGAAATTAACTTTAATTAGCTGAACTAAACATTACATTCAAGCTCTAAACAACAATTACTAACATGAAAAGTAGGGAACTCAGACTTTAGCAGAGGATGTTAGTTTCGCATATAGGATGTGCGTAAGGAGGAAGGTTCAGAGCTGTGAACGTTTATAATTAATTGCATGTCTTAAAGCATTCCCACTTTTTCTCTGTTCCCAGTATCATTTCATGTTAAACAAAAACTCATGTTTACGTTGCAGCCTTTTTGGAGACATTACCTTAATCTTAGAAGAATTGGTATACTTTATGGACATAATTATGTACATCCTACCTGAGTTCATGTGCCAGGGCTTCTACCTTTATTCAGCAAGGTACTTCAATGTGAAGATGCTCAAGTTACCATGGATTTTGACAGGAGGACCAGCCGGTATTCCTCAAAATGGGACTGATAACTGTTTAAACTTGGAAGATTTCTGTAATGCTAAGATTTCTCTTTATACTGGCATGATGTTCTGTTACTGTAATGTGACATCATACCTACAGAAACTATTAATAAAGAATTTTGCTAGAAGTACTGATTTCTCTTCATTTTTATGAAATTTAGACCAAATAGCTCTCTGAAGTCAGGCTACTGGAATAATATAAGATTTAAAAGCTATTTAAGTAACTGAAGAGTTTGACGCTCTGTAGAAAGTTGATGTTCTACAAACCAACTTTTTGTTGCTTTCCTTCTTCCCATTTTGTGAAACGCCCATTTTTGATATCACTGCTGGTGCAGAAATCAGGGCCTTTAACTTCTGAGGGCTCAGCCCCTAAAAGTTCCAGGGCTGAATTTTACTGCATTTCTTCTTAGAACCCAGCCACTCACATCATAAAGTTCACCACATTTTGTGTCTTATTCCCCCAAAATCTTTACTGAGAAAGAAGCCCCACCAGGAAGAGGACAGTCTGAATGCTGATACCTGCATCATCTTCTATTGATGTATCAGAATATTTTTCAAATTTATTCTCATTGCATTCAGTTAATAGTAGGTAGTAGCCAGTTAGTGTAACTACCCATAAAAAGGTGCAGACTAGGACTATGTCATCTACATGGTGCTCACTCAAGTGTTTCTCAAAATAGTTCAAGTCTCAGGTAAAGGATGTTCAAAATTAGTAGTAGTTTCTTGAGTGATTCAAATGGTACCTTACAGCCTTTGCAAACAAGAGAAAGGTAATGCTTCTATGCTTCTGCTGCTCTGTATCAGCAAACAGAAGTTTGAGAACTACAGCATGTCACTTGGATTGAAGAGGGCAGCTGAGAGATTCCTATCAATGTGTATCCATTCCTGATGAGGGGCAATCAAGAAGATAGAGCCAGACTCCACTGTGTTATCCAGTGGTGGGACAAGAAAAAGTGGGCACAACTTGAAATACAAGACAGCCTGCTGAAATATTTTCAGTATGAGGAGATTTGAACACTGGAACGTGTTGCCTAGAGGAGCTGTAGAGTCTCCATATTTGGTGATACTCAAAAGCCAAAGTAACTGAGCAATCTGTGTCTGCAGCCCTGCCCTAAGCAGTGCAGTTGGAATATACCATCTCCAGCTGTCCCTTCCAACCTCAATCCATCTGTAACAAAAAACTGTCCATAAAATCCCATGCATTGTTAAAAAAGAAGACGGTCTCAAATCTCAGATGCATAATTCTAGAGAGACTAGGAAATTACCTTGATGTTAGCTTAATAAAAGTACCTCTGAGTGTAGCTGGGTATCTCTTGTCATTATCACCACAGTATCCTGAGGTTGATAAACCTCCACAGAAAAGGGTAAGAAGGACTGGTATGTGTGTACTGCATAGTTTTTTCCATTCACCAGCTACAGTTAAAAGGCCCATCTAGCTGAACAACTTCAGTACGTTTTATGCCAACATAATTGTGTGGTTTGGAGATTCAACAAGATCTTCACAGACACATTTAAAAACTATGAGTTTGAGAAGAGCTTTCACAAAGCTTTTTGCATCTGTAAAGCTTTCTGCTGATACCATTCATGTTCCATAGGTTTTTACAGAAAATCAGAACTCCCAACTTACCTTACTTGTCATGTGCTCATGGTAGCAGGTTTTTTTCCCCTCTAGAATCTCCTCAGAAACAACAAAATGTGTGACCTTGTGTTCATAGTGAATGAATGCCCATTCCATTGAGTACAGATGTGACAACAAAATGTTAAGCACTGTCTAAAAATAGACTCACTGTCTACACAACCAATCTGCAGTATGTTCTGCTGTTACTTCTAACTCCAGTTTGTTCTGATCTTTTTCACAAGCAGAAATACTTTTCGTAATAGAAAATGTATTACTCACTTGACAGGAGGTCTGAACGGTTCACTGTCTTCCTTTCAAAAAGGGATGGTCCAACAGCTGCAGAGCAGAAGGGCGTTCATGTTGATCTCTGCATTGAGGATTTGAAAAATCAGTACATCAAATGGATGTGCATGCATGGTATGTAATTATTTGTAAAAGCTAAATGCATACTAAGGCATTTATTTTTTTCTTATTTCTCCAGAGATTAGTCGTTTTTGGGTTGTTTTTCGAAATTTATTTTTCGTTTTTGCTTTTGTTTTTTAATAAGACTGACAGAAAGGATGGCAGAATTTGTGGAAAGATGCAGTTGGCATTTATGACTTATAAAAGTGGAATAAAAAATCATTCTTCCACTAAAATCTTTCCAAAACGGAGTAAAATCATGTAAATTTGGCTGTTTCAGGTGCAGAAAAAATTTAAGGAACATGACAATGATTTGCCTGAACTTGTGTCTGTCAGTCTATTCTGTCATCTCCGATCAACATAATTCACATTAACGAGGCCATTTGGAATTACAGCATTTCTAGAACTAAGAACTAACCTTTTCAGCCCTCAGTTTGGACTTATTTCAAAAGCAAAACAGGAAAAAGGATAAAGGATGCTGATTTCCTAACTAATAAACTAATGGGAAAGAAAGAATGAAGGAGTCACTTACATTTGTGGCACAGTGAGATGATATAGTAAACTTTTGCCACTACTGACACACATGAGGTTTTTGTTCATTTTTGCTGCTGGTGGTTGTTGACTTTCAGTTTTTATTTTGTTTGTTTATAAGGTCGATACTGTATTAAAAACTCTACCTGTGTATTTCCTTCTACCTTAACAATTCCTACTACCTTCTAAATACTGTTCTCTCTGAGACAAAGTGTATATGATGTTGCTGACAACAGTTTTTCTGGTTACTGTTATGTGGTTCACATCTAACCATAACGATTCTAATCCAAAGATTAGAATTCAAGCTTCCTGCCTCTGAGGCCACTACCATGCCCACTAAATAACATGCTTCTCCCTAGTGACAAAGTCTGATCTTCAGATATATGTAAAAAGCTGCTATTAATTTGCTATTCATTTCATAAAGATTTTCAGTTAAAAAGTTACATACCTGGTTAAGCATGCGTGCACAAAGTCCACTGCAGTTCCAGAGAATCGATCAGGTAGGGAAGGCATCAGTCCTCTGTGAGCCCCAATATAGAACATGGCTGCTACCCTGTCCATGGAAGCCAGTGGTGGTTTTCCTGTTGCCATCTCAAACACTGTGCAGCCAACACTCCAGATGTCTGATTTCCTCCCATATCCAGATTCAGTGATAACTTCTGGTGCCATCCAATATGGAGTCCCATGCACAGACTTGAGCATCTCGCTGTGTGTGCCGCTGAGGCTGACCCAAGCCAAACGCCGGGCACAGCCAAAGTCAATTAGCTTCACTATTCCGTTTGGCATGAGCATAACATTATTGCCCTTGATATCTCTATGAACGACACAATTGTCATGTAAATATGCAACCCCCTCTAGAATTTGTTTTGTGTATTTACAAAGGACAATTTCTGGCAACGGACCAAAACGATTAAGAATACTGGAAATTGAGCCACCAGGAACAAACTCCATGAAAATACTTAAAATGTTGTCTTCCAGACAAGTTCCTAAGTAAGTTACAATATTGACATGCTTCAATGTCTTCAGAAGATCAACTTCCTCATGCAGCTTCTGGTACTCCTTTTCTGTAGTCAGTCGATCCGACGTATCCAAAACAACCTGCTTTACAGCTATTAATTGTCCCTGGTTTGTCAGTCCACAGTACACCTACAACAAAACTAGCATTTATTAAAATGAAACATGAAATTAAAGTGTATGATTACTTATTTTAAATTACTTCCTTTTTTTTTCTGTCACCTGTCATGTCTCACTGTAGAATGCAAAATATTTAAGTTATTTATTGAATAAGAAAGTAGTCATTTAGAAGGTAAAACATAATTCTGAGATAACCGGTGCATCCCCTAGCGTACTGAGACTGCAACTTACTGTGCCATAGGCTCCCTTTCCAAGGACTTCACCTCTTGTCCACATGATAGTGTCTTTGTTATTTAAATTGCTTCCTGGTACTTGAGTAGATTCCTCAAAGTTCAGCAGTCCACTTTCTTCACTTGATGCCAGAAAGGATTTTCTGTAACTCTGCTTGGAACATGATGGTTAGTGTGAGGAAAAGGAAAGGAGGAAAAAGACCCCATATTATTGTTATTTTTTACAGGCAGTAACTCTCACCTGGCATTAATCTTTTCTACAGAATTACATATATATACAATCCTTGCCTGGCACATCGATACAATGGCTATGCTACCTAAGACTACATACATATTTTCAAATATATATCACAATAGTAAACAATCTGAAGATTACAGCACCCCATCTTTTTTGTCATTGAAAGCAAGCCAGGAAGAAGGAACACCTACAAGAACAGAACATATATTGGCTTACTATTTTATTTTATTTTTTGGTCATACAGCTAAAGTTCGCTAAGAGGGAATACAACAATTAATTTGCCCTAGGTAACATATATAATCCAAGCCTCATGAAAACAATTTGGAGGGGAATTCACAAGAAGAAAAAACTGCTTAAAAAAAAAACAAACGAACAAACAAAAAAACCACTAATAATTACTGCACCCAGCCACAGATCCCTAGAAGTATGAATGGAGGTATAACTGGCATTTGTGTTTGCAGAAGCATAAGGAAGTGTATCGAAACACAGTGAATTAATCTTCCTTGTAGATTTGTAGTTTAAATGGAGGAAAATCTAAGACGGTAAAGGAGAAGCAGTACTGGCAGGTATCATTAGTAGGTAAGGTTTCACCACAGAGCAAGGGCCAGAATCCAACTAAGCCTTCTGAGCTTGAAGTTTAATTAAACATTACTTAAACAAACGTGATAAGCCAATACTTGTAGTTAAACCAATTAAAGTCGCCTCTCCCTTTTTTTTTCACTATAATTTCTCAGCATCTAAGTGTTTCTGGCTATGTCAGTCATGCCTAAGCACCATCTGGCCCATATCAGACAGACAGCATCCAATATCAGTATCCTCATCTGAACACTGGAAGTCCCAGTGGGCAGCTGGCCCAAGGAGAAGAGACTTGGTCATTAATGAGCACACATTACCAGTACATTAGTTAAGCACTGATTATTGAGCTAACATGAAGACTCATCTTTCATCCAACACTTTGCTGAAGCATCACTTAAAAGAGCAAGCAAGTTACAAAAATTTAATTTTACCTTCTCTAGATCATTATCTACTATTTCTCCATCTCTGTTCATTATTTTTCCTTCTTCTTTAGTATAGGTATTCTGCATTTTAGAACCTGCATATTTTGTTCTTGAAGAATTGATGTCTTTGTCTTCGAGCATTAGCAATTCTGCAGCCAGACAACAAAGCAACTCATCGGTTACATCCTTATTACCTGCCCAAGACAAAATGTTTCGACTTGTCTGGAAACTGGGGCTTGTAACATTTGTTGTCTGAATCATTGAAGGCTGAGTGAGTTCATTTGCCAAAATACTGTTCTGAGGTGTGAATGACCAACTGTGACTTAATTTGTTTGTAAGGAATTGACACTCCTGCCTATCTGAAAAGGACAATGCTTCTCCTTTATTTAGAATCTTGAAGGAGGCCTGGTCTGATTCCAGGCTTTTGCAGCCATTCATATCCACTCTGTACTGGGGTACACAAATGTTCTGGTCTGCTGTTATTAAATTGTTACTTAGAGCAGCACATTCTGTGTAGACTTTATCGTTGGGCTGAAGCAGACCCTGGCTACAGGAAGCAGCTATCTGATGGTTGGGTAGAGCCTGACTGTCTAGAGACTGCTCCAAAGAGGCTTCTTTAATAGTTGATAACTTCGAATCTGAAAGAATTTCGTTTGGCTTGATTGATTCTGGAAGCTCTTCTAAAAATATAAGCTGATGATCTGTGTCTCCATGAAACAATGTCACGCTACTTGAAGTTTGTATTTGACAATCCGGACCAGAAGAGACTACATTATCTTGCTCAGTGTTGCTACCACTCAATTCAATACTGTTGTTGTTTGCATGTAAGCCTTTCTGCTTTTGTTTAGTGACAGATATGGTCTTCTTTGGCTTAGAATGTGTTCTCTTTTGAGTATTTCTTATTCGTCTGCTGTCTCTTCTTTTACTGCAGGTAGAACTGCAGGTACTAGCAGTGCATCCCCCAGGTGGAGCAGAACAAACATCTCTGTAAAAACTGTTCTCAAGATGATCAAGCTGGCGCACGTGGGAATAGACAGGAGTTCCAAACATTTCATAAACATCTGGGCCTTTGTCATTGGAATTTATTTTCTTGAACATATCACTGTATTTCAGTTGTACAAACTCTGAGGCAGATTGTGCATATTGTAGAGAAAGTGGAGTAACAGGTTTCTTTGAGATAACTAGATTTTTGCAACTGCAGGAAGAACTTTGCTTTTTAACTTTCTGAAAACTCTGAAGAAAATTACATTTGTTGGCTTGAGGTATTTTTTTTTGACACTTCAGGAAAGTCTCAGAACCCACACATGGCAGTTGCAAAGATGGAAAAATCTGCCTCTTGGCATTCCTCTTCTGTGTATTATGTTTTATGGAAATCTCCTCAGAAATAACCACGCCTTCAGGTGTCCTTGTCTTGCTACTCATTTTAGATTTTGATGAACATTTGTTTCTATTTAACTTTATCTCACTTTTGTCACTGTCTTTGCGAGCAAGAACATTGAAGCTCTGACTGACATGAGGAGGCAGGCCACGAACAGTGCTCCTTTTTTTGGCAGGATGTTTAGCAATGCGTGGTTTCGTAGGTAGTTCTTGTTCAGAGAAAGTAACATGGACAACAGGAACGAGCTCACTTTGACCTTTTGCAGTCACTTCTGACATTGCTTCATTTTCCATTTCAAACTTGAGAAGACACAAATTATTTTCTGTTTGTTTTCCAGAACAATCTTGCACTTCTCCAGGAATTACAGCAGCTACAGAATTATATTCTAGGACATGGCAGGACTCAATCACTTCATTTTTACACGAAGAATCTAAATTACAATCACCAAGCATGACGGGTTCACTCTCAGCATCTTCACATGGTCTACAGTGCAGTATTATGTCTGTAACGTTTTCTTCTATACCAGTTTTACAGGAATTCTCTCTTTCTTCCTTCTCACCAGCTCTTAAAATATCAGTGTTTTTTGACACAGGACACAGAGCTGTGGATATTCCACAGTTTTTCACAGCATTATTTGAGTTCAGGTAAAAAAGACAAGCATCACAAAAATTGTCTTGGATCATAATATCTACATTCTCATAAGCCACTGAAAACTGGGACTTCTGGTCATTCTTTTCAGTATTGGCAGCTGCCTCATCTTCTGTCCATTTCAAATTGTTTTCAATTTCTTCTTTCTTATTGTTAGGGTACTCATAATATTTATTCTTGCTGAAGCAGTACAGGCCTTCTGTTGGAGCAAACTTCTCAGAAATTGTAGCCACAATCACACCTGAAGACTTTTCAGCTTGTCTTATTACTATATTGCCTAACTGATACTGATAAAATTTTGTAGCTGATTTTATAGGCTGAGAAATAGACTTCATAATATTCAAAATATTTCTGATCTTGGTGTGCTTATTGACAAAAACATCATTTAGAGGAGCAAGATGAATGGTTCTTACAGGCTGAAATGTCACTGGTGGCAAATGGAACTGCAATTTCCATTAAAACAAAAAAGAGATTAATGATGTACTATACAGCAGACAAAGGTAAAATCTAATCATTAAGAACCAAACAAGTGAAGGAAAAAACATCAGAGCAGGATATATTGATGGATATATATTAATTTGACATATTCCTACATTTAACCTAATATAAAATGTAATATCAATACACTTAGAAAATACATTATTTTTCTCAGATTTACTGATTTTACTCATTTTGTTGTGGTACAAAAAGTGGGATTCCTTGCTACAAGGCACAAGTCACTTTCCATAATCTAAATACAGTAAGCCTTGGCCACACGTACAAATAATATCATCAGTTCTTGACTATGCCTTATGCTATCTAGCGTGCTTGATACACAAATTCAAAGGCTGGTCAGCAGTTTATTGTGCCAAACTTTTCTTCTCGCTGTGCACTCTCAGTGAACGCAACCCTCTAAAATGTACTACAAGAGAAATTATATTCCCAATGGAACCAGATCTCATGAAAGCAATTTTTAAAAAGCAAAACTGTAATATTATAACTGTTTGCTATTTCATCCATGGGGGAAAAATAAAAAACCAACATTTTTATAAATTATTCGTTAGTTTTTAAAGTCATTACTGTAATTCTTCACATGTAGGTCTTCCATGCGTTCAGTGTAGACTTGAAAAGCTCATAAACCATGTCAGATGGAATACAGATTCAGCTCAATAGCATTTTGTTAGAAAATACCACAGTCCACGCTATGTTTGTCAGTGAAGTCATACAGATGACTACCAAAAAGCCACTTAGTAACACAACAGCTAATGCAACAGCCTGTTGTGCTTAGGATGTATTTTATTTTCCCTCCCCTCTTTCTTCTCTTCCCCTCCCATTACTTGAAAGTTACTGCACATCTTTGGAAGAGAACAAATTTGAGAATTTAAATACTTTATTGTGATTACTCATATGAACAGTGTGAATAATTTTCTGAAAATATTTCTATTTTTTGCTACATAGGAAATGGGGACAAAATAAGCTCTAATAAGCCGTATGCTTTTATGCAAATGAATGCAAGGGAAATAATTACACAGTCATATGCTCTGAGCACACATCTGCATGTCTATATTCAACATCAGTTAGCAATCTGCAAGAAATTTTTGTTGCATTCCAAGGACAAGCAGAGGTTTGAATGTGCCAGGGAAAGCAACGAGCAATGCTTTGAAATTTACAGTTCAGGAGGCTTTATCTGGTATGCATGGTTTTAGTTTGAATGCTCTGTAATCCCAAATGATAAGCTCTAGAAATCATCAGAGCCTAAGATGTGACATAAAGCTGTATTAAATTACATTTGACATCAACTAACTTACTTACTTTTCTTCAACATTTCCTTCACTTGGCAATGTTTTTCTTTTCCATAGCTCTTTTTATGAACTTTTGCCAGAACTTGCTGTGAATGCTTTTGTATTCTGCAGTAGGTACACTAAAGTACACAGCAGATTTAACAAGTCTCTAGTTGAAAGGACAATTAATTAATATCTATAAAGACCAAATCCTCTTTTTAAGAAATACAGTGAATTTGATCTTCTGTGGCTGTTAAAGCTCAGTTGCTGTGACTCGCTGACTCGTGAAATGACAAGCATGACTGCAAGTACAGGAGTTGCCATACATTTTTTTGTCAATAATCCTGTTTACACTTCTCAAAAATTTTCATGTTAAATACTATTTTAATCAACCATATAAAGTCAGGTTGGTTCTTCAGTTTGGCTTCAATTTTATACAACCCATCAACACAGTAAAATTGCATTGCTTTGTTTTTAAATTGATCAAAACTAAGTATCTAAGGCATGTGACATACAGAATACGCACACCTAAAATTAAGTTATGTATTTCCATTTTAAGATGTTCTACATCTTTTTAAACTTCCAACATTTAGCCCTCAATAATCCCTGCTGTAATATAATAAACTAATATAATTTCAAACATTTGCTGATATTTATCATCACATCTATACAAATGCTTGATGTTCATCTGAAAAGAACAAGCAGAGAAAACTACCCAGACTTCTTTTGTATCATTACTTTTAAAGTTTTAGTTTTATACATAATATAATCTTACCTCAGACCTCTTGATCCTGTTTTCTAGTATTGCTATATTAAACCCTTAAAAATCAAAACACATTAGTGTTAGTGAGAAGTAAAACAAACTACAATTTTCAGTACACAAATATTTCAAACTGTAGGGTTCTGAGGACCAGACATTTGTCTAACTTTGGTTGCAGAACTATGCTATAAATCTGCTATAACAAAAAAAGTGGAAAGTTACAATTGCACTTTCTATAAAACACAGTGAAATATAGTAATATAAAAATGTTTTATTCTAATAATTTAAAAAATTATTTCTTTCAAATTTTAGATGTTTGCTGACTTCAATGAGTAGCTAATTAATTCAATTATGAATTAATTAGTTCCAGGAGGAGAAAAAAAAGTAAAAGAGATGTCATCCCAGCCCTGCCTAAAATTCCACTGTACATTATGAGGGGTCTATTTTATTATACAGAGTAATCAGAATTGCAACATCTTTTTTTATGTTGCTTTTCTTTATCTCCTTCATTCCCTAAATACACACACACATAATTAAAGAAGACAGGCAACATGGCTGAAGCCCACTTCATAGGAAAAATTCATATGAAAAATATTTAACTTTATTGAAGTATTCTGACTTTTAAGCTTGAACTTACTTTGTTGCATATCCTTAAAGCATTTTGGAATGTTGGACTCTGGGCATGAGGCTTGTAGCAGAAAGCTGAAGTCAAAGCCATGCCTTATGATCTCTTTCTTCATCAGGAAAGGTAGAGAGGTGTGCTGTCCCATCTGTAATGTTAACTGCTTTTTACTTTGACAATGTGCCACTTGTTCATCTGGCCACAGTCTGGTTGTTGGTGTTTTTTGGCTAAAAGGCAAAAACAAAAACCAAAATACAGTGTGAAAATCAGTGGAAGGCTCCTACTCAGTTCAAATAATCACTCAACTTGGGACTAACAGGAACAAGAAACTCAAAAGATGCAAGAATCCCAAAGTGTTTTCTCTTTCTTGATCCATCTAGGAAGCTGTGGCTCTCCCCAGCAGCATCTAACTGCTATGGCAGCAACTGATCACAAATACCAATGAATAACAAACAACACAGACAAAGACACAGTATGAATAGGAAAACATATTGCCCATCTCCCCTTATTGATAAGAACTGATTGCTTCCAGCATGTATTTTTTATGAAAATACATCATCAGGAAAGTATGTCAAAAGAATTCTGAAGACCAGGTGGTGTGCCTTTGTCATTTATAAAATATGCTATGGCCTGCCTGCAAGAATAGAGGCTGTATGGACAAGACTCAGATTTCTGCCATCTGGTTTCTGAAGAACGGAAAATTCAAGCATGGGGAGACAAAAAAAAAAAGAACTTTGATTGAAAAGAGGTCGAAAATACAGTCTATCTTAAAAGCTGCATGCGAGACAATTGCATTTTTACTTAGGTCAAACACTGATGTAAAACCATAACCAGAAGTAGTTTCTCCTGTTGTACCAAACCACTTGTTCATGTAGCGCAATATCCTGCCTCCATCTGATCCTGCAAGGATCAGCACTGACACTGGGAAGGAAGAAACGCTATACAACTCATAGCCGTGTCTAACAGCTGGCACAAAGCAAATCTTTTCAGGCTCAGACTAATTCCTGCTTTGTCTTCACCTTTGGATACCTAACCACAAATTAAGTATTAGTTCTACTTACCTACTTTTTCCTAGAGCTTTGTATGAATCACAGATTTCTTTCACTATCTCATCTGCATTTGGAAGAGCAACAACAGCTCCACGACCTGCATCAGTACATCAGTGTATTAGTACTATATTGCTGTATTGCAGAAAACACTAGTATACTGCATTTCATTCACTCACCAAAGCAAATATACTTAATTTTGGCCATTAAAATATTATTGAGATGTATCAGGGGAAAAAAAAAAAAGAGCAAATTTGATTTGAATCAAATACTTCCATATACTTTTTGTGGTAAATTTTAGACATTTGAACGCTTAAGCCTAAAATAACTTCAGTTATTTTGGTAAGTATAATAATTCAATCCACTTTTAAAAGCAAAGGACATCTTTTAAAAATCCAGTTACATCTCCTATTTCAGTGAAACAGAAATAGAAGAAAAAAATGTGGACAAACTCATTTAGAAAAAGTATTAAAACCAAAACAAATCTCAGGGCTTTTCAAAGGCAGAAATAACTTTAAGTTTGATTAAAATTTTTTTGTGGATGTTTGATTTTAGCAAGTGACAAGATCTCAAGCTAACATGGTCCTTTTTCTTCTCCAGATACATATATTCCATTTCACAGATTTCATTTCATTCGTTAGATACCTTCTGTGCTTCTCCTCTTAATTTTCTGCTTTTCAGACATACTGTCCTTAGATGTTTTAAGGTCCTGAAAACTGAGAACATGTATCATTAGTTGATTTCCAATCCATCCAAACTAGTAGATCATACTTCATTACTTTGGGATCCTATAAAATATAATAGCAGAATTTTACAAGTACTTGAAATTATTAAAAATTTGTAATTTAACTTAAAGTCCAATGCCCCATCCTGCAAATATACAAAACAAAGCAGTCCGAACACAATTATTATTGCTAAAAATTCAGCATATGCTATGAAAAAATGAAAACTCTCAGTATTGTTTGCTGATATCACCCATATACAGCAGACCAGAAAGTCAACGGGTCACATTTAGAAGAAAATCTTATTTTGAATATATCTTTTATTGCTTATCCTTATTTGATCAAAACTCTCCCTTAGCAAAAGAGATCAATAACAAAAAACTTTCTGAGCACAGAACAGCTCGTACACTGCAATCCCAACAAAGTCTCAGTGATGATTGTTTCTGTAATCACAACGCAGCTCCCACCAATCCTCTATCCTAAGAAACTCAAAAGATTCTTAAAATTAATCTCAATTTTTTTTTTTTTTTTTCTGGATTTGGGCTCCTTCTGAAAAACTTGGGCTTCTGTTTCTCAAATGACAAGAATACATGAAGTAATGAATCAGTGAATTGAAATATCAGCTAGTATTTATATTACATTTCCCACTGTCCTTATTATTTAGCAAACAACTCAGTTTAAAAAATAGAGATGAAAATGTCAGATATGCGTACAAATACACAGAAATAAACATACTTTTAAAGATATATAAAAGATTGACTTGAATTCATTAGAGTTACACAGAGCTACTGAATGCTAGAGAGGAAGATTATAAAGTCCATAATGAAAAATTCAGTAATAATGTGCCTAATATGAATAATGTGTGCATGGACTTTTCTCCATCTAAAGGTAAATAACATTTTCAACATTCATTACACATTTTATTACAAGTTATCCCCAACAGGAACTACCGCTGGCAATAGTTTGGGGTTGGGATTGTTTGCTTATTTGTTTAGCTCATAAATACCCACTTTTAGTCATCTCATAAATGCCTTTTATCCTTTGCACTTGAGCTCAGGACTCTCAGTAGAACTACTAATGGGAAAGCAGCCCAGTGTTGCAGCGCTGCCAATGGTAAGATGAATGCAACAGATGGCAGGTAGCAACTCTGTCCTTCAGAGTCCTTCAGGATCTTGTCCTTTAGGAATGGTTCTATTTCAAAGTCACAACAGAGGTCAGTGGAAACGAATGGCACATGTAGCTCCTGCTGGATTCAGCATTTTGCCATTTACTGTTAGTCAGCAAATGAATGTGACTTTTGTTTCTCATTCAGCAAAAAGTACACAACATGCCTTCAGCATGCATCAGCCTTCTCAAGAGACTCATCCGCCTATCTTAGATTAAATTAATTACAACAATTCTGCATGACACTTGTGTGTGTGTGAGAGAGAGAGGAATAGTGCTAATACCACACAGTGCTGCACCCTGATATCGGGCAGTACTGTCACTGGAGGCTTACAAAGCAGGAAGCAGAAGGACAACCAATATTCTGCAGAACAGCAGCTGTAGAAGCAAGCACTTTTGACTCCTCATTATGCTGAACACCAGATAACCCATTAGAAGGGTCACTATATGAGCCTGTTAAGAGTTATATGTAGAACTTTGCCAAACTTTCCCTTTTTTGAATGTTAAAAAATAATAACAATTAAAAAAAAAATTCAAAATAACAGCTGAAAAAGCTCTATAAAACAGACCGAGGTCAGCCCTTACCGTGTGTTTCCACAGCGAAGCACGGCAGAGGCACGGATTCCGCACGCAGCGCGCGGGCGGCGGGGCTGCGGGCTCAGTCCCTATTCGTGTCCCTATCTCTATCCCTGTCCCTACTCGTGTCCCTGTCTTTATCCCCGTCCCTATTCCTGTCCCTATCCCTATTCCTGTCTCAGCGGCTCGGCCGGCCCGCCGCGCTTCGTTTACACCGCGTTGCCACGGCAGCGGGCGGCGGAGCGGCACCACAGCCCTCTCCCTTCTCTCGATGCTTTCAGAGCTTCGTTTACCTCTACGTCATTTTCCCCGCTATCACCACTAAATTCTCACTAATTATTCTCTGTCTAGCTGCAGGTAGCCTTATGCAGCAGGCCTTGAGGATTACGTTATTTATTTGTATATTTGTGATGGAGAAATAGCAGTTTGTACCGCAGGGAAGCGGAGAAGGGGTAACGGTCACGGACTGAGAGAGTATTTCGGAGGAAACTCCTGTGAGGGCTGGCAGACGCTCTCCTGTGTGAAGGACACCGAGCCCCGTGGGGACACCTCGTCCCAGCAAGTCAGGAATTTATCCTGAAAAGAGGCCCCTCAGAGCGGGGAGAGCTCGACCTCATTCCTCCGTGAGGCGCCGTGCGGGGATGAGGCACCGTGTGAGGCAGCCGCCCCTTCCCGCCAGCCCTTGCGCGTGGGGCGGGCACAGCGCAAGATGGCGGCGGACAGCGAAGTGAGTGTTTGCTCATTCCTCCCGTCCCGTCCCGTTCACCCCGGTGCTCCCGGCCCGCGGCCGCCTCTCCGCTCACTGCTTTTCCCGCTCTCTCCCCACAGCCCGACTCGGAGGTGTTCGAGATCACGGACTTCACCACTGCCTCCGAGTGGGAGAGGTACGCGCTGCCGTTGGGCTGGGGCCGGCGCTGCTCCTCGCAGCCCCGGCGCCTCCTCACCTTCCTTCCCCGGCCGGATTTCGGACTGCGTCGGGCGCGATTCGAGTTCCCAGCAACTCGGTGGCCTTGTTTTTGTTGTCAGCTGAACTGAAGCAGGCAGTCACGGAAGGTGCTGTTGTGCAGTGCTCAGATGAAGCGATTCCTGGGCGGTGCGGTTGCGGTAGGGCTGACAGTGCTCGGTTGCAGTGTATAAGAGGATCTAGGCCGGCTGTTTGTGAACCAGGTGGAAGATCAGGTTTAGCCGAGGATTACAGCGAACATCCATAAACCCCATGTGTTGTAATGTAGCAGTCGAGTACTTGAAGCCCTTCAAAGTTAGCAGAGCAGCATACGGAACAACATCAGGTGAAGGTTGCTCTGCATTCTTATGTATTATTCTTTAAAATTCTTTTTCCAGTGAGAATATCTGCAGTAGAAAAAGACTTTAAGGCCTGTGTTTAAATTGAATTTAGATTACAGTTACGTGTCTAATGTAGTTTTTTTTTTTTTTTTTTTTTTTTTTTTTTCTGTAAACAGTGAAGCAGTGCTCTGTTTTGTTGCAGTACCAGACAAATGAATAACATCAGTCTCAGTTCTTCCAACTTCCATTGTCTTAATGCATGATCTGTATACTGATCTAAATTAAAGCCTGTGTTGGCCATAACTGGGATGTATTTTAATTTTAGCTGGTTGTGCTTGAAACCCTTTTTGCAAACCAGTAATTGGGGGTTGGGGTATGGGGGAAGGGTGAGTAGGAGAGCCAGAAAGCATGTTCCCCTATGTTAGAAATTACCTTTTTGGGAAAAAATGCTGCTTGAAGTATAACTGAAGTGCTCATCAGTGAAGCAGTTGGACTTGCGGATCCCCAGAGGTCTCTTCCAACTCCTATAGTTCTGTGGTTCTGTGGAAATGGGTGAGACTTTATAAACATTCAATGCATGTTCACAACGGTTGCTAAAAATAAGGCTTATCTGGGATGTGAAACTAAAAGCACCACTTTATTTGTACAAGGAAGCAGACTGCTTTTGTTGCAATCCCTGGTGTGTTACTATTTTTTGCATTGTTTTAAAGGAATTCCGCAGCAGGACTACTTGTCTGCTTTTGGGAGTTGAATTACAACACAAGCTGAGCAAGCAATCAGGAAATATTAATACCTTTTTCCCTCCTTACTAGGTTTATTTCAAAAATAGAAGAAGTGTTGAATGACTGGAAACTTATTGGGATTTCTTCAGGCAAACCTCTGGAAAAGGTCAGTTGGTCAGTTAGAGCTTCCACAGAGTGTTAGAAACTAGCAGTACCCATGGATGTGTTTATGTGTGTTCTCATTTACTTAAATGTGGGCAGCTAATGATTTGTGTTAGGAATTTCACTTGTAAAACTGGCTGTTGAACAAACAAGTGCTGTGAGGTTACTGGAATTCTGCCAGATAGACAATTTCCTTGATAAATTCCTTATGGGGGCTAGTGCTATGGTTTCTTTTCATTGCCTGTTTCCATTTGGGAACACTGTTTTAGCTGCTCTCCATTCTCAATGAGCTTGTTTATTTACCTTGCCCTCCCCGGTGCATTTGGCATGCCTCACGTACTGTGGCTGAGGTTTGCATTGTGTTACTTGTGACTCAGTACATCTCATAGAGAGACTTTCTATTTTTTTTCTCCAGAAGTCTAATTAGCAGCTTTCTGGTGGTGCTTCAGTCCTGTAAAACATGTGGGAAATTAAGGGATTTATGGCTGTCATGTTTCCAGAGGAGTTCTATAACTTAATTTTAGAGTACCAAGTATTAGGGATTAAAGCTTATGATATCTAGTGAACTAGTTGTCAGCCATAGCTGTCAGTGTGTTCCTGTATTTTGTACTGTACTGGACCTCTTGTTTTCTAGTGAGAAGAACTTTTTACAGAGTTTCACATGACTTCTAGTAGCAACTGTACAATTCTTTACGTTGCCTAATAATGCTGAAGACTTTTGTCCTTGAAATGAAAGTGATTAACGTGGATTTTAGCGTTCAGCTAAACTTAAGTGCTTTGAGAATATCTTCATAGTAGACGGTGCCTAGCTGTAAAATAAAACTGCAGGAGGAGAAAAAAATGAACAAATATTACACTAAATTTATGTGATCAAGTAATAGCTTTGTTTGTTGTTTTTCATTTTTTCAATTGCTTTTGTTTGTTATTTTCAATCTACAGGGTGTATATACTACAGGAGTGTGGGAGGAGAAATCAGATGAAATTTCGTTTGCGGACTTCAAATTCTCAGTTACACATCATTATCTTGTACAAGAACCTGGTGACAGAGATGGGAGAGAAGAAGGTGTAGAAGGTAGCTGACAGTACTCTTTCACGCCTGAAATATGTCACAGGTGTTGTAAGACAAAAGACAATTTCAGAGTGTTGATTTCATAAGCGTTGATTTGCATCTTTGTGAAATTTTGGGGGATCTGATGGGTTGGACTTGATATTTCTGATTTTTACTATGTCTTACAGTGAACAAATTGCTAAAGAAGTAAACAGTGTAAATGATGGATGCTGATGCTCTTATGTGTCTTTTTTTTTTTTTGCAGATGCCCTTCCCCTGCCTATGCAGGACTTGCTCTGCATGAACAATGACTTTCCTCCTAGAGCCCACTGTCTGGTAAGATGGTATGTATGCTGCCTTTCTTCTCTAATACGGAGAAGCATAGTGATAGTTTGTTTTTCAGTCTAATTACAGTTTTTACTAACTTTAGTAAGAAACTCGGGACTGGTACACCTGAAAATCCTCACATGACTTCAGTAGTGTTTGAGCATTGTTGAATTAGTGTAGTGGTGAGATGATCTGCGGTACTGCGTTCCCAGTCAGATCTTGGCCTCTCTGAAAGAAGCGACACACAGCAAAATAAGAGTCATGTCCTGCTGGCAGGAATTAGGTTATTCAGGTTGTAATATTCCTGACAATTCTGTGTTTGAGCTGGTTTATTGGAACACACAACTATGTTGTCTTTCCCTGCTCTTTCTCTAAGGTACGGCTTACGTGAGTTTGTGGTTATTGCTCCAGCTGCAAATAACGATGCGGTTCTTAGTGAATCGAAATGTAACCTCCTGCTGAGTTCTGTTTCTATTGCATTGGGCAACACTGGCTGGTAGGTGAAAGCATGAACTTTTTTAAGGTGAAACTAGTGTGCTATTTATATAGTTCTTTATTTATTTAGGAAGAAGTATTTAGTTGTTAGTGAATTACATTGTGTTTCTTGCATTTGCACCATAATACTGTTACAAAAAGACTTTTTAAGTATCTTTCCACAGTAACTATATAAATATTGATTCAGTATGTTATTTATATTCATTGTTGTATGGAAACCTCAAAGGCTTATAAAACTGTTGCATGTTGTTGGGATAACTGGCATATGGAACACAACTTCTGAAAGATTTCTTCTGTGTGGTAACTGTGAATTTCTAGTAATTATGAGTAGCTTTTAGTAATTGGACTGAAAGCTAACAGGTCATTGAATCTTTGCATCTGTGTTTCTCATGACAATTTTTAGGCGTTCTCTTTAATGATGAAGTTAAGAATATTTTTCTGTGATTCATATTTAGCATTTTGAATTGTGTTCTCCTAAGAGAAATACATTGTAAAAAATACAGTGTTTAAAAGGCTATGAGCTGGCAGAGATAATCCAAAATGTGGGTGTTTTACAGTCAGGTGCCGTTGTTTGTGCAAATACATCAGAAGTGGCGCCGTATGTATGTTGGAGAGTGCCAAGGTCCGGGAGTTCGAACTGACTTTGAAATGGTTCATCTTCGCAAAGTCCCCAGCCAGTATACTCACTTATCGGGATTACTGGATGTCTTCAAGTCCAAGATTGTAAGTGCATCTGCACATACATACCTGATACTAAGAATTATTATTCTGTCACCTGACTGCCATTCATTTGCTTCTGTCTTCTAGCGAGTTGTTGTGTAAATATCAGACTTACTGTCAATACCAACAGAGTGTCTTCCCAGATATTGTTGCTCTGTATCTAGTAGTAGAAAATTAACAAAAATTGTATAAATTCTCCACTGGCATATGAAGGCCAAATCTTTCTGATTTGCAGCCTACTTGCAACAACTCCCTTTTCCAATAGAGACAAGCTCTACGTGCTGTTTGAAAGGAGAGGGGAAGGTTGAGGTGCATGTTTGTTCTGATAGTTGTAGCGCCAGCACCCAACCTCCTATAAATAGTGAAGAACAATATGATAGTAATCTGAGGGGCCTGGGTGGACTTCTCTGGAGTGGTATGGCTGACTGCAACACTTTGCTGACCACCAACATTAGTCACAATCTCATCAAAACACTGAAAAAGTCCTTACTGAAGACCTGTCATATTCTGTGTTAGTTACTTGTACGTTACCAGCTAAATAGAGCTTGTAAATGTTGCACGGGTTTTAGAATGTTTATGTGCTTAGTTCTAGCACAAGCGTCTTGCTAAGCAGAGGCTTTACTGGTAATTCTTGGTAATTCATAAATTTGATGGAATGTATGGTAGTTTATATTAGAATTAAGTTCTGTATGAAGATATTTTAAAGGATGTGCACTTAACAGTGGATGTTTTCAAGGGATGCCCGTTAACACCACTGCCTCCAGTGAGCATGGCTATTCGGCTTACGTATGTGCTTCAAGATTGGCAACAGTACTTCTGGCCGCAGCAGCCACCAGGTGGGAGTTTTGTGTCCGTGTAATAGCCTGTCTTAAGATAAATGGCAAATGCAAAAGAAAACGCTTCTGTATCTTGCCAGAGGAATTAAAGGCTGTGATGAGCTAACGAGTTCGAAGCTCTGAAGATAGGACTGTGGCTTATGTTTGTGACAGTTGTTTTTTATTAGTATTAGACAAACTGTGGTATGTCTAGAACCATAGTATTTGTTTGGAGAGGAGAGGATAACTGTCCATAGATCTGTAAAGAATTCTGCCCTGAGTTCCACGCAGAACCTGCTGGATTCATGTTTTATAGATGTTACTGCTTCACAAGAGTACTGGTCAGTTATTTCAATAAAAAGATTGATTTTAATGCTTTGCTGTTTATTAACAATAGGAAGAGGAGAAAATCTTGTGTGGACCTTGCTTGAGGTAGAACTTTGGATTATTTTGTTGTTATTAAGCGAAGGAGTTAATTCTTTTATGTAGTAAAAACTGCTGATCAAGCACTCTTGTTGAGGGGAGAGGTGAGGAAAAATAACGGTATCTGAGGTATACATGTGAGGCTTGAAAAGTTTGCACCAGTAATGCTACTTAGAAAAAAAGTCCTAGATGCTTACTTAAGAGCTCACTGTGTGATACTGTGTGCGTCCTTGGCGGTCGTTCTTGAGTTACAAGGATTTGTTCTTACCAGAACAAATTGTTTTGATTATCTAGTTGCAACATTACTTCCTAGTTTCGATTGGAAGCAACTACTTTGGCTATGTGCTAGGACTGTGTTTTCATACCTCTGTCACCTAACTATTCAGTTACTTTCTGATCAGCCAACACATTGCAGTCTTACTTTGAAAATGGCATGATATGGTTTTTCAAAAACCCCATGAATTCTGTATGGGAAATGTGTTGATTTATGTTCAGATATAGATGCTCTAGTTGGAGGAGAAGTTGGAGGCCTTGAATTTGGGAAGTTACCATTTGGTGCCTGTGAGGATCCTATTAGGTAAGATAAAAGTTGAAAAAACCTGTTGGTTTTTTTTTTGGGGGGGTGTAGGTTTGTTGTTTTTTTTTTTTGACTTTGCTTAATGGAGGACTTTAAGGTATGTCATTTGAGCTTTGCTGTCCTATACTGACTGTGTCAGTAGCAGAATGCTATATTATCCAAATTTAATAGCAAGTAACACAACTTGGCAAGTGATATAATGGTATTAGAATTGCAGCTTATAAATGTTCCATCGTAAACTTACAGAGTATTTAGTTTGTTCCTGAAACTGTTATGTTGGAACACGTTAACTGGAGAAAACTTTAAAAATCATATGCTTTCATTCAGCATTCTTTCATTCAACATGTGGACTTGATCATTTTTTTTACTGTCGCATTTGTAGAAGACTTTACATGAGAGAGTCTATTAACTGAGTTGTTACAATACTTCTGATGTCTTATTCCAAATACCCCATCACTACTCAGCAAATCAAAGGGTCATTTAATGTATTAGACAGTATCAAAGCAGTAGGCAAGTTATGTAGGTTTTTCTTTCTGTAGTGGGGTACCATTACAGAGGATAATGCACAATCTCTGCTTTCACGGAGAGGAGTGGAGAAAGGGACCTGTGTGCCAGCTGCCAGTAAGGCTGAGTGCAGTGCTGGGTGATGGAAACTTGTTGGAAATACGCACAGTTCTGTGCTTAGCTGCAAAACCCATGCAGGCATTTAAGCATAAGCAGTCATGTGAGTCAAGATCTTACGGTTGATAGACACTTGTATCTTGTTCTGTTTCAGTGAGCTCCATCTAGCCACTACGTGGCCTCACCTAACAGAAGGTGTAATTGTTGACAATGATGTCTATTCGTAAGTATTTTGTCTGAATTGCAAGCATCTGGATGTGTCCTCTCCACTTGTTAACTGCTGCATTTAAGTGACATTGGGACTCTGTATGTGGCTTTTTGTGGAGTGCTAAGATCTACTGATAGAATGTCTGCTCTGGAAAAAATATTTTTGAAGTGCATTTCTGTGTGAGAAAATGTTATGCTGTGAGCTCAACAGAATGTACATCTTGGGGCATACTGCCATGCTAACCTTACAAGTTTTGTGTATTGCATTTTTTCTTGAAAGGAGGATAGCAAGATTTAGAATAAGGAAAGCATTAGGAGCTCAGTGATTGACATCCCTCTTTCTAAAGAGGAGAACAATGTGCACTTGTACATCAGAAAGGAAGAAAAGACTTGTGGTCTACTGTTTTAAGTAATGCAAAAATAATTTTTCAACATCAGTAGATTTCTAAAGATGATTTTACTTAAAGTTGAGCTGAGTCGTTCTTTTGATTTTTATTCATGTCATATGTCTGTGAAAACGAACTCTTGCTTACATTTTAGAATGCTTTTCATATTCCTCTGTATAATTAGGTGTATATTACAGCTTCACAACTATGAAATTTTATTTAAGAATTTAGTGCTCATCTCTTGTATACCTGTGGTTATGGAATTAAACTTTTTTTTTTTTTTAGTGATCTAGATCCTATTCAAGCACCACAGTGGTCTGTAAGAGTCAGAAAAGCAGATAATCCTCAGTGTCTATTGGGTAAGACATCACAACTTTGTATCTTCTTTTATTGCTTTTAAGCTGTTTAGAAATTAGAATTGAATGATTGATTCCCCGATGACCTGGTTCCTCACTCCCCTAATTTCTTTGAGTGTACTGTATTTTGGACTTCTTTTTCCAAGAACACAAGCTTTGCAAATAGTTTCTTATAGGTTAGTCTATGTGTGCCATTAACTTCAGTGCTGTTCTTACTTCTTCAGGTTCCAGAGAGTAAATGTTTACTGTGCATGTTCTGTTCTGCTGTACAATTGCAGTTTGCTTTGGGTGAGGTCTGGTGCTGTGGAGTGGTGGCTGATAGGTGTCTAGCAGTGCATTTTCTGATACTTAGTTACCTGGTTTAAGGATATTTTGTGCTTTGGAAGAGATTATTGTGTTCATTCAGAAAAAGACAAAGTTGTCATCAGAAAAAAAGAGGAAGTTATCAAGAATTGTTTGATGATTAGCTTATTGTTCAGTGAGAATTCAATCTAGTTGTTCAGAAACTGTTTCTCTTACAGGTGACTTTCTTAATGAATTCTTCAAGCTTTGTCGTCGGAAGGAATCAACTGATGAAATACTGGGAAGGTCTGCATTTGAAGAGGATGGAAAAGGTAAAGCTAAAATCTTGTTGACTTATGTTTTTGATAGTTATTCGTTTCACAAATCTGACCTTTCCTGCCACTTCTCTTGACTTCAGATTCAGCAGTATTTTATATTTTTTACCTTCAGGCATTTTCTGGAACACTTCCACAAATTTGGGTAATGCTTAATATGAATACTTAACATGAATTGGCAATTTCAGCTCTTGAAGGGTCAGAGGGCAAATTCCAATGCTATATTTTTAATTAAATGAGAAAGAAAATGAGACTTTCCTTTTGACTGCTTACGTAGAAGACTTGGTGTTGAGCAAGCATTAAACAGATTCATCTGCATTATTTTCTGTATTTTTATACTCACTACTTTCTGTTTTTTGAAATACTGTGTTATGTGCTTTTAAACAGCCAAATAAGAGTGATATCTGTTTGAAAGTCTTTGATCTCCTTTCCACTTCAAAGGCCTATCTTACTGAGAGAGAAATGAAATGAAGCTAAAACCAAAATTGTTAGACCAATAGGTCAAGCATTATCCCAACAGTGTGGGGATACTGGCATTTTTCTGATGCCCTTGTCCCTTTCTTTCAATTCTCTTACTTTGCATGTTGAATGTATTTTGAAGGAGCTCAAAAACAAAAGAAAAGGAGCTAGCTAGTTAGCTTTAAAAAGTGTTGGACTCTGTAGAGTAAAATCATAGAGTCATAGAATGGCCTTGAACGGGTCTCCAACCAGCAGATCAAGCTGCCCAGAGCCACATCCATCCTACTTCTATTGCTTGGCATAATCTCTTCAGCCCTCCCTTAGCTCTTGTTTCCTTAAAATGTCTGCCAAGATGAGGTTTTCCAGGCTAATAATTCACTGAAATTTGTTTTTACACTTTTAAACAATATTAATTCATTGGTTTTGGAGTTGACCAGCTACAGCTTTGTCTGGAAAATATCTTTTGATTTGAGGAGTTTAACAGAAGAATCCAAAACAAAATAGTGCACAGATTGTCTAATCTAAAGCTCCAGCATAAACTTGCATGTTCTGTTACCTACAGTTTACTCAATTTTACCATGTGTAAGTGGGCTCCTCAGCAGGTTTTTTTTTTTTTTTTGCTGATACTCTGCCTGTCATTATCTGCAACTATGCAGTACTTGCAGTAGATGGCAGGCACTACCTACAGTCTTATCTTCATTCAGAAAAAAGTAAATTAAAGGTGGTTGGTCTGCGACTCCTTTGTGATTCCTGGTTCTGCTATATAACTGTGACCAAGAATTTGTCCTTTGACCAAGGATCAAACATTGATAGCATGAGGGTATAGCTTAGGTTAATAGGGTTAAAATTCAGTGCAAGAAGTATAGATTGATTACAGCAGGTAGACTTTGAGTTGATTTTGTTCTTTTCTTTTTTCAATTGCAGAGGTTGCTGATATCACTCATGCTTTGTCGAAGCTCACTGAGCCAGCGCCTGTCCCAATTCATAAACTATCTGTCACAAATATGGTTCACAGTGCAAAGAAAAAGATTCGCAAGCACAGAGGTGTAGATGAATCACCTTTGAACAATGAAGTTTTGAACACTATTCTTCTGGTAAGTGAGCAGAATTAACTTAAAGAAAAAAATGCTTCTGATGTCATTTTCATTATTTGAATTGCATTGATCCACTCCTTGAAACAGCCTAAGTTTAAATGTTATTTCTTCAAGTTCTTATTTCCTGATGCTGTTGACAAACTGGCAGAGGGATATGAAAGCAGGGCTAGCTCTTCAGCAGGAAGCAATCCTCCTCCAGAGAACGAAGATTACGTAAGTTGTACCAACTGATACTTGACAGAGGGAAGACAGAGGGAACACGATCTGTAGTGCATGTTAATACAGACTTTGTTGTGACCTTCAGTTTTATAATTGGTGAATTTTGGAAAGATACACAGAATGCACAGATTGTATGGTTTTGGTGAAAATGCCATTGGTTCTGTATTCCTGCTTTCTTTTATTTCTCATATAGAATCTCTTCAGTCAGTTTAAATCTGCTCCTTCTGATAGTCTGACATACAAATTAGCTTTATGTCTTTGTATGATAAACTTCTACCATGGAGGAGTGAAAGGAGTGGCACATCTTTGGCAAGAGTTTGTGTTAGAAATGCGCTACAGATGGGAGAACAACTACCTTATTCCAGGGTAAGATTGATTTATTTAATTGCAAACGCTGTCTGCTGCTTTTATTATCTTTCCTTCCTAAAATACGAAAGGAGAGCGAGTAGGGAAAGAATCTGCACACTCTGTTAAACTTGAGACATCTGAAGGAAGCTCCAGTTAAAGAGCATTCCACTGTTTGGAGGAAAAAGAAGCTTATGCAAATGCTTAGCTTCCAAATTATCAGATAAAAATGAAGGAGCTGTTATAGAGCGAAATACCTTCATTTTGTGGTGTAGTTCCACCACTTTTCTAAGGGAGCTGTTCCCAGTTCCTGTTGGTGTAGTTGCCTTTTCAGGCAGATGATGCTATCTCAGCTATCATTCAAACACAAAACTGACCAGGGAATGCAGAATCTGCCTGCTTTATACTGCTACACTTGATCTCTGAGCTTCAAAAATGATCTCTAGGAAGTAAATGTAGTTTAAATTCTGTGCTTGTTCAGTCACTACTTGTCTGCTGGGACTACAAAAGAGCTGCATAGTGGAACAGGTGGGGGTGGGTTTGTTGTGGGTATCTGCCTCTTTCCTGATTTCAGGTGATTTAAGACCATGTGTGTGTGAAAAGTTCATAATTGGTAATAGTTAACTTCTACCTTTTGTTAGATTAGCTAATGGCCCTCCAGATCTGAGATGCTGTTTACTGCATCAGAAGCTTCAGGTAAATATCCCAAATTTCAGAATGATTTTTCTCCTAGAGAAACAATCCAAGTCATAACCATTGTTATTTAAATACGTTGGTTTTTTTTATAGATATAGTTAGGCTTGTATCACTTGGTCTGGATCTCCATTCCTTGGCAAAATCTTTGTTATAGTACCAGTTCAATGAGATTAATGTCTTTTGGAATCGTAAGAGATTTTTGGTAATTCTTCATGTTTCTCTGTGATGTTTTTTTTTCTGTAAAAGAAGTAATTGCTAAACACTTTTCTCCCCCGTACCCCCCCCCCCCATATAACTTGTTAGATGTTAAACTGTTGCATTGAAAGAAAGAAAGCAAGAGATGAGGGGAAAAGGGGGAGCGTGTCAGATCGTTCACCTGGTGGTTCTTCTGGAGATACTGGAAAAGGAGCAGACCACTCTGGAGATTACCTGAAGGAGACTGATAAAGAAGTTGGAAAGTCTTGGGAATCGTGGAGTGACAGTGAAGAGGAATTTTTTGAATGTCTAAGTGACACAGAAGATCTGAAAGGAAATGGACAGGATAATGGAAAAAAAGGAGCAAAAGAAGGCAGCAAAGAGCCTGTAAACCTGAAACCAGAAGGCCGCCTGCATCCTCATGGGAAGCTGACACTGCTGCATCCAGGAGAGCCTCTCTACATTCCCATAACACAGGTTAGATAGCCAGAACTGAGCCACATGTGCAGTGTGACTCTCATGCAGTACCGTTCATTCTCAGGATTGTGAAGTTGCATGTAGTTTGCAGGTTATTTATTTGGACCTAAAACAGAGGAGTGGCTATGTCTTAAGAGTGGATTTTCAATATTTTATAACTTGGTGAAGGTGTTTAAAGTGAAATCTTACATGCTTTTACCAAATTTAATTCAAAACACATTTATTTCATTTGAAATGAAAACTAAGCTGTCTTGCCTACCTCACGCTCTGTTTTTTTTCCTTATTTCCAATTCCTAAGGCATCTTCCATTCCCTTCCTATTTTTTTACTTATGTTTCTGTGGTGTGACACATTTAAGACTCCATATGTTTGGTCATCTGAGCTGATAGTAATTTCCACCAGATGGACCAGAGTACTGGATCAGTTTTGCTACTGCTTCTTGTCTTTTAGAGATGCACTGAGAAATATTTCAGAAGGCCATAGTCATCAGCTTAGGACCTCACTATCTAGAGCAGATTTCCCCCAGTGAACTGGAAACCTTATTTGATTTTCTTGTAGAGGGGTGAAATAGGAAACAATGGTGTCCGAGGAAGTAATGTGAATTCAGCCATGCGTGAATACAGTGGTTTTCCTTTGAGAGAAATTCACCTATCTGATGTTGCTTCACATGGGTAAAAAGAACAAGCAGAGAGCAGTGAGGCAGAATGTCATCAGTTAATTACGTGCTGACAGCATCAGTGGCAAAAATCCTGCATTTCTTTACCACAGTGGGTCTAATCAGAACAGTATCAGTCAAACATCAGACTTAATCTGTTGTTTTTTGTATACTGAAGTGTTTCTTAGGTAGTGTTTGTTTTGTTTGTTAGCGTCCTTTTCAGACGCACAGTTTCAGGTTAAACAGTTTAAGCCAAAGAAACTTACGTTATTTCCTTAAAGTACAAATTGAGTACTGAGGGAGCTGTCAGCCACTTCTTCCTTAAGGAGGGCTAAGATGAGGAGAAACTATTTGTGAACTTGCCTTTTTCTGTCTCGCAGGAGCCAGCACCCATGACTGAGGATTTGCTGGAGGAACAGTCTGAGGTTCTGGCAAAACTTGGGACCTCAGCAGAAGGTGCACATCTTCGAGCACGCATGCAGAGTGCCTGCTTGCTCTCAGATATGGAGTCTTTTAAGGTATACTGCTTGAAAAATTCCACGAGCCTGCTTTTGTCTTCATCAAATTATTCTTCTTGCATGTGTTGAACAATTTTTAAGGGTTTTATAATGAGTCTTTTTCCTTAGACAGAACAGTTTCAAAATAGTTTAAAGTTGAAATTAAAAGCCCATTGATAAAACTGCTCAAACCCTTCAGGATCTGTGGCTATCCAGTCTATTGCACTGTAGTGTTCTGCTGAATTCGTACGGTGTTGGATTTGTGTGACTTTCTTCAGGAGATTAAAAAAACAAAACAAAACAAAACCATGGCATTTTAGTTGATAAACTGGAAATTAAAAATCAGGATAGCCTTTATAAAAGAGGGAGGATATTTATTTTAGGATCCTTTTTGAAGGAAGAAGAAAAGGAACTTCTGTAGTTAGAAGACAGAAGGTCATTGCTGGAAGCATGTTCATGCAGCTTACTGATTCTTTCTTTCATTTCTGTCTTGTATAAGCTTATGCACTGTGGCTCTGAGCAGTAGTTGGTGACCCTGCCCACAGTAGAAGGGGTTGAAACTAGATGATCTTTGAGGTACTTTTTCAACCCAGGCTATTCTATGATTCTATGATAAAAACTTGTGAAAATTTAATATTTCTTGCATTTATGAAGTACCAGGTGAAGCTTGACTTCACAGTATGACTTCGAGTTTGCCTGCAGTAATGTGTGAATCTCCTGGTTTTTTTGAGGGGGGCGTAAGAGGAAGGTTTCTTTTTGTTGATGGTGTGGTTTCCACATACATTCCTCCTCACACCCTACTCCACTGTTTTGCTTTGCATTTGCTTTTTTCCCCTCACCCAGGTCTCTTTTCTAGCATAAATTTTGCTGACTATGAACAAAATTCCCTGACTTTCTGTTCATAGCCTGTGGTGTGCCCTCAAAACTATACTGCCTTCCTACCCAGTTACACTTTTACAGGATTCTGTGAAGTACAAATTTAATGTCGTCTTCATTCCAGGCAGCCAATCCTGGCTGTTGTCTGGAGGATTTTGTGAGGTGGTACTCTCCTCGGGATTACATTGAAGAGGAAGTGGTTGATGAAAAGGGAAATGTGGTAATTAAAGGTGAGCTGAGCGCCCGAATGAAGATCCCCAGCAACATGTGGGTGGAGGCCTGGGAGACAGCAAAACCAGTCCCAGCACGGAGGCAGAAGAGACTCTTCGATGACACTAGAGAAGCAGAGAAGGTAACAATTCTGTGGCTAGTGATGGCTGCTTATCTTTTGAACTTAACCTTAACTGTGAGAAGCAGTTCTGATCGTTAATGTATTAATTTTTCTGTTGTTAAAGGTACTTCATTACCTTGCTGTTCAGAAACCAGCTGACCTTGCACGGCATCTCCTGCCTTGCATCATCCATGCAGCCGTACTCAAGGTAAAGGAAGAAGGTAAATAATGTTTAATAAATTATTATGGTATTTTAGGTTGAACACTAATGCAATAATGAGAACTTGTTTGGTTCTCTTCCTCCTAACAGAAGTACTAGAAGATATATCTTCAGTTAAGAAGATTATTAAACAGATAATATCTCATTCCAGTAAAGTTCTACGATTTCCAAATCCGGAGGACAAGAAGCTAGAAGTAAGACTTCTATGTTAGTTTGTGCTGGAAACTTGATAGACTTGTTTGTGGGAGTGCTAAGAATAAATCTTTTCATTAAAATACAGGAAATTATTGCTCAGATTATGAGTGTGGAAGCTATCATTGCCAGGGCCAGGTCTTTGAAGGCAAAATTTGGAGTAGAGAAATGTGAAAGTGAGGAGGAGAAGGAAGATCTCCAAAGGTGACTGATTTTGTATATTTATTTGCTTATTTAATTCCCTCTAGTTGTTTTGTTTTTTTCCTCTGCTGCTCTTTCTTTAGTAATGTCAAAATTTAGGATACATGGAAGTGATGATAATACAGGAATACTAAAGAGTCATATTTAACATGATGTATTTAATTTGGTGTCCCTGTCCCTATGCTACCCAGGGGTGGGCACCTTGTATGCCCATCTGAGTAACCATGTCTTTAAAACATGTGATATCTACTATTTTGATGGGATTTATTTTCTGTTGGTACTGGAAATGTGACATTTTTGTGTAAGTAAAAGGTGTATGCAATCAACTTTTGTTGCAATTTATGTTAAAATTAGAAGGACGAGGAATTTCATGCTTTCTACAACTAATATGGAATGAATTGCTGCCCAAAGTTACACTTCCTTATTGTAGTTTCCCTAGTAATTCTAAATGTCAGTAAGACATATAAATAAAAAGAGACAAGGCATGTTTCATTGTTGTCACTACCTGCTGTCGGATTTACTTTCTGCTAAAGCTGACTAACGTGTAACATGCTTTAAAAGAAATAAGTAGTTCTTGCTGCTCTAGGCGATGGTTTAACCCCAGTGGGTAGCTCAGGACCATCGTACTGCCCTCTCCCTCATCTTCTTCAAAAACATAGGAGGAGAAAATACAATGGAAAAAATGTTGTGGCTCAAGATAAGGACAGGGAGATCATTCACCAGTTAGTGTCATAGCTTAGTGTGAAAGAATGAGCGATAGGGCAGGAGGCAATCACAGAAGGCTAAGGGGTGGAGAGGAAGTGTTACTCTGAAATGAAATTTTTTTCCTTAATTTTCTGGAACAGAGAATTCAGAGTTAGCCCCTAGTGCTAATTCTGTTAGATGGAGACCCCCGCATGGGAAGCAATTGTATTTTTAGATGAGAAAGCAGAACAAGCAAAAATTCTTTTTTCTTTTTAATCGTTTGTATCACAGATTTGTGAACTGTCTCCTGGAGCAGCCAGAAGTGTCTGTTCTTGGTGCAGGAAGAGGACCTGCTGGCAGCGTTATTCACAAACTGTTTGTGAATGCTCAGAGGGTAAGAGAGTTCTTGACTGCTGCTCTGAGGCCTCAAACCATTTGAATGCAATAAGTTAACATATGCTGGCTGTTTATATTGTCTACATATATCCACGTATTTTTATAAATGTGACTGCATTTTTGGGTGTTTTTTTTTTTTTGTGATATTCAACATGATTTTAGCTACAACAGTATCCCACCAAGAGTAGGTGACCTGTGATGTGAAACTTGAAAGGAAGTTGAGTAGATAGAGCTGTTGTTAATGTTTGATTTACTTTGAATTATAACACTAATGCAATTACGGCACAAATTTCTGCTTCAGTGAAGTTGTGTAACATATGCAACATTGCAGAAAGAACTGTTGAGTGGGATGATGGTTTTACATGGAATGCAGAGAAGCATGCCATAATATTAAATACTTCTTAGACTGAGGCTTATATTCAGAAACTTTCTGGTATGGAAACTTATGTGCTTATGAAAAGTGTCAGTTCTCTCAACTCTGTTTTTGCTTTATTTACTGCCCGTGTCGTGTCTGTTTTCTTGAAATCTTTCCCCATTTTGTATTTTTTATAAATAATGCTTTTTTCCTTAAGCAGTTTTTTTTTTTAATAACTGGCTTGGTAAGTACTGATTTCCGAAGTTCTTGGACTGCAGTCAGCCTACAGCTTCTCTCAGAATTTCAACTATCTGTAGCATCAAATAATCTAAATAAAATTTAACTGCAGTGATAATAACAAGGTGACATAATGTTGCAGAAATCTTAAAGCCTGAAACCATGTTTAGAGATCACTGCTGGAAAAAAAAGTGATTTGGAATTAAGCACTTCTGAGGTGTGGATGCCTTAATGATAATCTGTAATATTTTGCAACTCGGTGTAAAAAGGACCATTCTGAAAACAGGCCACAGTTATTCTGATAAATAAAAATCGAAACATTTGTTTTACCCTTAAGAGAACTTTAGTCTAGTGAAAGTTGTGTTGCAAATCTCAACATGCAGGAGCCAGCTTAACTGAGAAGAATTTCTCTTAAATCTTAAGATTATGCCCTATAAAGGTATGGAAATGTATGCACTTCTTTTTAAATCATGTATTTTGTTTTAGAAGTTGAATTTCTAACGTTAACAAGTAAAAATACATGTAATTTCTACAGTTTAGTTTAGTAGCTTACAGCCACTTCCCACTAGCTGCTGGTCACTGTTAAGACTTCTTAGTGGGATGGGAGTTAATTTGCTGCAGGAAAGCATGTTTAATCTACCATTCATTAGTCTGGTAGAGAGTTGTCTGGGAATTATAAGTTGAATGACTTTATTATTCATTACCTTTTGAATCTGGACTCTTCTCTGGGTTGTGTAAAATATCTTCTTTTCAAACTTTCTCAGGGAAAATATGATAGCAAGTGCATGCTCTTAGAAGTAGAGTGCATGATGTCTCTTAAACCTGCAGTCTCCTTCTAGCCTCTTGTTAGTCATCTCTGACTTGCCTTTGTTTCTATCTTTCATCATTGGTTCTTTTCTCATCCCTTTTCAAGCTGACTGAATCTTCTGATGAGGTAACCAACTTTGTCCCTCATTTCCCACTCATCTTCCTTAGCTGCATAGAGTTGAAGCTTTTGGTAGATAGAGTACAGCCTGATGTGGTTGGTACTGTAGTTCCTGAGCATAAAAATAATATTGTGTTTCCAGAATGGTTTTTCCTCATTTGCAGACTTTCTTTTAGAGCCTATTGGGAAGTGAAAATGAAGACAAATTTAAAATATAAAACCAAAAACAAGAATAAAAAATGCAAACTTTTCTTCAGGTGAATACTAATACTCACTGATGCTGAAATATGTGGCCTGCCTTTTATATTTTTCTCTGTTGCTGTCACTATTTTCTTGCCTATTAAACAGCCAGTTGCTTTGGGGGAAGGTAATGATTTATATAGTATACTGTGTGGATGTCACGATCCAGCTACTACCAAAACTGTTGAGATAGCAAAGCTTATTAAAGCTACTGAAACTTTTGGACAAAAGTATAGAGGTGTTCTGAGAGGGAGAACTAGAGTAACTGAAGAAGTATAGCAAAGAGAACATCCTGTCTGCTTTCCTTGAACTGTTTTTGGACATACAAATGCCACTTGTCCCTGGTGACTGACCGTGTCAAAGGCTGCAGAGCCAGGCAGAACTGGGTTCCTGCTCTTGGGGGCTGGATGGGTAAGAGCTGGAAGCAGAGAGAGTGGATAGGTCATTCTGCAGGTTCTTCTGTGATGTTCCTAGTCTTTATTTAAGGAGTTCAGTACCCTGTTAGGCTATTGGAGAGTGTGTGTGTGCGTGTCTGTCAAACCATCTGAGGAACAGCCAGGAAGTTGGCAGAAATGGCAGAAGTATGCTACTCCTTTCAATATGCAGTTGTAGTGTTGCTGCTTACTGGCAGTGAGTAGAGATAGAGATGGCCCAGTGTTGTTTGCTCTGTGATGTAACCTTAGCAAGCCTCTCTTTGGTCATGGAGAGTACACTGAAGTTACATGTTGAATTTCAAAGGCAAGTGACTTTTTGTCAAGGCTCAGTGGCAGCCCTGGTTACTTCTACAACGAGGGTGGCTTGACCAAATGCGTAGCAATGAAGAGCTGAGGCTAGTTTCATGACTGAGAAAGGGTAGTTTTGTGTGGTGAAAACCTTATTTCATGCTTTTCAAAACCCAAGGAGCTTACCATCCACAAAGGTTCTTCCATTCGATTGTGTGCAGTTTATTTCTTGACATCCCATTAGTGTCTTGTGCATATACGTAAAGCCTTCTGATATTTATCATTGCCGATCTTCCTCTTCTCCTCTTACAAATTCTTTTCTGAATTCTAGTTGCAAGGAACAGCCTGCCCTGTAGTTACACTTCTGCTTTTATTTAAGATTTCTGCAGTGCCTCCGCTTGATGAAGAACTGAGGAGATCAGGTTCAGCAGATGAGCGAAGACTCAACACGGGCTCCATGTCAGACTTCCCCCCGCCCACAGGCCGGGAGATCATCCTGCGCACAACCGTCCCCCGTCCTGCACCTTATTCCAAACCGCTGCCCCAGCGGATGTACAGCGTGCTTACAAAAGAAGACTTTCGACTTGCAGGTGCCTTTTCAGCAGACACAACTTTCTTCTGATGTAACCGTAGCTGTGTTACCTTGTGTGTCTTCACAAGTAGAATGTTACTCATTTTCCTTCAGGGAAGTTAACACTTACAGATCTACCAGCTTGTGGGGAGGAGAAAATAAGGTTGTGGGTAGTGGCAGGGAGTGATAGTCGCAAGGACAGACCTCAGCTGGGATTTGAGAAGAAGGACTCCAAATGCTCCATCTTGGAGGGCTGGAGAGGCGGCAGCAGTGGTTTTGCTCTTCTTTGGGGAAGAAAGTTTATTTAGCCATCCCCCTCTGTCCACATGGAGCACATGTTTTTGCATTGGCTTGTTTAATTATGGATGTTAATGGGCTACTCTCAAATACTTCATGTTCAAGGTTATGCAGACTGTCCAGCTTTACAGTTCTTAATCAGACTCGATAAAGTGATATTAGCCTACTTAAATTGATGTGTAGACATTAATTTGTATTTATTGCTAATCACAAATGTTGAGCTCAGTATTTTTTCGGTTAATCTGTAAGTTGCAAATACTTCTAAAATACCTTTTATTTTATTTAAAGTGCACAACACATTCTAGTTCTTGCCTAACTCTCCTAGCCTTGCACCAGTCATCTGAAAAAAGGTCTTGTCTTTGGGATAAGAGCTACTATAATCCTATTAGCATTAAGCCTAATCAGTTTTAGATGCTTTTTATCCTTCCCTGCATGCAAGGGCCAAAGCTGTATGTAAATTACATGTACAGAGGTTTTAAACCAAAGTGAAGCTTACAGTAGAGACCATTTAAATGCATACTGTCTTTGATCTGATATGATAAACTAACCCCATTGAATATCATGCAAACACTATGACTTGTATGTGCCAATGTTGCTTTACAGTGATCTTACTGTGTTTTAATCAGAATGAGCAGGTCAGTCACATTACAAAATTAAATGTAAAAACTGTGGTATTGTTGACATTATTCAATAAATTTAAACTTACTGGTTCTAAGAACTTTTCAGGTTGGAGTGTTTGTTTTCTTTTAAATCGAAATACTACTTAGATGTCATACTTTCATAGCTTGATATAGAAACAAACTTGTTTGTGAATAGATCACGTGTAAAAAGTTCCTTCTATCTCAAATACTTCTCTCTGATAGACATGCGTCAAGTAAAAATGTGTTACGGATGTTTTGTGTTATTTTTTTCTTTTCTTTTTTTTTTTTTTTAGAGAAAATCTTTCCCTAGAACTTTGTCCCATAGGCTTTGTGTTTTATGAGGCAAATGCCTTTGTTAAATACAAGACAAAGGCCAATTCAACTGTTGCTCAACTGTCCAACTTTGTAAGTAATTAGTTGCACTAGACTAATTACTGAATAAGTTTGATTACTTACCACTTCCTGGTATTCTTGCTTTCCTCCTCTCCTGCTATGCTTTCTTAGTGATTTTTACCTTATACCTGCAGCCTCCTGTATAGGTTGAATAAGCTTGAAAACCCTTCATTTAGCCAACAGTCAGGCTTTTACTGGTGCTTGATCTTTCAATTGTGTGACTGGCTGCTTCACTTTGGCATTCTCAGAGAACGTGAGTGCTGTAACATTTTCTGTCAGCTGCTTAAAGGTGTTTGGATCTGCTGGAAAAGTCCAGTAGTTTTAGTCTATAGAAGACAGTATATTTGCAACAGTACCTATCTTCATCTTTACCTGAGAAAAGCTATGTGTAAAACACTAGGCATTTTCTCATAAGGATATCTAATGAAAGTATTTCAGTGTATTTTAATTAAATATGCCTGGAATTGTAGAGAACAAAATACTTTTAGAAAAAATTATCTGTAGTGATAACATAAAAGGGGCAGAGGAAAGGCACTAAAGCAGTAAGATGATGCTGATTTATTTGAAGTAACTGTAAAGAAAGCTACTTAAACAGTGCAAAATAACCATTAGCTCTGCAATTTAGGTAAAGAGAATATGGCTCTAGCATTTCCCAGGAATTACCTTGGATGAGACAAGGAAAAATGGATATTATTTCTCATGAACAAACCTTAAATGCTAGCTGTTTTAAACAGATATTTCAATAAACATGAACTGAAAGTGCCCTGATCTTTTACACCAACTCAAATGAAGCTATCAGGCCTTTCATAGCCCTTTCCCAGGCTACTGCTAACTTTTACATGTAGTTATAAGACAGTTTTAGAAGAAACACATCACCTGCCTTGTTGTGGTCAGGAGAGCAGAGCCTGTATTTTCTCCAGTACCTTTGACTGAGTGAACGAAGGGAACAATTATAACTAAGCTTCTTAGTCCTTAATAACCCACTACAACTGAGCATTGCAAGATTAACATGAATTTCAGCAGCACTTCCTCCAATTCTTGCAGTTGTAAATGAACTAATATGAAAATTGCAGTACTTCAAAACTGCACTAAGGTTATACATAGAAATTCAGCTTTAAACTGCAGGGCCATAAAAATGTAATCATGATTGAGTTCCTTCCATGCATTCATCCAAGGCCCTCTGGGAAAAAATAAATCAGTATTTTGAATGATTTCTTGTTTTCTTTACCAGTATAAAAGACTGTTTTTTAAAGTGCATGAGGAAAACTATGCAACTATAGTTATAATGTAACTGATTATACTTATTTTACTTCTTCACAAAAAACTGTGTGATATCACAACCATACTTTGTAGTTAAAGAGTGTCTCTTCCTCTGACTTCTTTCCTTGGCCTGTTTTGCAGTTCTCTGGAAAAGAGAAAGGTAAGTCTGGTCAGAAAACAGACTTACATGACAACTAGCTGGAAAACACTAGGCTATACCTTTAGGTTTCAACCTAATTTTGCGGCAGATGACAAATAAAATGCAAATGTTTATTAAGGTGACATTTTCCCATTTGTGAGTAAATGGTTTAATGCTGCCTTTCATATTCACTGGTGCCTTCCTGCAAGGAAAAGAGTAGTGCCATCCCACAGACAAGGCAGCATAGCGACGCTTGTATTAGTTGAGTACAGACTCAATGGGTAACATCAGGTATTTCTTACTTAAGGTTTTTGGTTATTTCCCACCAGTTGCTTCTTTCCACATGCATAGTACCTTGGTGTTGTCTATTTCTTATAAGGTATACAGACTAATTACTGATTTTTACTGTACATATAATAGCACAATCTCAGTAACCTATGAATCAGTTTTAGTTTCTTCTGTCAGTGAAAACCTGTAGTTTGCTACAATCACGTTCCCAGTACCAGGATGTGCCAATGAGGACAGGAGCTGTTGTCAGCCGCCAGAGGGCGATATTTGAGTGTACCACACTGACCTCTCTGTGGCAGACCGTACACAGAGTCTGAAGGTTCCCCAGGGAGCACTGTCCTCCTCCGCTGTAAACAGGCCTGATGTGATCCACCTGCCAGAACTGACCTTCTGTTGGGTTTGTTATAATTTCATTCAACTGCAGGAAAAGGGCAAGACAATGGAAACCTTAGATATTTTCCTCCTGAGCTACATCTTCGTTCTACAGACAGAACAATAAAACTGAGCAAAGCAGCTATTTATATTATTTATACCAATGTTTATGATCAGAGAAAGTGTTAGCATGTTTGTTACTCCAGTGGACAAGCAAACAACTATTGTTTTAGTTGGCACAGTTCTACCGAGTCTGCAGCATGCAACAGTATCAAAGTAAAGCAGAAGGAAAGGTTATTTTCTTGATCAGTAAATTTGTTTTCAATGTCATTTTATCAAGTGCTGCAGTTCACTCAGAAGGTTGTAAGATACCCACACTGCATGACTTGGTCTCAAGTCTTTTAGATTTGTGTTGACTTATTTTTAAAAGCCACAAAAAAACAAAGGTGATCTCATGCATACAACCAATAGAAGAACTGGCCGATGATCTTTTCTTTTGCAAGTTTTAAGTGTGTCTTCAGACTTTATAATAACAATATAGAACCAGCAACTTCTGAAGTAGAATTTCAACTTCACAACAGGACAAAAAAAAAAAAAAAAAGTATTCTTATCTTGGAACTAAAATACTGCTTTGTATATGGATATTCTCCCTGTTCCATTGCCTTCGAGTCTGCAAAAAAGCGATTAATCTGGGAAGAATGGGAGTAGTTCTTCATATGCTCTGAGGTTATGGTGAGGGAAGCTGTGACAGCTGGCTTTTGTTAAGCTACTAACCAACATTCTGTGAAGTAGCAATAATCTGGTATTTACTACATCCATTCCTCAATTCTGTTTCATAACCACATTTCAATTTAAATCAGCTACAACATTTACATCCCTAAAAATCAGAGTTCTGATGCCAGTCCTATTTAGATACCAAAAACATGCTTGTCTTTGAAGACAGATGAAGACAAGGATTTTGTTGTTTATTTTCTTTTTTTACAGTCTTCTATCTTATGCCTGCAAGTACACCATTTTGGTTTCTCTCAACTACCTCCTACACTACTATGGGAATACACAGATCAGCAGAAAGCACTTAAACAGTGCTGTTACCTGCCCAACTGGAAGATGAGACATCCACGAGCTCTCCAGAAGCTTCTTACGCTGAGTCTTAGGTGCATCTCTGATGTTAAGATAGAGCTCTTGGGCATTCTGATGACAAAACTGGCAAACACCATGCTCAATTTCAAACACCTTAGTCCTGAGGTAGCCTTGACTAGAACGAATTGAAAATTCCTCCTGGCAGGAAAGAGTGCAGAACCGTGTGTCCCAGGCAGGGGCCTGGCAGCTTTGGTCAAGCTGAGCTGTTGGCTGCTGACAGTGGAGACAAAGCGGGTTTCCTTCACCATCCAGGGCTTGCAAATAGCCTTTGGGTAGGGAGGAGTTTTGAACTTCAGTCCAATTGGAGGGAAGAACAGAAGGACTTTTTCCACCCTCCAAAAACAACCTGTTTACAGAGATCAAAGTAGAACGAGTAAAGCTGGTATTCAACACTACAATTTTTGCTTCATACATTGTATATTTCCATTAGATATCTTTCATGCTCTAGAATACCAATTTTAATCAAAAGATCATCTCAGTCAGGTTAGTATCTGCAGTCGTCTACTTGGTTTATGTTTCAATTTAAACAGTGTATGACAATACAAAGGAGATTTTTCCTTTGCACATCTTATTGCATTTACACACGCACATTGAATTACTACCCTAAAAGAATGCTGCATTTATAAGTGTTAGCTTGTGTCAGGTACGTACCTATACTCCCAGACTAATGTTTTAACCCCTTTTGTAATGGGAGCAAAATGTCAGAGGAAAACATCCTGCCTTCTCTCTGCAACTTTCACAGCTTCTTAACAATTTCCTACTCTAAACAAGATTTGCTTCCAGCCAAGAACTACTTGTCTGATAAAGAAGGGCATTTTCCAACCAAAATTTTTGTATTTTCTGCCCTATTCTAAATTAGAGGCAGAATGGAAGAAAATTTTCTCTCCTATTTGTAGTCAACTTCACAAGTAAGCTCAAGCTAACGTTGTTGCTTCCTTAACCACGTTGTGTAACTTTTCTTGTTTCACCTTGTTGCTCTGTTAACTAGTAGCTATGTCATCACACAACAAAACTGTTAATAGCTCATTAGCTATTTTAGCAAGTTTCTTTCCTATAACTTTCCTATTACTATGGTTCAACAAGGTAAATATAACTTTGCTATCTTAAAAAAAAAAAAAAGTCTATGAAGAAACAGCTTCATCGCTTTGTTTTTTTTGCATTAAACTCAACTTACTTTGTGGAATGACCTGGTTGTGCCATAGAAGCTTTTTCATTCCTCAGACAAGCTCTACTTTCTTTAGTGATGAGGCGCACGCTGCCCCCACTGCTGCTTGCTCTGCTAAGTGAGGCTGCTGCTACATCCTCCTTGGTCACATACCTAAAAAAACCAACAGTTTTGACAGATGTCACCAACAGTGGACAGAATTATTTAAAGAAAAAAAATGAGTATGAAAAAGTGTTGAAGTAAACTATGAATTATGAATGAGATTGCAGCCCTGATGGCAACTAATGATTTATTCCTGCTCCAAGTAGGAAATATAGTAAGATCTTTTAAAGCTTGCTTTTCTTTTGAGACAGTAATGATTTTTCCTCAAAAATCTTTGGTGAGCTCCAGCTGCTTAAATACACAAAGCAGAAGGCCAGAATAGCTGCTGAATGTGGCAGTGATGGACAGGGAAGCAGATACTTCCATTCCAGCACATTTACTTATGTGCTTAGTTGCATGTTTGTCACTGTGGGACAGTCACTGAATTACCCATTTGTAGCCTTTGGCTTAATTCTACTGAAATTTACATTAAATACATCAAAACTTCCTGCAAAAATTAATAAGGGAAAGAAAAATAGAAACAAATACCTTTTTGTGCTGCTTGCTGCCAACTGCTTTTTACACATCTCCTCTGCAGCCTGAATAGGACTACAAAACAGCTGACCACTTTTTCTGACAATTTTCTGTTTCATTGCTGTTAGATGACTCCATTCTTTCACAAACCTCAGTATCTGAGGGAGAATGCTATTGTCAGCAGCGTGACATCAAACAAATAATTACATTGAAAGCATGCTAAGAATTAACATATTCAAAACCGGATGGAAAAAAAGGTGGTATGATCAGAGATGGTCCCTTCAAGTCAGCCCTTGTGCAAGCTGCAGCCTTCCATCCTCTTCTGCTGAAGAACTTAAGACTGCTTTGGCATTGTCTACAATTACAGTTTTGCTATGACATATAGGTGTGCTGCTTAACAAAGTAGAAAATAAAACCACAAATGGACTTCAATCTAAGCTGTAATGATAAGGAGAATGGATTTCTGAAAAAGTCTCAGATAAGCCTTCCTTGTGTAAGCAAGACTTCGTTCAGGGAAAAAAAAAGCAGATGGGTGAAAGTCTTCTACTTAGAGAAGCACTCCCTCTCTTGCTCCAGGCTTTCAAAAAAGCCAAGTTTGAGAGAGAAAATAACATCCATATGTAAAAATTTAGAATTTATAACGTGGCCTTCTTTAGAATACATGTAGGGAAAAAATGGTTTCATCCCACCTTCATCTTTACAACAGAAAACAAATGAACAAATGAGAGTACCAATATGTCCACCAATAACAACAATACAAAAGAGTGGCCAATATGAAAGCTTTGCTGTTTGTTTTTCCGCACTCCATTCCTTGCTGACTTGCTACATCCACAGTAGCCAATATCACAGTGTTTCTGAACATGGACTCTGGTAACAATAAATACACTGTGCAGTATGATGAGTGATTTCAGCCTCATCCGGGAATGTGCTTCCAAGACTATGATGTGGCAATGATTTTCTCCTTGAAGTATTCTTTTTTCCCCACGACAAACATGGAAGAGCACGGACCAGTCTTACTTTCCTACTCAGAACAGCAAGAAAGAAGTCAGCAAAACTGCAGGACAGAAAGACACATGGGAGCATTTACTAACATGGATATTTTAATCTGCAAAAGTGGAGGGACAGAGATAAAGTTCCATAAGCAGTGTCACCTCCTACAGAAACATGGCATTCTTAAGGTGTCTTCTCAGTCTACTAAGTAGCTTTGAAATTCTTTGGCAACATCTCTGCCACTCATCAGGTGATTCAGATAGCTGTTGGCTGAATCACCAAGTAGGAATTTGACCTACAAATCTATGTTCTAGCCTTGTTGGAAAATCTACTAATAAGAACCAGTCTTGCTCCTACATGATAAAATCTGATTTTCCAAATTATACATCTCTTTAAACATATGAAACGTATTTCTTGACTGTTTCCAACAGATAACATTGCAAATCCAATTTAAATTCTGGATTTCATTACTGTGAGTACTTAATTTGACAATGTTCATGTCTTACAACACCAATACAAGTGTGATTGTTATTGCTTAAGTAACTGAAGCTGCATATCTCAGTAGAATTGTGCCCTACACTGTTTTGAATGTTGTTAGAAGACCGAAGGACAAAATGAGAGTCAAGGCCTGCTCATAACTGCAGCTCTGATCAACCCAGCACATTCTTATTCATCACTCAGCACACAATTTACAACCTTCAAAATGCTATTTTGTTGACTTACAAATGCTAGTTACTGATCCTGTAAATGAGAAATTAAATGATGCCTGTTTGATTCCATCTATGTTAACAGGAGGTATGATAATTTGCCAGAAAACAGTCTGCATAATATCTGCATCAATATTTACAGTATCTGCTCACACTGATGAAACTGTGTGTAGGTCCTGAGTCCTGGAAGTGTTCTGCATCTTAAAAAAAAAAAAAAAAAAAAAAAGCCAAAATACTCCACATTAAATACTGCATTACTGTGCCAGTTGAATTTAGGCTTACCATTGAACGATTTCGTTTGTGTTGGAAATTCTCTGGTAAATCCTCCCAGTTGTCCAGCTGTATGTCCAATGGAATGAAATTCAGATTCAGTGGTTCACCATCCTACACAAACAAACAGTTTCGTTTACAGACAGAATACACTACAATCTAGAAAAAAGAAAAAAGCATCTGTTTCAAATGGATTATCTTCCTCTTCCAACCAAGTTTAGATCTTCAAGCTTAAGACCTTTCTAGGAATGATTTTTCATGTAAAAATGTAAAAAATTATTTCTCATGTAAAAAAAACAAAAGTTAAAAAACATTATAGCATTTTTTCTGATCTGTACACAGCACCAATGTGTACCTTTCTGAAAATGTGGTGGCAATATTTTATTTACCTACTTCACCTGCAAAGATTCATTGATTACTGCAACTCCAAAAATATTTGGGAATAGCACACTAGCTACAAACAGGAGAATAATTAGTCATGCTAATGATTCAAGGTAGCGGTAAGATTTATAGCAAGAAAAAGAATCAAGTATTGTTAGCATTTTCAACAGATGAGCTGAGCATAAATGTAATGCACTGGCACCTCTGTGTAAACTAAGAGAAGTGTTAGAAGCTGTATAAATGAGGAATTACTGCTTCTTCAACAAGAACTAGAATGATAAACCACCTAATTTTTATACATTTTCAATAATATGAAAATAGGGGTTTTACATAAAGCATGACAAAAGAAACTATACATGCCTATTTTATAGGACAACAGTCTACTTTGTACTTTTGAAGTGGTAATAAGCATGCTTATTTCAGCTTTACCTTTGTATAGAGGTGAATTCTATCAGTATTCCTGCTTGCACAGAACATTAGCCCATCATATACTAGAAATGCATCTGATTGATCTAAATATCCAATACAGAGAAACAAGGTTAAAATTAAGAGGTTTACTTCATTTAGTCTACTCAGATAGTAAAAATAACCACACCTGTCATGTGTGACATTTCCTGATTTCACATGCCTACAAACATATTTTTGTATAAATTCTACATTTCTATTTTTCACCTTTCCCACTCCCTCTGAGTTTTCAGGAGTCATTGTACAAGCTCCAAGACCACACTAGGATTCTATATTTAATTCCAGAACAACATAAGATGCACACAATACAAGCAACAAATTATTAAGTGTTCTCCCGAGTTTTTTAGGAGACAATCTTGTTTCTCTTGAATCTCCCATTATTTCATTTACCCGTGGCTATCCTGAAGATAAATCAATGCCATCATAAATTTCAATAAGACTGTATGCTGTACCTTAGGTTTATACAGCTACTAGTTTGACATAATTGCTTTGTCAACCAAAAACTTTCTATTTCCTCAGGTTTTGTATGAAGAGTGCTTTAGATATCAAAATTTGATAAACATCCCAGGTTAAAACAAGAAAATCACTGCTAGCCTATCTTTCATATTTTAAAGTTCTTTTTCATGCCAGAGACAGGAAATACAATTTCACACATAGGATATGGACACCTTTTTTTCCCCCACAGGAATCCCCTATTACCTTTTCCACACCTTCTTTCATTTTCTTCACTTTTGATTTTGACAGCTTCTTGTTCACTAATTTCAGACTGCTTGGTCATCAATTCCTCCAAATCTTCTCTTCCATCTTCAGCATCCCATGCTGCTCTCTGTTCATCACTTCTGGAGTCTTTCAACACGTCTTTTTCAGTCTGGCTAGTAGGAACTTCACAGTTTCTCTCACCTACAGAGAGAGAAAAGTGATCACTTACACTCTCCTAATAAATTGAGAGCTAATCAATAAACGGATGGATAAAAAACAAGCAACTGAAACACTGAGAAATTGCATTTTATTCTCTAATAATATAATGGTTCAACCACCTATGAAAACAGGGCTAACTTTGATATTAGGAGAATAAACACACGGACCAAAGTGTTCTAGTTATGCAATTTTGTGCAGCCAGCTTTATGAAGAAATACGTGCAATCAAACAGCTAGTTATTATCCACTACATTCATTTACCAAACACCATAAGCACATTAAATAGCTTTCCAGCATTTATACATACTTAAGAAATTGAGAAGTTGACCTTACTTAATCAAGAAAAGATCTAAAAAGAAAAAAAGAACCTTATTCTTTTCTTTCTAATGCAAAAACTTAACATGGAGAGAGATTTATAAAAATATTTACTAAGTTCTCAAATAGCTGGAATAAATTTCATAGAAAACATTTATTCTGACCTGTATGAATGAAAAATGCTGTATTTTTAAGGCAATGTCTCCCATGGCAACTACACAATACTGAGGCTAATAAAACCATCTATGTGACATCATTTAGTTTTTGACATGTAGAGAAAAGCTTTTCAATTTAATTGGATTATATAGAATTATAGAATATATATAGAATTATATAGAATTATATAGAATAACTACAAACCTTCTCAAAGAAAGCAAGAGCTACATTTGCTGTAAAGAAAATTAAATTTATATTCTTACTCACCATTTTTATATCCAGTTAACATTCATCTCAATTCTCTATTCGCTTCAAATTAGAATCATACAAAAGATCCCCAGGAAAAGTTAAATTAAGAAAGATCACCTAAAAGGTATCTGTCTATCTATTCATAGAAAGATACTATTCTTCATGTTTTGCTTGTATGTGTGCATGCTCAGATTTAAAAATATTTATTTCCTGAAACTAATCACAGCTGGAATGAAAAACGCACACTTTCTCTGCAGCACTTACCTTTATTGCTCTGAGGGCAATTACACATTTCACAGTAAGGAAGCAATTCATTATTACTGTAAGTGCAAACACTACAGTGCCAAACTTTGTTTAAAGCTGCGCCTTTGCTTGAAGCACTTGAGCTGCAAGGAAGGACTTCACTGTTCTTCTGTGTGAAGAAAGCGGACATTTTTCCAGTCAATGTCTTTTTCTTCCTGGAGCTGACTGGCGTAGATCCACTTATGCTTCTTGCTCTTTTAGCTTCATGAGGACAGGCACTTTCATGACAAGTTGTATCCACATCACTTATTCTTGTGAAATCCAGATCTTCGCTGCTCTTCTCTGAATCCTCTTCTTTCACGGCTTCAAAAGACTCTGCATCAACCTTTAATGATTCACTATCTGATAACATTTTGCGTTTCTTTGTAGAGGCAGATTTTGGGGTAAAGAAGGAACGTATGTCATGCTGTCTTTCCTGCTCAAACTAGGAAAGAGGAAAGAAATACATAAAGCCATCTTTATGATTACTGCATCAGGATTGGTTAAATTTTTCTCCCCATTAGTAGTGCTTTCTAACACAGGAAGCTAGTTTAGAGATGAAAACAAAAGATATTTTCCTTTAAGCAGAAACAGCATAAAGAGCTATTCAATGTTGTTACCTAAAAATTATTTTCAGTATTCTTATCAAGATTCTGCAATAGCACTAATGACAGCAAATACACAGAACAGGTATGTTACGTAGGCTCCATCAGAAAATGTACAAGGAAAGACTTCTAAACGTTTTCAAAATAACTGTGCTGAATTTTAAAGCTATTAAGAAAGCTGTATTTTAAACAGAAATTACATTTCCTTATGAGACTCTAAGGATGAGTCAATCACCTAAAAAAACAATTAAAGCTGCTATTTAAAACCTGTAGATTATTTTATGCCCAACAGATCAGTTTCTCCAGATTAACTTTCTGAACTTGAACTTTTTTTTTTTTGCCACTCATACAGTATTTCTCCAGTAGTAAAGCCTGCAGTGCACACAAAACCTAGGTGAGAAAAGGTTAGATCTTAAAAAAAAAAAAAAAAAAAAAAAAAAAAAGAAATAACAATTAAAAACATAAGTTTTGAGTATTACATGTGTAAACAGAAGTTCATTTTGGAGATCTTCTGCACTGTCGTTAGGGGTCCAAGCTTCAGCAAAACTCAAAAAATCCCATTTCTCCTTATCACCTACTTCAGCCTGCATTCTCTCTTTTTTGCCATTCAAGGTGCTGCCTGTAACGCTGGCCTGCAAAAAGACTTGTGTAAAGGCTCTTACAAATTTACAGGTAGGAACAAGTTCATTTGTCTAAATGCATCAAATTTGTTACAACTGCTGAACTAAGCTTGCAAGAGAGAAATGAGAATATCTGCAGTAATTCAAAATAATGTTAGTGATTGAAACTATTCTTCCAGCTGCCCTAATGGAAACCATTTCTGCACAAGTACCATATATATGAAAAGGTATATGTAAAACATCAATATTTACTGAAGTTAAGAGATTATTTACGTTGTGTACATATCTTTCTCAGTAGTCTTTAGACATTCTGCTTAGTAGATGAAGCCAAAGGCAGAATTAATGGAAAGCAGGAATTTAGTGATTAAACTCTTAGCCAGACAATCTCAGATCCATAGATTTGTCTTATTCTAGAACGTTATTTGCTAGCTGTGCTTCAGTGGTATCCAAACCACAGTGAATCCCCAATTATTTGGTTGTATTCCACACGTACCTTGCGATTCAGCATTGCCCACATAAAAGGATCCAACGTTCCTTTTGCTATAAGGAAGTGAATGTTCACAGAACTGCACTGCCCAATGCGGTGTGCTCTGTCTTCTGCTTGCTTAATATGGCCTGGATCCCAATATAATTCAGCAAACACAACGTGAGTAGCAGCAGTGAAAGTCAAACCCTAAATAAAGGAGTACATCAATTTAGAAAAAAGATTCTCCCCACAAATCTACACACTGCACAGAACATTTTTAAATGTAGGTGAGAGAGACCACCTGGACACACAAAAAGAAATACAAGCCAACCCTCTACACTTATTCCAGGTAGATATTAGTAAGATTCAGAAAACACTGCAATATTGTGCAAACACTGCATACAGCTCTTCATTATGGAACTAAATGTTGCTTTTCATTAATCTGGTACTTCCAGACAGAAGGTGCAGGTTTTTTCTGTTCTTTTTACTAATTATTCAACCTACTGCTTATGGTGATTTTGCTCATGTAATTTCAAGAGAGGCTTAAAACAGTTAACATGACTGGTGCAAAAAAAATGAACACATGATTCTGCAAAAGATGTATTACATAAATTGCCTTCAGTAAATAACTTTAATAACCTTCATTTCCATTCTTCAAATTCAATTTTTTTTTTTTTTTTTTTTTTTTTTTTTAATTTATTTGTATTTTTATTTTTATTTTTTAAATCCTACCTGACCAGCTGCCTGAATACTCAAAATAGCAACCCGGGTATCAGGATCCTTCTGAAACTGATTAACAAGATGTATTCTTTCTGCAGAAGGAACACTTCCATCTATCCGTATGTAGCGAACCTATAACAGATTTTAATAGACAAATGAAGTCATCCCTTTTTAGATCCAACCACCTTCTTTCCCCAGTACTAAAATATCTGCTCTATTCCAGTCATGCAGATAATAGTACCTCAGTACTATTTTACCTGCTGATCTACAATTAAACCTATTTATCAGAAAGACTATAGACTTAGTACTACCTATTTGCAAAGTCTGAAATTAAATGAGTGCACATTTGTTAAATAATTACCTTATTTTCTATAACTGCCTCTGCACAAGCTTGAAGCATGCTTAAGTGGTGAGCAAAAACTAGGAACTTCAGTTTGTCATTTTCAAGCATCATTCTGATATAGTCCTTCACTGCTCCTGCCTGGAGTAATAGAGTATGTTTTCATCAGTTAGATGTATAAAATGTTCAAAATGACAGTTTTCACTTCAATGTCTGAATGCCATTCTATTGGTTAACCATTTAAGACTTTATCATACACTAACGTTAATTTAATAATTATAATTCTGTTTCAAGAAGTAGCACAACTTTATGTCCTAATAGCTAAATTTGTCCCATTTCTTTAGAGAAAAAAAACCCTTCACCCTCACAAGATCACAAAGTTAGATGGCATTTCTTTCAGATTAAGATGAAAATAAAAATGTGTTCAGTTACGACATCATTACCTGATGTCTGAAATCAAAATACAGAAAGCATTTAATTTCTGACCAAACATATTTTAATCATACAAAGTATTGTTTAACCAGAACTTCTGTACCAGCAACTAGAAAACCATTAACAAATCATGTAGAGTATGACACTATAATAATAATATAATAATTGCCCTATTTAAATACTCACATAATTGCTGTGTTAAATATTAATAGTGTTCATCAAATACAATGACAATAAAATAACAGCTACTACTAAAATTTGTCACTGATCAGTTGATAAAAAGATTCTGAGGGCTGCTGCATAAACAGTATTGCATTTTCCCTCTTTCACTTGAAAATGAGCTGACAATGACAGAGAATAAAAAAGTAGGGGACAAGGTAGCAACAGAACCACGCTGGTATTTTTAAGATGAATAGAATATTTAAGATAAACTCCAAGGATTCAGATTCTTAATTCTTTTTAAATATGCTTTTCTAAATACGGATTAGTGTAAAGAAATGTGATAACAGGCTAAAAAGTAAACACCTAAAAGATCCATTCATTCTCACACCTTAATTAAAAGAGGAAAATACAAAACAGGTGTCCCATCTGATAAAATAGAAAGACCACTTAGAGAAGGTTATCATTCTTCATATACCCATGGGGAGAACCAGTACTGACAGTGCACAGTCTGCACAAGGGCTGCATCAGCAGCATCCTGTAATGCAAGCCAGCTGGGTCAGACAGCTGCAGCAGCTGCCTACACAGTTACGTTCCTGGAGCACTCACCTTCAGTGCATTCCTAAGTCCAAGAGATGCCAATACAACTGATTTTATTAACAGAAAACACATTGAAAAATTAAAATATATATTAGTACTTCTACACTTACCTTGGCTATTGCAGTTTCTTTATACATACGCGTGATTAGATTCATGACATCAACAAAATGGCTGTCAGTGGGCTCTGAATTCAACTTCCTCATTAATTTCTCCCACTCTGCAAAAGTGGTATTCAAATTCTAATTGGAAAAAGAGATCAGTGGTTAGGATAGATGTACTTATCTTTTACAGGTTTGGTAGAAGCTACTAAGTATGCTCTACCACAACACTGACTTCCATGAAACATCTAGGGATGGAGTACATTTGAAATCTCTGTCAAATCTGCCTAAAAGTAATTGTAGGATTCAATACCTAATGAAAATGAAGAAGGAAAGACTACCATATTAAAATTAGGGTCAATTTTACATCTATTTGATCCCTTCTCAAGATGACATACCCATATTCTTCACATTATAATAATAAAAAAAAAAGCTGATGCTGTGCTATACATGTAGCTACAAAGAATGGGAGAATATTTACACATGCTTATATAAACACATATAAGAATATATATGAATATATATAATCACACAGACATTTACTAACAAATATCTTTTTAGCTGATGTGGAAAATTCACCTTAGCTGCGGCTTGTGGGAGATCAAATGGAATACGCTGTCTAACTTTGGGAGGTAATTGTGTTAGAACATCATTCTTCAGTCTTCTGATCATTATTTTTCTTAAAAGTTGATGTAGTTCTTCTAAATTTGAAGCTCCTCTACAGTCCCATTGTTTTCTTTTACCAAAGAATCTGAAAATGAAAAAAAATAAAAATAAAAAAAATAAAAAAAAAAATCAATATTATTTGGTGAACGCTAGCTATTCCAAACCCAATGGAAGCCTGCAGTACACAGTTCATTGTAAGACACAGATATGAAGGCATTTAGGATAACCAGGAACACTGAGCGTTGTTATGTTGGAAAGATGATTGCTTTCTGTCTGATTCCTTCCAACACTCAAGGCAGAGCTCTTAATTTCTAACCCACAGACCTGACTCCCCATCAGACAAAGTCCTCTATCTCATCCCGTCTATCACTAATCAGAAGAATCTACCATAGTGCTTCTTTATGATATTAAAGAGGGTAACAGCTGATTAAGAAATTAATCATAAACGCTGCAAAGAACATCATTGAAATTCCTTTCCTGTCCCATCTGAATTCACTTTATGTACATTCAGGATTCAAAGCTAAATGCTCCAGTTTAAAATGTAATTGTATTAAAAAAGCAAGGCTAAACAGGGGAAGTAGATTAAAAGTTAAAAAGCTCAAGGCTAAAAAAGAGAAATAAATTAATAGCTGTGTTTCTTTTTCTTTCTTTTATTTTCAAGGACATGCTGCAAGAGAAGAGCTTCTCTGTGTCAACAGTGCCAAGAAGCAACAAAATCTGTAGCACGGCAGATTTTGCTGGGTTTGGAGAAAAGCCCAGGTGGCATTTCTCAAAGACAGGAGAGTACAAGTATGTAAATTTTACTGGTATTACTGGTAATTTTTTCCTTAAAAGAAAAAAAAAGGAATTTTAAGCTTTATTGGGCTTATAAAGGTACTATTGATTTCAGATGGCTGATTATGACCAGTGTGGAAGGAGGTGAGGACTCATTTTTACACTGGCAAAATAATGGCATAACAGATCACTAGACAGATGGAAGGCAGCTACAACTTTTGCTCTTATCTTTTCTTCAGTGTGTGTCTGGTCCTTAGAAAGCATTCATCCCTCCAACTTGAGCACTGGGGATGTAAGAAATGGTAGCTGAAACACTTCAACCCTCATCCTTAGAAACAGGTGTCTATAAACATCTAAGTAAAAAACACTTTCACAGAAAGTTCTGCATAAAATAAAGCTACCAAATGGATTACCACAGGATGTTAAGTTCCAGCCAAGTCATGACAACAATGTTATCTGTTGAGAGCTTGCTAACCCGAATTTGATTTTCAATATATTTATGGTATTCCAAAAATAAGATAATCATCTGTGATGGAGTCGTTAACCATGCTGTACCCACGCACACTTGTGGTGTGAAAATTACAGATGCATTTAGTCAAAACACCATAGAAAAAATAGCATTTCTCCATCTGAAAATCAGACAGCACTCTGTTATTAGAAGTCAGATGCTGATAAAACACATATATATGATAAGAGGAAAAATGCCCAAGTTACATGAAAATGAAATTAGACAAGTATTACAGTAAAAATTAAATCTAAATGCTAACAATTTAGCTGACAAAAACTACTAGTTTTAGTACATGCAAAATGGTAGCTAAGAAATCTTTTTAAAGGTTCTTTCCCCTCTCATACCTTCTTACAGTGCCCATATTTAATCTCTCAAACAGAACAAACATACTGCTGTGCTTTTGGGACCTTTTTTCTCCTTTTGTTTGGTTAATCTAACATATGATCTTCTTTTCCACAAATGTTGTAGGACAGCAAAAAGACTGAATCCCATAATAAAGAGATAAATTGTTACATGACATGAGCATTGCAATGAGAATCAGAAACTCAAGTTTCAGCTCTAGCTGAAATGCCAGCTCAAAAAGTAAAACCTATACTTTTCATATTAACAGTAAATTGGCAAGTCATTTTACTGAACAGAACGTTGGCACTTACACTTTCTCTCGAACTTTAATAGCTTCCAATTTATTCCTAAAGTAAAGTCTCCCATCAATTCAATCCTCTTGCCAAACATCTCTAAACACTGAAAAAACCCCCAGTGTATGTATGTGCCAACCTATTTTCTGTTTGTACAATGTATTTTTGATATTCTTCCTCTGTAAGGTCCCTAATTCACTTTGATGGAAGAGATGGTATCACAGAATGGCTTGGTGTGGGCAGGATCTCAAAGGTCACTTATTTCCAACCCCCCTTCCGTGGGCAGGGTTGCCAATCACTGTATCAGGCAGCAGATCAGGCCCCATTCAACCTGGTCTTGAACATCTTCAAAAACGATGCATCCAAAACTTCTCTGGGCAGCCTGTTCCACCTCCCTGGGTCTCTAAACATGACGGTGTAATACCACAATAGAGACACTACTTATTGGTTCTTTCATTTCATATGAGAGGAAAATCAAAGTCATTCATGAGAAAAATACAAGGGCAAGTACAGTAATACCTCAAACGAGCATCACAGTATTTTTTGGCATATTCACTCCAAGTTCCAAATCTTCCTGGAAAAAGTGCCTCAATCTGCATGAAAAGCTTTATAAAAAAAAAAAAAAAATGTCAGTGACAAACTGCCTTCAAGGATAATACTATTCAGAAATAATTCTCATTTATTACATGCTTATTGTGTTAAGCTTATATCCACCAGCCGTACTACTCATGAAAATAACAAAATTCCATGCTCAATATTATTGATGCTATCCCTAAAAAAAGAAGAAACAACACGCAGGATGCTAAATACCTCCTCGGGTCTACCGAGCGCAGGAGTTCCGGTAAGAAGAATTGCTCTACTGGCTTTCTGTACAATGGGCAATAAAATCTTGCTGCGTTTAGCATTTCTGGATTTCATATAGTGTGATTCATCAACCACAACTACCTTGAAGTTCTGCCTATACAGAGTGTCTACTAAAGTCTGGGCATCAGAAGTTAACAGGCCATATCCCAGAATCGTCACTTTGCTGCTTGATATTCTCCTAAAAGGGAAAATTCAGAAGTTGTCTTAGTACATTTTTACTGCAGGAAAATTAACATAGCAAACAAGTTCCAGAAAGATTTTTTTTTTAAATAACAGAAGGCAAGTATGATGTCTTTTGGATTGGCTAGTTATAGAGTTGTTAGATTGACTAATAATATTGGCTATTCAATTGAAATAAAAATTCTAGCATCCTACATTTCTAAGTTACACACATTTCATTACCATTTTCAGGGGATATCATTGTGGTTTAACACCAACAAGCTAAGCTACCATCATGACAGACTCTCACTCACCCCCCTCAAATGGACAGGAAGAAAATATGAAAAAACCTCGTGGGTTGAGAAGACGACTTTTTTTTTTTTAATTAAAAAAACCCAAACAAGTATTGGAAATGATTTCTCACAATAGATTTTAAAACATACAAGGACATAAAGCACAAATTGTTTTTAAAATCACTAGAGAGCACTGTAGCCCTTCAGGAGCCTTTAAACACAGAAGCACAAAGTTGTTAGGCAAACAAGTTACCAGAACAAGACATAAAGCTGATCTATTCATCTGTCAGAAACTACCACTCTGCTGGCCTGATTTTCATTTGTTCCCCAGTAGAAAGAGATCAAAAGCCAATCCAAAAAGCTAAAGTTTCTTACAGTACTAAAGAGTAATTAAAGTTTGTGCATGTGTACATCCATGCTTCTAGACATGGAGGAAGAGACCTAAGCATATTTTAACCTATTTATATTAAGAAGGTAATCAACATTCAAGCAGTACACTTTGTTGCTGAAGTTCAGAAGGAAAGCAAAGTACTGAAATCAGAGAAATCAAAAGGTTGAACACACAGAAGCACAATTTCCCAAAGCTAAACCAAGTGTGTCAGCTCTGTTTTTGGATTTTCTTACAAATGCATAAAGCATCCTTTATGTTAAAATATTCATTAGTTCAACAGCTAGGAAGCCTCCTGGGAATTAAATAGAAAGCCAAGCTTTCCTCTTATCTCGTTGAGAACAAAGGTAGTAATGGTTATGGTTTATTCCTTTTAAGAACTTCAGAATGTGAAAAGAACAGAATTCTGTTTGCCATTTACTTTTGTCTTCACATTTCCCTTATTCCACATTTCTCTTTGCTGCATTCAGCAGTGTAAGCATAGTTTTTATGTGCAGTTCAACTGAAATGATAAAAAAACTCTCGCTTAATGGATCTTTATTTCATTTCCCACATTCCTCTAACAGCTTTATTTTGATTAGCAATAGTAATTATCCCTCAATTAAGATTTTAAACATATTTTGAATTGGATTTGTCTGGTTACAGTTACCCCAAGGAGGATTCCAAGCTATTTTCTCATCTGCATGTCTTGGCAGTCATTTCCTGATACTCTCCAGACAACATGGAAGTCAGTCTTCTTTGTCCAGGTCTTAGAACAATATCTAGACACTGCTATGAAATTAACCAAGTTATTACAGCAAAACAGATTACGAAATACCTTTTTAGTTCAGTGCTTCCTTGCAATAGGAGAGTTACTTTAATAGCATTAAGACTTGTAGTCCCACTGTAACGAATTTAGGCTTCTAAAGCCTAAAGATGAAAAACCTGGATCACAATGACCATTGCAGTTAGAGAATACTTAGTAACATTTAAATTTATCAGTGCTCTAGATAGAAAGTTAACTGTAATTAAGTCCTTATTTTCTAACACACACTAAATTTTTTTTCAAAAATGTGTTCAAAATGTTTTCCAGAAACTAACAAGTACAATACATCAGAGCTGACACATGGTCAATGTGTTCAATAGGAAACACCCCAAAGTGACCAAATCTTCAGCAGACAGCCTTGCCACTGTGCAAAAAATCAGACCTTTCAGTTACAGAGGAGACAAGAAACAACCACAAAACCCATCCCTCTGCTGAAACATAAAACCCAATTGAAATTTCTTTCATCTTGCTGAAATCCTTACTTTTCATTATGAACATCTATATATTGTGTGTTTTTCACATACATACTGCCATCAGTTTACAGAATGAAACAGGACTTCCTAATGAATAATAATGAACTTACCCAATATCAGTTTTGTTTTGAATGATAATAATATCATCTGGAGATAGTTCTGGAATCCACTTTTCCATCTCATCAACCCAAGGATATCTCAAAGATGAAGGCACTACTATTAAGAGAGGCCATTCCTTCCTGTAGTAGTAGGAAATAGCAATTGCTTGAATTGTTTTACCTAGTCCCATCTGTGAAAAGGAAAAAAAAAAGCTGAAAACAGAAGTTATGTTTGGAAATCATTGTTACTACAGTTAATCTATCATGAAAGAAGATGCTTCTCTTTAAAGGGATTCACACATACTGTATATTTGGCTTGCTTGTTAAAGCTCCAAGTATCTTTTCCAGTGATTTCAAAAGGCTTTTGGTTCAGAGACTTAGTAGGATAGACTATGAAGTTGACCAAACTCTTCAGCTTGTTAATTTGTCAAAAACATTTTAAAAACCTATTCAAAGGAAAGATAAATATTGCCGAGACTGAAATCTCCTCAAGCTTCTTCCTACTAAAAACCAGAACTTGGAACCTACATCAGTCCTTAAACATTACCTCTTTTACATTTAATTGTTATATATAACTTTTTAATCCATCATGAAGTTTCAATTTGCGATTTCTTACCATAGATAAAATATTTTTGTAATAAATTTAAAATGTTACAAGTCATGAGTTTCACTATTAAAGAAAGCACACCCTAGGTTTCCATCAAATTAAGTATTTGGTATTTTCCACTTCAGTATTTTCAGAACATCTAGGTAATACCACAGGAATTGGGCTCCACTGCCAACTCTCCTGAATGAAGCATGTTAAACCAAGAAAAAGTGACGTTAAAGTAACAGGAATCACTTACCTCATCAGCAATCATACACCTACAGGTGCAATAAGGGGGAAAAAAAGAAAAAGAACAATAGTAAATATAACTGATAAACCAATCGTTATAAATTGCTTACTGTGAATGTAAGTTAGGCATTCAGCAAATCCTGAATATTTTCTTTGTGACTAAAGGAAAAAAGAGAGACTTCCTCTTTAGAGTGCCTTTGACAATAACAGTAAAAGTAATTTTGGTATGATTGTAATAGTAAGTACACCAGTTATTCTAAAATTGTATACTCAATTTGTTAGTATTACTGAAGAACATACAGTGGAATTGAATTGCTGCTTTGGTTTAGTGCTATATTAAATTTAATCTTAAGAGACAGCGCAAGAAGTACATCTTCAATTTTACTGTCTTTCAGGAACAGCATCGTTTTTGATTCTTTGTGATTAAGGGTCACTTCTATGGCACGCTGATTTAGAAAAAAAAGTCACTTCCAGAGGTGTTCCATTTGTTTTGAAATAGAAACAGACGTCCTCTCACCACCCCAGCTGTACTGGGCAAAGCATTGGAAAATGAACTTGATTTTTTTTCCATTTAGAAGCCCTTTACTCCAAGCAAAGAAAATAATGGCAACTCTAGAGGCAATTCTTTAAGTAAATTTATATTTCCTGAACAAACACTACCTCTGATATAAATTTCTTTATAGGTATGTTACATTATGCCTTAATACAATTAATATGTATTAATACTCTGAAGTCTGAAAGGATTTGGGGAACTTAACTGCTCCTGGCCCACACAAACTCCTTCAAAAACATTTTGAAATTAGACCAAGGCCAATGGAATTATTTGTTGGACATTCAGTTACACCACCAAATGGTGGCTGACGTCACCTATTTCCAACCGTTGTACCCTCAGCTGTTTCACAAACTGAGCTCTCAGCTATTTCACAGACTTTTAGCTCTGCTATTCTACAACTTCATACAAGTTGGAAAAAAGTACACCCCCACCAAGAAACCAAAATCCCAAGGAAAAAAGAAACCTCCAAACACAAACCCAAGCAAACAAAAAATCCAAAGATTATCCAATTTGAAAGCATTATCCAAAGAATTAAGAGTTCAACTCTTGTAATTAGTAAGAGTTTAACTCTTGTAATTAGACCCCCTATATCATATTCACACACCAACAAATTCAAAGGAAGATAAAAAACGTTAATCTAAGAAAGAAGAAAAAAATCTACTCCCTTTCAGTCTTGCAACATGAGGGTGACTTAAAGTTCTGTTTTCCTGTAACAACACCAGACTGCACAAAGCTTCAGACTTGCTAAGAACCTTCTTGCCACAATCAACGCTAAGATCTAAAAGCAAGATCTAAAATGATCACAAAGTGCCAACTTCTGCAATCTCAATAGCATTCCCTGCTGGAGTTTCAGCTAAGTAACTGGAGGTTGGATTAATCCTCCAGCTAATAAATAATCTGGGGAGTTTTTCAAGCACTGCATAATTTTCCAAATTTTCATAAAAAACGAAGTGGAAGAGTAACTCCCACTGTTTTGTATCATAGTGCCACCCAAAAGGCTTGGTCACACCACTGAGAAATACAGCACTGGGTGCTGCTGCTTGAACTGAATGGCAGCAATAGATTGACAGCTGCATGCAGTTCATCATTTTGAAGATTTGTAAATGTTTACTGACAGAAAAGCATCAAGTCTTAGAAATTGAGACAGTTCAAGGTCCAGGAGAGAATGAACTTCACAGGCCACTCTGCTTGTGTCCCAGTGTCCCATCACATTCAAGGGAAAAAAAAAAAACAAACTAAAACTAAAAATAAAAAGCCCAAGGACTTTTGCCTTGAGCTTTTGCTTCCTATCCCCAGTAGCTTTCAGTCACAGACACAAATTAGTCTTGATTAATTGCTCTGGATAAATTCCCCACTGCCTGTTCCCCACCACTGCATCTTCTGAGACAACAAACTTCTCTGCCACACGAGTAGATGTGCACCCACTGCACCATGCTACTCAAATGAAACATTCCTTCTGTGAAAAAAAACTGAGATCTTCCAGGTCTCTGCAACTGTAACTAAATTTAACATAACAAGACATTAAAATTCTGTATTTTGATACTAGAAACCCTTTAAAATAATACAGAACTGCTTTTTCAGTGTTGGGTGTATGGAAATTCATGCAGGTACTCGAAGTACTAACAACATCAGCTGTGATCACATTCAATAACATACATCTTGCCATGGGGCCAAAATGGACATTCCTATGGCCAAACTACAAAGCTTGGCAGAAAACATAGAGGCAGTTCCCAGAACTGATGTGCTGGATACAGATTTGATACTCTGAGAGCTCTGGTACATTGATGCTTGCTCATTCAACCCGAAAGTGTAGATTTCAACATCAACATTTTCTTTGTACTAACACACACACATGAAAATACGCATATTATATAGCTTACAGTTTTGTAAGTTGCAATCTACTTGTAACTCACTTTATAGCAGTCCCTCAGCTTTTTAGATGTTTTCCACTTCAAACTTGGTTGGGATGGAACAATCAAAAAAAAAAGAAAAAAGCCAGAACAAAATATAACTGCTAAATCCACACAGGCAAAGGAAAAAAAAGGCAGGAAGAGAATATTTTTAGTGGCAACCTGAGATCGTGGAGCCTTTGTGTTTGTGATTTGCAGCTGGGCAGAGACATTAATTTGCAGACAACAAATACACAATTCTATTTTTAAATAATGCCATATATTGCTTACTTTAAAGAATGATTTTTTTCCATTTAATACAAATTGCTTCCATTATACTTCTAAAAAGAATTCTTTCTTGCAGATTCTTAAAGGTGGCAACTTCTCTCAGTAGACTGATTTTTAAAAACAGTTTGAAGACTGAAATTGAGTGGAATGTACAACAACCTAATGGTGGAGAATCATTGTTAATTTCAGTTTTAACCCCTTAAACGAATGCAGAAAATAAGTAGCAAACAAATGCAGAAATGTAGCAATCAGCTACATACAAAGCAGAGGCATCTCAAGATGAAGCTAAAAACATTCTTTAATATTGTATTTAATCCTAAAGGATATCAAAGGGAATGCACAAATACAGCAATATCTGAAAGTACGTTGCATTCAGTAGCATCTGCTGGTAAGGAAATGTGGCAGAGAGAACAGGAATACAAATGTTCCTTGCCATCTTGTGCTGATAAATACAGTATTTCTCAGTATATCAGCTTCTATTTTAGCAGAGTATTATGAATAATGAAATGAAAATCACGTCACTTTAGGCGTGCATCTCCTACACAGCAGGAATAAATCTACTTTAGTGTGAGCCACACATTTTAAAGAGATGAAAGTGAGAATACATGAGGTCCTATTGCACTGTGTTTTGGTGCATGCAAACCAACTTCTTGGACCTTCATTCTGTTTTTCAGAGAAACAAGCCAGAACAAAGAAATTTATAAATTGCTCTGACAATTGAAAGCTAAGAGCAATCAAAATAAAAACTTAAAAGTATGTCAGCCACAGGAACAGATTTTTTTCATGAAATGATATTTTTTCATTAGTTTATTGCAGCCATTTACACTTTGATGACTTAAGTATCTGCAGGACTACAGGAAGTTGTTCTATTTCACTGCTTTCAATTATTTTCAGACTCTGCCCATAGAACCTTCTGTTTTCAACTTCAAGTGAGTATGTCTTCAGTGAAACCTGTTATGCAGCAGTGCTACCCAGAATAGCACATACAATTTGATCACTCACATCCATGGAAGATAAATACAAGCCAAAAGAGAAGTGGATAAGAGCTAATAGAAAGATTAAGGGGCAGCTGAGCCTCCCATGGTAGGAAATAACAAGAGAAACACAATTGCTTCATCTCCAAAAGGAAAAGCTGAAATGCAATGCTTGTTCCACCTCTCCCTGTTCCATAAATCCACAAAAAACAATTTCAGAGATAGAAAGACTACAGTGTTGGTACAGAAAAGTCTCAGCCTATTAACACATTGAAGCTAGAAATTAGAATTACACTCTTAATTATACTAATAACTGTATCTGTGAAGAACCACAAGGGGGAAAAAAGTTACTAATTACAAAGCAGAACCCAAATTTTACAGAGAATCAGCCTGGACCTTGCCAGCAGCACACACATCTCCAATTCTGTGTTCCCAAACTGACAGTACAGTTTCTGTTAATGGTTACAAAGATATGGTACTTCTACATACACTTCCCACCCTATTAAAGAGCTGTAATTCAGCAATAAATCTTCAAATCTAGTTCTCTCCCATCTGTTCTGCTACAGTAATTTGTAGTAAAAAATCAAAGGCTGAAGCAGGGAAACTACTGGCTTTTCTTCCTAAGCTTGCAACCCCTACATCGCTTAGGCATAGAAACATTAACTACATACATCATGGACTGACATGAATCAGGTGCTCAAAAATTGTTTTTAAAGCTGCCCTGAAGTTTTCAGTCTTGGAACAAGTCTTAAACATGACTGCTTAATGTAGTTACAACATCTAAGTCGTCCAGTATCTGCTCTTAAAGGCACAAAAAATAGCTTATATCCACTGAGAGGGAAATCACCAAGAGTCCCCACATTTTATAACCACAAGGATTAGTTTAGAAGTGTATGGAACTTCCCTATCATTACAGCCCAGATCATACAGAACTGATCGGATACCTGATAATTGCATGATACCATTTCAAAAGAAATACCCCACATTTTGCTTTATGTAACCTTAAAAACACGCAGCTGCCATTTATAACAAACGTCAGTACGTCCTACATTGCTGCAGTTAGACAAGCTGCCAACATGAACATAAAGAAACAGATCTTCAGATACACGGAAGGGACAAATGTGTACTTTTAGTTCATATATTTTGACTGCAAGAAGACAGACTTCTCGTTCTCTGAAGTTCAATTAGTCATTTCCTCTCAACTGGTAGTTACCCAATTTGAGCTTCATCGTTCATATCCCATCTGTTCAGCTGACACCTCAATAATAGCTCTATCCAAGAATAAAAATCAGAGCTATGATACGCACTTTCGCATCCTGTTTTAGGCTCAGCCCACACAGTCAAAAGTTTCAGAAAAGCAGGAAAAATCATTTTAGATCTCTCAGTTACACTTCCCTTCAGCACAGAAGTCCAACTAGGCAATGAGCATCACAGACAACAGCAAGCTCCCTCCATTTCCTTTCCCATTTCTAAACGTTTCCTTTCTTCACAGTGAATCCTGAGGTTGGCATCTGAATCTGTCCGTTTGTGAAGGAATGCTGCTATTTTTTCCTAACAGAACACATCAGAATCTCACAGCAGTGCATTACACATTCTGCTACAATCTTCCTGGTATTCATATACCTCTCACAGTTGTAGGGTCAGCAGTGGGCTTTGCACACAGCAGTAGCTTTCATAAATAGAAGGGAACACACAATCTGATCTCTATCCTTTCAAGATGCATTAACTTAAAATAAAACTAAGAGAAAGTATCCTGATAGGTGAATATGCATGCAGAGAAGAAAGAGAAATCGGCTGTTTTGTTGGTCCACCCCAAGCATACATAGGTTCGAAACTTTAATTTTGATCCAGACAAAAAAGAATACAAGCATCTACGAGTATAATTTAAGGGTCCACACAAAACTGAATGAATCAGAGCCCCAGAACCGGATAGTCAAGACTCAGCACACACTATCAGAACAGTCTTGTAAAGGTGCACTTGCACTACAGAAAATCTTGGAGAGAAAACAGAACTTAGAGGAAAATCAGAAAAAAAAGAAAAGGAAAGACAGAAGGGATGATAATTTTTCAAACCTCATAGAGCACAGGAAGATCTGATGGTTATGTTGACGTCAAGAAGACTGAACCAGCTCTGTAAAGCATAAGGAGAAACAGATGTTCAAAATTCAGTTCATTAGAGAAGCAGAAGGGAAACTGAGGCTAAGCTTGTGTGGCATATGTCATACAGCCACAAGAAGTCATCTGCATCAGAAAGACATTAATACTGAAACAGCTTCATAACACAAGTTTCAGGGAAGGAAAGAGTGTTTAAATGATCATTATTTCTATTCCTGTGTGTCTGGGTTACGTTCAGGCAACCCTTCTGAAATGTTAGCAACATCACCAAGTAAACAATGCAATTACAGTTTGTTGTATTAATTACAATGACTTCAGCAAGGTATGTGAACAAAAACAAAGAATCTAATTTTGAGCTACTCTTGGAAAAATACCAACAATTCAGCAACACACTGGCCTATGTCTGAGTTTTAACTTTATAACCTATCTGATTTGTATACATAATTAAGAATCCTAGTAAGTCATGCAGTCATGGCTGTACGTTCCTTGCAACTACAACATCATTTTGCAATTATGTTCTCTCTAAACTAGATAGTTCTGTCTCTTCATAAGCCATGGATTAAAAATTAAAGGGAATATAGAGTTCCAATGTAATTATTGCTTGCAGGTGGGGATAATTCAACTTTTTGATTCATTTTCAGCAGCTATTTACCCAGAACTGCAGGCAGCTTTTTCAGAACAAAATCCTTCACCTTTAGTTCCATTTTCCAAGACAAACAGTCAAAGCAGTAGCACTTGATTTCTTAAAACACTGAAAAATTCTGTTACTACTCAAACAAACTAAAGCTGGTTCTGTTAGCGCAGCCTTTGGAACATGCTGTACAGAGGAAGCTTTGCATCTTTCTTTCACCAGTGTGGGTGTTCTGATATTCTTGGGATTCTCACCTACTCATGTGAGTCAGTTTTATATAACACTACAACATACAATTTACCTCCTACTCACAAGCCAACACTTTAGCACTAACATCTTAACCAAGGTTATTTAAGGAATCTGAACGGAGTGTATTTTTATATAAAACTGCGCAAGCAACCGTTACATTTGTGTGTCAGTAATCGCAGCACTCAGTCCTCAAACGAGAACACAGATGATAATCAAGGTTGTTTAACCAAAAATAGAGCCCCAGAGGATTTCAGCCACATCATACCCTTGCTCTTGAATTACATTAGGTGCTTTAGAAAAGTAAACAATGAAAAACCAACCATCAGTCTAATGCAAGATGCACTGAATTGCCACATCTGCAGTGTTCTCAGTTCTTCAAAGGAATATAGAGGAGAATGGCTGTGCAGAGTCTTAGGCTTTTCTCCAATACTGCTCAACCCGTATCTGAGTAAGACATTTAAAATTTACCCTTCATAAACCCGTGTTTATGAAGGTTTGAGAGCAATATGTGTATATTAGCCAGCATATTTCAGTATGGAAAAGGATGTGTGAAATAACACATATCAACCAAAGTGGTCAAGGCAAAGTTTAAACTCGGAGACTTAGAGTCACAGAACAGTTTGGGTTGGAAGGGACCTAAAAGACAGGACTAGCCAGTTCCACCCACCTGCCAGGCTATGGCCAGGGAGGCTCCCACTAGACCGGGTTGCCCAAAGCCCCACCTAACCTGGCCTTGAACAGCTCCATCAATGGGGAATCCAGAGGCTCTCCGGGCAGCCCGCTCCAATGCCTTGCTACCATCTGAATAAAGAATTTCTTTCTCATGTCTAATTTAAGTCTATACTCTTTTAATCTAAAATCATTACATCTTGCTATCACTAGAGGACCTAGTAAGAAGTCTCTCCCCGTTTTTCTTATAAACCCCCTCAGACACAGATCAGCTCACCAGCTGAATTGCTGCAAGAAAGACTGACATCAATTAATTGGAACAAAATGGAATAACAAACTAATTTCAACTACTGACAAGCTAGGCTACAAACCGTAACCTAGACATTAATTTTCAAGATTGAAATATTTGCAATCAAAGTAGCTCTTGCCTAGTATGTAATGTCTTTCAATGACCATTAGCTACTTCTTAATACTATCAAATAAAATTTGCTTTCCCAAATGATATTCCTTACTGCAAAAGCTGCAGAAGAACTCATCTCTTTAAATCTTCCTCCTTACTCCCAGTTCCCTCTGATCTGGAGAGATAAAGGCAATGGAGGGACTTGTTGATATCACTTAACACTTCAAGTCACCAAGTAATTATTGAAGTAAAAACGAAACATCCATAAAAATACTCCTAGGTATGACTCAACAAAATGACTATTAAAGAAATTCCATTTTTAAACACAGAAATTAGTTAAATTGACATCTATCAAAGTCATTGTGACAAAAGCAGAGAAAGTAAGTAGATCTCCCTTAACAAATGATGATCATTTTCAGCTTTCTTATTTCGGAAATCTGAACCTGAACTTTCCATCTTAAAAACAAAATGGTCAAAAGTTGAACAAGAATTTAGATTAGCTCCAATCTCACAGAAATATTGATGCCACACATTCTCACATCTCAACAGATATTCTATTTGGTAACTACACCAATTCAGCATCCTTGCCTGGAACATGTAGGAATGACATTAGTTATGTGCTTACAAGAAAACAAGTCAGAATGCTCACTCAGATTCCCAACAAATCAGACAGTACATGTCTTATTGGCTCTAGAATTACTATTTTTATTTTTTTCTAGACAAGCATTAGGCACTTTGTGCTGCTACACACAACACCTTTGGAGCATTTAGTGAAAAAGCTTGCATCTGCCTGTCTCTTCTGCCTCACTTTTACTAATGAAGCTCAAATCACAACTGCATATTTATGTTATTAGGGAAACTGGGGAAATGAATAGATTAATTCCAGCCCCATTAGAATCTCAGAGTGTATATTTCATTCAAGGTTTTTTGTTCCTCTGTCACCCTAGGAGCTTCTCTAACCTAAGAAAACATTAACTCAATCTCTACAGTCAACAATAGAGAATTCTCTCTACACCAGTTTCCTACCGCTACAGCAAAGCATGGATTAAGTGATGACAGCACAGGGAGTGCACAGCCTCAGAGATAAAAGAGAAGCCAGATGCACATATTGCTTACTTCAAGTGCTATGTTCATATATTTTCAAAATTAGAAAAGACACTTTTATGGAAAAGCATCAGACCTTGTTAAAATATACCAAAGGGAATAGTGAAAGAATGCTTAAATCATTAAGGAGTGCACAGAAGAGATTAGGGTGAGCCAGAGGCTGACAAACTCATAAGAAAATTCAGCTACAAGCAGCAAAGGCTCTTGTTCTCTGTTCTGAGACTAAAAGAGAATTAGATCCGGGTAAGGGACAGATTTTTGAAAAACAATCCTCAGGAAAGTTTGACTTAATATATTTTACTTCAGAGGCTATGTGAACATGTGCAAACAATTGCCCAATTTGACCCAGCTAAACTCACTATGCCAAAGAATGGCATTTCTTGCAGCCATAATGCAAATACTTTCATACCCACGTCACAGTAAAAACATCAGCATCGCATTATTCAACAGTCTTTTGTTAATGAAAAGTTTCAAGAAAAGAAAAAACTAAGTCCATAACCCTATCTGAAATAACCCCATAGCCTCCTTAACAGCCATTAGCCGAGGCATTTCAAATCTTTCTACACACTTATTGCAGGCAAATGTTGCTTCTCAAAGAAAAATACCTGATTTGAATTTATCTAGTTAAGCAGTTTCCCGAGGAAGCTCTATATTATAACAGCTTGCAAAGGATTATGTTTTCAAACACATTCATTAGCCTACACAAATTAACATTAAAGAAACTATATACATATTTTCTTGTGTAATTTTATTATTTGTATATATAAACGCATATCAGTTGCATATCATGTAAACTCTACTTCCCCTTATTGGCATCAGATCATGAGATACAGTAGCCTAGGGCTTCGGATACATTAAATTCAACTCTTAAATACAAACTTTGCTGCCTATTCTGTCAAAACCTTAGTGATCCACTAAAACTGTACACAGTTATTCTTACAGTCACACCAGAAAAGTACATAGAATTATAGAATCCTTAGAGTTGGAAGGGACATTCACAGGTCATCTAGTCCAACTCCCCTGCAGCAAACAGGAACGTGCACAGCTAGGTCAGGTTGACCAGGGCCTGATCCAGTCTCGCCTCAAAAGTCTCCAGGGACTGGGCATCAACCACATCTCTGGGCAATCTGTTCCAGTGCCTCACCACCCTTACCATAGAAGACCTTTTTTTCCTTATATCCAACCTAAATGTACCCTCTTAAAGCTTTAAGCCATCTCCCTTTACTATATGACCACAGACCCTGCTAAAGAGTCTGTCCCCTCCTTTCCTGTAGCTCGCCTTTAGATACCGAAAGGCCTTCTCTTCTCCAGGCTGAACAGCCCAACTCTCAGCCTCTCCTCGCAGGGAGGATTATTTTTGTGGCTCTCCTCTGGATTCAGTCCAACATGTCCATGTCTCTCCTGTACTGAGGACTCCACATCTGGATGCAGTACTCCCACGTTAGCACCCACCAGTACTCCCAGGTCTTTTTCAGCAGGGCTGCGCTCAATCCTTTCATGCCCCAGCTTGTATTTGCTGCAAGAGTTGCCTCAATCCAGGTGCAAGACCTTACATTTGGATTTGCTGAACCTCATGAGGTTCATCTAGGTCCACTGCTCAAGCCTGTCTAGGTCCCTCTGCATGGCATCCCATCTCTGGTGCGTCAGATGCACCCCCACAGCTCGGTGTCATCAGCAAACTTGTTGAGGGTGCAGCTGACCTCACTGCTGATGTCACTGATGAAGATATCAGAGTATTGGTCCCAGCACCAAGCCCCGCTCGTCTCTGACCTCCATCCATTTTGAAAATATGAATTTTTTTTTATTTTTTTTATTTATTTTTTTTTTTAACAGCCTCAGCTCAAATCACTTCTTTTGTGCCAGACCTCTACAACGACATCACTTTCCACAGGAGCAACATGCAGCTGCAAGTCATGAAAGTACTGTAATCACTCAGATATTCTAAAACTTAAGAAGCACAGATATCATTCTCCTTCCCGCTTCTTTGACCTTTTAACACAGTAACACGATCTTAGCTAAGTATTTCCAGTCACTGTTGCACAAACTGTTTTTCTGATTTACAGGGTACCTAGCTGTTGAATGCTCTATCAGTTGCTGTACTTGTTAAGTGAGCGCTCTGCAAGTTGTCTTCTGCTTGGTTGTTACAGCTCAGTGAGTTCCAGAACACCCTGATGACATGCCAGAATTGTACCAAGTTTAAAATAGAATACCACACAGATGCATTGAGATCTGTTAGTCATTCTCTTAACAGATCTACCATGCCATTAAGAACTACAGAAGCAAACGTGAATTAACTTATTTTGAGACTGCTGTATTAACATCACAAAAAGAAGGCTCCGCTGACAGCAGCCTCCTCTTATATGTGAAGATGTTGGATACTATAGGTTGATTTTGCACTACTAAATATTTCCACTCCTCCAATAGGAGAAAAACAAAACAACCTCATTTAAAATCATGTTATATTACGTTACAAAAAATATGTAATATAGCTAACCTAAGTATTGCTGTATTCACATAACCTTTCTAACCATTCATCAATTTTTACCTAGAATAATTCATTCAAGCATGTGATATAAGGAATATACCTGCCACTCCTCTGAAGTGCAAATATGATGCCTTTCTCCTGAAAAGGAAGCAGTTTCTTTCTCAGTCTTTCAGGCAGAAAGGACAGCTCAGCATCAACACTTTCAGAATAAGAAGCTTCGGGTGTACGTGTGTCCTGGAGCGCATTAGCCATTTTGAACCTACTGGAAACAAAACCAAAAAAAGAAGTCTGTCTTAAAAGATAGGTCTGCAATACATTATAGAACAGAACCTCATGGAATAATAACAGCTTGAAATACTTGACATTTACACATAAACTGCTCTTATACTGATAGCAGTAGGAAGTAATGAAAATACTCAGACCAGCCAGTTGCCTTTTTCTAACACCTAACAGTCTAGGCTTTTAATGGCTGCCACAATTGACAATTTAATTCATAAAAAACACATCACAAAGGAAGAACACCAGAATCACCAGCATATTAATTAGTAACTTCCAAGATATAAGTCATTAAGATCCTCACAATGCTTATGTTAGAAAGGCAAAGTCACAGAGTTGTTGTAATTCAGTGAACCTCGGATAAGATCAGTCTCCCCTGATAATCCATACCCAAAAGAAAACAAGCAAAATATCCAAAACATTTTAAACATTGTTGCATTCGCCTACTACAAAACATCCTTCCTGTTTCCAAAGTAGCACAGCTTCACTTGTATTGCCGTATAGATAAAGTGCTAAATCAAGTTGCCATAGAACTGCCTGCCTTAATTTAGAATTAAAAACAAGCAATAAATCATCTCTCTCTTTATAGCTAATAAAAATCATGGCAACGTGTGGGTATAAGGAGGGAGTTTTCCCCCATGAAACCATTTCCAAAGAGGAGCCATTCAGAAAAGGGGCAGGGGAAGAATGCTGTTTTCAACATTAAAAATGTCACCAATATTATAAGAGAAAGTTGGCAAGATCTCAGTGTTTCACTGTGCTTTATCAGTGCACTTTATTTTATAACAATGCCTTTGAAGACACATTCGTTTTTTGTTTGTTTGTTTTTCCCTAAAGTTGATTAATTTTCATCTTTTGGCTTATCTGGCTAAAAGTTACCTGACGAGGACCTGTCCAAGAAACATGTTTTAGCTGGACACAAGAAATCTACTTAAATTAGCACGCACATAAGCAAACTCCTACGTCACCCACTGAGGAGTATCCTAGTAATTTTTAAGAACTTGGAGGTTTTTCCCCCTCTGGGCTACAAAGTCAGCTTGAGGGCCAGTCTCAGGAACCACAGAATTGCAGGGGTTGGAAGGGATGTCCAGAGATCACCAAGTCCAACCTCCCTGCCAAAGCAGGCTCCCTACAGCTGGTTGCACAGCCAGGCATCCAGACTGGCCTTGAATATCTCCAGAAATGGAAACTCCACAACTTCCCCGGGCAGCCTGTGCCACTGCTCTGACACTCCCACTGGGAAGAAGCTCTTTCACATATTGGTGTGGAACTTCCTTTGCTCCAGTTTGTGGCCATTGCCCTTTGTCCTACCCCACAGGCCACTGAAAAGAGGTTGGCCAATTGCATCTTGAGAATTCTCTAGAACATACAACATAAAGCAGATGATAAAGAGCCTGCAACATTATGTCAATAAAATGTTCTAACTACTGCAATTGGAAGAGTCTGGTGCACATCGCTTCTTCAACACTATGAAGAATTCAATATTCTTCCTATTCAATGATGATAGTTATTGATCATTCAAATAAAGCTTACTTACAGACATTAAAAGGTAAGTATTTACTTTTTCAGGGAAGTTACAAAGAGGACATTTTACTTCTAATAAGGAAACCAAATATCCACTAAAACTTGTAATTCTAAGATCAGGAAGTAATGGCAAAATATGCCCAGTATGTTTCAGGTGAAAAACAAACAACAAAGCAGAAGCAGAAACAAAACCAAACCAGAATCTTCCTTTCAGAAAGAAACATTCATAAAGCACAGAATACATCAATCAAAATTCTCATACTTCACTGTGCTCAATTTGTCCACGGGAACACGGCCAGAGAAGAAATACTAGCTCTTGTTCTCTGAGAACTTAATAGATTTAAGACATCAGACTGTTCAGCAGTAGCACACCAACTAAACACGTGCAAAGGAACAAACCCTACATCAGAGCATAAAGAAAAGGTCTTTGACCCTGCACTGCCTAATTGTCTAGTTTTGGATTCACAGCATGTAAAAGGAGCAAGACCTTAATGAGCACAGAAACAAAGAGTATCAGCCAAAATGCACCTCTAGTCATGAAAGTACTGTAGGTTTTTACAAAACCTCAACAGTAGGTTTTGTACTACAAGGCTAGCTATCAAATTTTTGTAAGAACAAGTTGTGCTCAGATTTGTTGAAACTTATGCATTTCTGAAGCAACTCAGAAGTCAGATATGATTTGATAGGATGAATCATAAAACTTCCGGCATGAAACTCACTGAGCTATTGCCATTCACTTCAAAGATCTGCAGGACTAAATAACCTGGTTTTTGCACTGACTAGTTACACAGATGGACCTAAGGGCAATGGAAGTGGTTAAAGTAATCAGTGCAGTAAAGCAAGATCATGCAAGACAGAGCTTGCAAGAGCCTGCTTCTAATATCCTGGAGTACTGTTAAGTAAAACAAACAGATTCTGATGAAGTTATATGAAAGAGAACAGCACTCATTCATAAATTCCACATATGAATTTCTAGATACAAAACTTGAAGCACACTCTTCCAGACAAAGTTACATTCTCTTCAGCAAAGAAAATCTAGGTGCCACCACACTACTGTATGAGAGAAAAATATTGCTCCACCTTCCAAGGGCTTTCTGAGGGCCATCAGGTTGCTAAAACTAAGAACTTCTTCCATTGGGCAAGGTGAGCTTTTCCAAGACAGCCAAACTTGCTCTGTGCAGTGCAACCTCTTGGTGCCACAGCATGGATGGTAGCATGCATCACCTTGAAGTCAGGGCGAGACAAAGGAAGATGAAAGGAACATTGGACTAGAGAACTACAAAAAGAAGTTAACAGGACTTTAACAGGAATTCGCTCGTCTGCAGCAAAAGAATTTGGCACTACTGAAGTACTGTTGACAAAAGAGTCTGTAAACAGAGACCCAGTTTCTGTTGAACTGTTATCCTTTGCACAACATATAAACCACTAAACATATTACCATCGATGCATGAAAACAAGAATCCATACTGGAGTCATGGGTGCATGTCTTCTATAGATTTCTTTGTAATTAATTATTAAGCTAAAAATCAATGCCTTATATATAATTACTTTGGTAGAGATGGTCATTTAGAGCTCATTTTAGATAGATCAAATATGCACGGCATTTTGTAATCTCATCAAATAAACACAAGTTTATGTTAAAGTGACAGCGTATCAGAAACACTGGTTGATATCCCCAGGAGGCCAGTTTATGCCTGTTGTTCTACCCATTAAAGCTTCAGAAGCTCTAAGAACAGATAAAGGATTAGTGCACATGTTTTCTCTATTTTTTTTTTCCCCATTTATTCCTGAGTCCCAAGTATGCTGTAAAATACATCACGACAACCCTCCCACATCTCTAGATCACAAGCACAGGAACTTTGGTTTTCTTATATAAAAGAGACCTAAAAGCTCTGATGCATAGATGCAGTTTTTCATTCAAGGCTTCATTGAGTAAACAGCAGTGACAGAATTCTCATGACTAACAAAACAAAGCCACAAAAACAAAGTAAATGAAAATGCATATGGTATTCTCTCAAGCTTTCTAAAGGGCCACAAGGATGAAATAACAGGGTTCTAAAATAATAGCATCTATTCGTCTGAAATCGCTGTAGAATCTCAGGAGTAGAGAGTGGAAAGTGACTGCACTTCTTAAAAGCAGGGATAGTGAAGATCTGTGCTATTACATTATTCATTTCTGGGGAAAAAAAGCGAGTAAAAATGATGAAGCATAGAACTTACAAACAACAGGGTAAACATGTCTGTGCACAGGGTGTCAACATGTCTTTTCATAGAATCATAGAATCACAAGGTTGGAAACGACCTATAAGATCATCCAGTCCAACCGTCTCCTCATCACCATTGCCACCACTAGCACTAAACCACATCATGCAGCACGTCATCCAGATGCCTCCAGATGCCAGGGACGGCAACTCCACCACCTCTCTAGGCAGGCCATTCCAGTGCCTGACCACCCTCTGAGAGAAAAAATTCTTCCTTATGTCTAAGGAAGAACCTTTTGTACAGGTACCTTTACTTTTTGTAAGGTAAATCTTATCTTTCAAGTCTACTAAAAGATTTTCAAAGGGGGAAAGCATCCAAGAATGTACATACAAACTGGCTGATGCAGTTCAGTTTCCACTTTTTGAAAGTTAACAACAGAGTAAATTTTATTACTATATTCATACAGTACTTATGATTTCCAGGAAAGAATCTGAGATGAAAAATCTCTCAAACTTCTAGGGAAACTGGACTGCAAAGAAAAAAAAAAACAAAAACACAACACCAAAACAGGAAGATGATAGCACTGCAACCTTCTTCTCTTGTTCTTAGAATACAAGTTCTGCTCATACACGAGATGTGAAATAAGCAGTATTTCAAAATCTGTTCTAGCATCTACTGCATTCACTGAATTCATAAATCTCTTGGAAAAGCAAGTTCTGAGGGGTAGGAGGAGCATAAATATTAATAAAAGGAAAATTAAACATAACAAAAAACAAACAAAAACAACTCTGGAGTTCTGTCATTGCTGCTTGTTTTACTACAGACATTCTTCCTTCCAGTGACACAAGACACAAGCTGTTTAAGACACATAAACTCAAGTACTGGAAAGTCAGATGACTAACAAGAACTTCAGGGCCCAGCGGGAGATCTGAGTTCCAAGACAGCTGCTTGCTATCACAAGCAGTGGTCATTACACAAACCATTTATTTCATAGGCTGCTCATTAAAAAAGCATTTCCATGCAGCTCACAGCAGACCCCCAAAACAAATGGGTGTTTCCACCACACATTTAGCTTATGTTTCACAGAACCACAGAATCACATTCCTTTTGATGTTCCTCACTGCCCTATGACTGTATTTTCCACGAGGCTTAATAGGAAACACAAAGCTTTAAGAAAATCACAGAATCCATTCTTCTACCAATAAGAAGATCTTAAAGCGACTTAAGATATTGAAACAAAGAAATTCAGAAGAACGATCAGTTAGAACAAAGGACAGCGATCGCAGCGCCACACATCACATCACGATTTTACCACAGGCTATCAGGGAAAATAGACACCTCCGCCTCTGCTCAGGGGCAAAGGTTTTCGTGGATTGTCCTGAACTTACACACATGCGGCAACACCCCAGCGTTGGGGGGGAGCAGAGCGAGTCTTTCTGCTGCAAACACGGACTGAGGCAGAGAAGCCCGCAGACGCCCAACCCTCACCTTGCAGAGGCCCAGCTCAGCGCCTTACGGCTTGGCGCGCTCTGTACTCAAACGCCGCCGGCGGAAGTGACGTAAAACCGGCAGCGCGCACGCGCAGGCAGGAAGCCGTGGGCTTCCCGACGCGCTTCCGGCGTGGGGAGCGCTGTGGCGTTGTGCTGTGGTTGGGCCGCTGGCTGGGGCCAGGCTGAGAGGCCGAACTGGGATTACAGTTCCTAGCTTGCTCCGGCCGAGTTGTCCGTGGCTGCGATCTAGGCACAGTTCACCGCCAACCCCGAGTGAACAGCCATGCTCCCTAACTGCCGTTAGCCGCGGCCGCAGTCTGTTTGCGCACCGCCGCGCTGTGCTAATGGTCGCTCGCTGCCCACAGGGGGTGGGCGCTGCTGTGCCGGTCTGCCTGCCGAATGGGGTTCTTATTGGTGATCGCGGCCGTCTGTCAGCGCAGTGGCACCTCCGATTGGTCGTTGTCTTCTGGATGGGCCTGTGCCCGCCTAGGCGTTGAGGGGCGCCGCTCGCCGGCAGCTTTGAGGGCTGGCGGCGCGCCGCTGATTGGACAGCTCGGCCGTAACTCAGGAACGTTCCATGCCCCTATTGGCAGCGGAGCGGCGGAGGGGCGGGCCTCTCTCCCCGCCGCGGCAGCAGGAGGAACCCAGGCGGCTATCGAGGCTGGCGATGGGGTTAAGCGCCCCTCGTGCGTGAGCCCGCCGCCGCCGCGCCGGCCCGAGTCCGCCGGCCGCGCTGCCGCCGCCGCGGTAAGGAGCCTGAGGCGGCTCCCGGTCGGGCGGCGGAGCTGAGGAGAGCGGGAAAGGAGGAGGCCGAGAAAGCAGGAGGAGGGGAGAGAGTGTGTGTGGGGGGGGGGGCGGTCGGCCGCGCCCGCAGTGCGGAGAGCAGGGGGCAGCCGCTGCGGGAGGGAGGCCGTTGGAGGGGGGAGGGGCGGGCGGCGCGGCCGTTGGGGTGGTTGGCGGCACCTGCGCGGCGCGGCCGGGGGACCGCGGGGCGGCACGGCCCCACTTCTCTAACCTAATATAGGCAGGGCCGGCACCGAGCGGGGCACGGCGGCCCCGGGGCCGAGCGATCCGCGGGGCGGCTGGGCAGCGGCTCCGGGCCGGCCGCCGCTACCTGCCTGAGGGCTTCGCCGGGAAAGCCGGCCACGGCCCTTCGGCGGGCTGCGTGTGCCGGGCTGAGCCCGGAGGGCTGCGAGCGGCTCGGCTCCGTGCGGCTGTGGGTGGGGATGTGCTCGGGCTGCTGTCCCAGCGGGGGGCCGTCCCGTTGTGGTTTTGCTGCAGGACGGTTAATATGCGTGGAAACGTGTCTAACCGTGTGAGTGAGGTGAAAACTGTGTCACAGCCTGATTGCTGCAGGTTCTCTGGATGACGTTTTAAAATCAGGTTTCGGCGCTGAAGAATGGTTTTTCGTTGTCTAGAAATGAGATGGGCAGAGAAGTGCAGTGCGGCAGCTTCTTCCAAACTGAGGTGATTTGGGGTTATTTGCACTGAAAGGTTTGCCCGAATGCTGTCCTCGCTGAACCTACGGTGTGAGCTGCGCCCGCTGGGTCTGCGTGCTGCCCTCGTGCTTCTCTGAGCGCCGTAGAAAGCCGTGCGGGAAGGGGGGGGGAATCCAGGAGTTACGGATACCTTCATTCAGGTGCATTGTTTGGCGGCAGAATCCACAAGTGTGCGCTGACTCTTGGGCTTTCTGTCTGTCTGTTCTGTTGGTTTTTCCCAGTGATGCCTTCTTGTCAATAACCTGAAACGATAGCAAGATTTTCTTCTGCCCTTGAGGTAACTAAGGGATATACTGTGGCTTTTGTTGTTGCTTTTACTTCTACACGATGTTTTAGATGAGGTTTTTCATTTTTTTCTTTTGTGATGATGTTGCTTTCTGACTGAGGCATTAACTTGAAATTTTCACCCAGATTATTTCCTTACGTCTTCTACAGGGGGAAATATACTGCATTTGGGACTTGCTTTTTGGTTGAATGCTTAGCAGAAGATACGACGTTGGCAGTCGTGTTGGGAATGTTAGGTTAGAAATGTTTAAGTGAAAGCAACAAAAATAAAATTTTGCTCTTACAGTAATTTTTTTTTTTTTAAAAAAAGGTGTTATTTGACCGGTTTGCCTCTGAGGAGGAAGAAACAGCAGTGATAACATACTTATTGGATAGTCTTCCTTTAGTTACAAGTGTTATCACCAAGCATGATATTAAGCCTTTTTTTTTTTTTTTTTTTTTTTTTTTTTTTTTTTTAATTTCTTTTGATAAATACTGTGGTCTTCAGGGTTGGAGCATTTTGTAGAAAATCTGTAAGTCAGAGTTTGTTCTCTATAATTAAAAAAAAAAAGCAGTGGAAAAGATAACATTAGGACTTGTTGTGTCTTAAATCATGGGAGGTCAGAACTAACTGTATAAGTCAATTCTACTATTTGTTTTACAAAACTGTAATTGCTGTTGAGATCAACTGCTGCTTTTCTCAGGAGCGAACGTGGGTATGACTAAATATTGTATTTGCAAGGGCTGTACACACACAGCGTTGAGGAGGTGGATATTGTTACCTTCCTATTTCTCTTCTTAAACATAGATTTATATTTATTCGTAACACAGAATTGCATCTTTTTTCTCTGTTCTGTTATGTTGTAGAAGTTTGGCATTCATTGCTGCTTATGTTTCATTATAGTTACCTCACATCATTCTTTCTTATTTTGTAATACTTACTTAAAGCCTGTCTGTGTAACTGCTTCCAACCAGCTGGATGCAGTAGGTGAAATGCTTTAGATGTAGCTCTGGATGCAAAAGGATCATTCTTGAAAGGGGCTGCCAGCTTTGTCCAGTGGGTTAACTTCAGTTCACGTGTCCTTGCATCACTACTTCAAGTCATTTACTTCTGAGTTAGTTTGCAGTGCCATGTCCTTAAATAGGATACTTTTTAAATTTCGAGGCACTCTATTCTAGGCTTTTAAAAGCAGTCGATACAATTGCGTTTTTTTTTGGTCTCTGAGGTCTGTTCAACTTGTATTCCAAATGAGTTTTCAGGTAATGATCATGGAGCAAAAGGAACTTTGCAACACAGTATAGATGAGTTTTCTAAAAACTTTTGCATATGTTGATAGCAGCGTTCAGTTTGGTGAGCTAGATAACTGTGCTGTAACTTTACTGCTTGTAAAAAAACAGCAGTAACTTTGGATATTCTGATTTGTGTTAGCCACTATAATCACTACAAAGTAGCTGACTGTGAACTTTTCCAGTTTATTCTAGTTCCTCTTATATTTCAGAGTTAAGCAATAGCTAGTAAATGCAAAATGGTGTTATTGGGTGTAACATCTGAGGAGCTTTCACGGAGGCGGTGGAGCATTCTGTAAAGCCGGTGCTGTTAGACTGGGAGCACTGCAGAGATGTTTGGGTTTGGGAGCCCGGTGAATCTCTTAGTGGCAGTTTTCCCACCTACATTCCGTGTAGGGATGGTTAGATAGAAATGACCCAGGGGCTTTTGTTAAAAAGTGCATTTCAAATCGAGCCTTTTAATAATGGAAAGATGAGTTGTTTGGCTCTGTAGGATATGCACAATAAGGCCATTCACACTTTTAAGGAAAGAAGATTCTATGAGAATGCCTTAATTTGGTGCTTTATTCGGGATGATTGGTAGCACTTATGCAAGCCCTTCAAGTATGCTTTTTCTTTGAGTTTCTCTGTTGGTTTTGCTTTGAGGTGGTAGACTGATGCACTGTGTAACAGTGTTATGTTAAGAGGTTTTCTGAAAGTGGTATTGAAAAGCTATTTCTAGGAGATCATAAATCAGCAATAGGTTCTGATTAAATGTGGCTGGGAAGATTGTGCTGTCAGCCTACCTGTAAGCCTAATTTGATTTCAAGACTTTTGAAGGAGTCCTGCAGAGGAAATAATATCTGTAACCAGATTTACAGAAGCTCAGCAACCTTAATTACAGAAAAGCCAGCACTGCTAGAGCTGTGCAGAAGTTAGCCTCCAGTTTAATGCAGGCATTATGAGAATTCTGTCACTGTGTCACTTTGTGATATGAACTATTTTCCAACACGGAACATTTATGTTTCCAAGCATATTATATTTTCTGCTTGTATCCAGGCTGGTGAAGCAAGCTGTAGATTTGAAGAGCGTGGCTAAGAGATGCTTAATAGAGGGTTTCTTTTCTGTTCTTCATCTTTGATTCCCCTTGGAAGGCAATAGGACATTTTCTCTCTGCAGCCACTGCTTTCTGATTAAATATATATATGTTGCATATTTTTTATGTCCTTGTTTATATGCTAAGTTTTTCTGTTCTTTTAGCCCTTTCCTAACATGAATTCTTATTGTTTAATCTGTAACTCAGAGCATTTTCTGTATAAAGTGGAGTTTTGTCCTTTAACATTCTCAGCTCTCTTCTCAGCTCCCTCACCAGTTTTGTTTGCTACCAAGTTCCTACTGCCATTTATGGAAGGTCTTTGTCCAGTGGTGTACAGAATGGTCTGATGGCTGAAACTTATTGTGGCAAACTCCTGTCATTAAAGATATGGCTGAATAGCATAGCATAATTGTTCCTTCATTGCAAAAGTATAGGTTTGATTAGCTCATATGACCAGGGTAAAAAATAATCTCTAAAAGGTACAAATACAGAAACTGTTATTGCTGGGTTTGATAAAGCTGCGTATTCTAAGCAAAGATCCAGTGTTGAATTTCAGACTAAGAGAAAAGTATGGTACAATAGCTAACTTAAATTGCCATACTTGCTTTGGAAAAGTACACTTTCTGCTAAGAGAAGTGTAACGATTTTCTATTCATATGAAGTTCCAACTAAGCCATTTTGCTTCATGTTACAGTAGAACAAGATATAAACAGATGTGCTCCTTGCAGCTACCTGTCTGCATGCAGGAATCTGTCATATTAGCTTTTTGTGGACAGCCTCTTATCACCCCCTCTGATCTGTTAATTGAGCTGTTATAATGAGTAGTTTTTGAACATTTCACTTTAGACTATGTAGGATGTAGGGCTCTTTTTTAATTCTAATTTGAACACATCTAGGGAAGCTCTCAGGAACAGTTTAGCTGGCAGATGGAGGAAATGGTGACTTGGAAGTGAGATCAGTGACTTCTTTCCCTGGTGCAGCTGAATCTAGAAATCTGAATCTGGGCTGTTTGGTGTGCAGCTGGTGAAGGAATTTTGAACTAACTCAAGTGCTTTTGCCAATAACACATTGAGGAGTGTTCTCAGAGTCCTTTTTGATGCCAGAGCTCTGGGTGTGCTGCTGATGGTGAGTAGCCGGGAGTCACTGACCACCATGCTGGATCTGCAAGATTATTTTCATTTGTTTTCGTATTTTAAGTGAGTTCAGAATTATTTGGTGTGTTGTTGCAGAGATACAGTAGGAGTTCTTAAGGTCACTGGAAAATTATTGAGCTTTATGTATTTCAGACTTTGATCAAGAGTTCATTTTTTTTTTTGCACCCAAGTGATTCAGTAGAGAAAATCAGAAAATTAGCGCATCAATTTGTGGGAATTTCTTGTCTGTATTCTCAAGGAGTTCTATGGAGTATTTCAATGAAAGGTACAGTAAAGGCTTGTTTCCTTGAAAGCACCATGAAGAGAGATATATTTCGGATTTGGTGTACTTTCTAGGTCTTTAAAGAATAAGACATGATGCCTGGAATATCTTGTTCTCATTTTCTTTCATAATCTGTGGAATCTTTTTCAGAACTTTAAAGCAAGAACCAAACTCTTGCCAGTTTCTGATTTTGAACTGGCTCTATTGCCTAACACAGCTACCTAGAGTGATAGTACCTTGCCTCAAAATAAAACTTGGCTTGGGTTCTTGAGTTGATGCATCCTTATCTTTTTTAACCTTGGAAGTCAGACTATTCCCAAACAAGAACTTTTTGCCTAAGGACTTTCCTTCTGACTTAAGGAAGCTAATTTTCTTGAGTTAATGACTATTTGCATACACTTCAATGGGAGAAACTGTTGTAAAATGGATAATTAGATATTGATAGTACCTACTGATAGTAATTCTGTTTTTAGAATTAGCAGTAATAAAGCATTGATTTTTTTTATTTATTTTTTTTTTTATTTGTAACGAAGATAGCAAATTATTAGTCTCCTAACTCTGGTGGTGTGTTGTTTTTTTTTTTTTTTCCTCAAGCACCTCAAAGTAATGTTTAGTTTATTTTCATTGCAAATATTGCCTGAAAAGGATTCTAGGCCCGTGTTTCGTGGCACATTACATTATTTTCATGGAAATAAAGTTCCTCTTTCAAGGTGTGAAGCTGCACCAGAAGCCAGTCCGGGTACTGCTCTGCAGCATCACCCCTGTGGTACGGGCTGGGAGGTGCAGCAGGCCATGCACAGCTACTTGGTGACTCGATGGAGGCAGCCATAGGAATGTTAATGCCTTCTGGCTAGACCAGTGGATAGGAAACAGATATTAATCTTTCACCACTTACACTCCTTCATAAAAAAATCCTTGTTTTCTTTGATTCTAATGCTTTGTATAGTAAGACTACTCCGGTCCTTTTTTCTACCCTTTTCAAGTAATGGCTACAAAAGCAATGTATCTGTGGCTATAGGATCTTCTTGTTATGGGGAGAAGCATCTGAGTCCAGAACAAGCCTAGCTAGTAATGATTTAAATAGAGCAAAGCTTTCATCTGGCATCTTGAATTAAGATCATGTATTGGCTGAGGTTTCTGAGCTCAGAAAGCTACTTTTAGGCTAAACTCTTGGAGCAGTAAGAGGAACAGAATAAATGTTGTTACTAGGATAATCCTACTATTGCAATGCATGATATTCCAGTGGTAGGTTGTTTATTTAGCTGTCGTGACATCCTAGCGGTTTCTATCTAATCTTGTATTTTACTGACACTGTAAAGTTTAATTTGCAGAGCACAAAGAGCAGCAGTCTTGAGTAAGACTTGCATATCACAACAGCAGTAGGGCTGTCCTAGCTCAGAATACAATCAGCTTTTATTTTCTGGCCTTTCTTGTTGAATTGTCGGACAGTGTTAGATTGGATTTGTGTTCCTATCTTCTTTGGTCGTAACGGTTTGAAAGCTTAAACGTAATATGTTCCATGAAGATCAGGAAATGTAAATGTCCAGGTATTCTCAGTGTCTCTCTTGTCCTGCCTTTCAACATGGAGTGCAATATAAGCTCATTTTAAGCAAAAAACAGCTCAGCCCAATTCTGACATTGGAATAATTGGGTGTGGGGAACCTTGAAAAGATTTTTCAACTCTGATCAGACTGTGTGTCTGACAGCATGCCTGTGATTCAGAGGAGTGTTTTAGATTATTGATGACAATTCCAGAATGTGTTGAGACCGCAGTGATCTGATGGGGTTCTTAGTTGTCTAGAGCTGCCCTAAATATCTTGTATCCCTGTTCTCCTCCACTGTGGTGGTGTCCTGTAGGTGTGCTGGATCTGACCACACCACATGCCTGTATCTGAGCAAGTGCAAGGGCACTTCCTCTTGGTATAGCAAGAAGAATTTCCTTCAGCTTGAAGTCAACAGAGGTTTGACTTCAGTACTGCTTATAACTTATTTACCTCAGCATATTTACGTTTGCAGTATCAGTAGTTTTCTGTATCCATTTTTCACTCATGCCTGCAAGTGCTGCAAGTATGTGGTTATAATTGCTGAGATTTTAAAATGTTGAAACTGATTTTGAGTTGAGGCTGTGTATGTACTGAAAACAGGTTGAGTGTAGGCATGGCTACTGTAAGGAGGCTGCGTTCCCTTGGGTGTTTGATGATCAATGATAGACTTCCACAGACCGTGCTGGAGGACATAACATTGATCTTAAACTGTTCTTTGAAATGTTTAGAAATATAACAAAAATCAAAGGATGCATTTAGCATATAACTAGGATTTTTTTTTTTTTTTAAAGTGGACTTTCTCCAGTGTCTTCTAATCAGAAGGAAAATTTCTGGCTGACACTAAGAAAGAGTTTTTACTAGGCTAATTAAAAATAAAGCTGGGCAGATACTCAGTTCCCAGGGAATAGTCTATCCAGGTACTTGTATTTTAAACAGTACTAATTGTCAGCCAAATAATGGAATGTGTGTGGACAGGTATGAAACATAATGCACTCTGCATTGCATGAATGTGTCTGAAAACTGAGAGACTCTGGGTGCAGGAAAGAATCGATTCTTAACTGTCTCAAATATAAACATTAATTGGATTGCTGACTGTCTCCTTTCCTGACAGATAGTATTTATTTATTTTGTTTCTTTAATGTCTTCTGGCCTCCAGCATGGCTGGCTGTGGTGAGTTCATAGCACGTGGTTTTGACATTTTCCTCTAAAGTAGCTCTTCTGCCCACCTGTTGTCTCCTGCAGCCACATGTGCCATTTAATAGAGACTAATTGCTCTTCAGTCTGTGTTTTGACTAAATGCTCTTTTTCAGTCTCTTCTTCAGCTACCTTATTTTTAGAATGCAGTGGTGCTTTTCATGTAAGTTTTTACCAGTGCAGATGCCATTTTTCTATCTAAAGTTTCACTAGGGCTTCACTGAAATGACACTTGTGCTTCTGTAGGGAATTTCTCTCATATTAAAGAATGCATTAAGTCAGTTTTCCATTATCAGCATCCTCAAGATAATCTTTTTCCTCTCTGGGTGGCACTTCCCATGTTTATGATCCATGGGTGTTAGTTACAGGACTGAAACGAAGCAAAGCTGGTCTCAGGCTCGTAGTTTTAAACCTTTCATCCATTTGCCCCCTCCATTAATCTACTGCTTTTTATAATACCTTTTTTTAGTAAGCCTTCTAATTACCTACAGTTATTTCTGTATTTCTTTGTTTCTGCTGTATTTCCTGTGTGATACCACATGTAATTCAATTAGAGAATGCCTACTCCTTTTTTTTTTTCCTAAGAAATATTTCTTTATTAAATAGAGTAGCTTGGCATAATCTCGGTGTTGCACACGTTCTTCTCTCAACTCATTTTCTGTTGACTTTGTTGCCTTTGATTCATGCTTTCCTTTAAAATGTGCTGAAAACCCAGACATACAGTTATTTTTTCCTTGTGTTTAGTTCTGTGCTTGTTTTACTAACGTCAAATGATACTGTCATATCTTTTGTACTATACAAAAAACAATTTCTCTGCTTTGAGGTCAAATTAATCTCACGAGACAGTTCTAATTTTCTGTAGTTATTGGTTATGCTATTTTCAGCACTTACATTGTGAATCTTGTTTTTGCTTTGAATGTACTCTTCAACTTCAATTTCAGATGTGCCCATGGAGTTTTTCTCCTGTTCTTCTATTTATATGGAACACAAAACTTTTGTTGGCAAGTTCTGACTCATGTTACTTTTTGTTGCTCAGTCTGTTTTGTCAAATTATTATTTGTGTATTTTTTCCTTTTTGTGCAGCTGAACTTGTAGCCTTTTCTTTTAAAGGGATCTCTTTCCTTCCAGCCCCTTATCCCTTTGCTTTAGGGAATCTGTGATGCAGGTAAGTTCCATAAGTATTCTAATGAAGAATCCTTAAGTAACTCTAAAGTAGAAAACATAAAATTGCAATTTTTCATGTATATTATTTTAACTGGTGTATCTATGTAAGGAAATGATGCATCAGGAACAGTGTGATTATCCTCAAGCCCTGGACTGTAGGCTGTATCAAAGTTTCTGACCTGCACTGTTTGACCATTTTGTCAGAGAAACACAGGCTTCTAATGCTCACTGTTAGCTATTCTGTTAATTGGCAATACTGCTTTTCTTGAATATTCTGAAAATACAAATGTGACTCTTAAGGATTCAGTTGTAATGTCACTGTCTCTTTAAGCTTTTTCCTTACCCCACATTTGGTATCACTGAGAATGTCTGAGAGCTTTCTGGTGTGTTCCCATTGCCTGTGGGAATACAGGCCCTTTTTTGTTGTTGTTTCCTTCATGCAATTTTACTTCTCCAAATTAGTTGTCCAGAAAATTTTCAGATAACTTCATCAAGTTCTAGAGTGCTGTGTTCATTTCTTAATTAGACATTAATGGTAGGAGTTCAAGGTCCTTCAGAATATAGACTTATGGGTGGCAGTCTTTGTCCTGTATTCACACTCTGCAAAAGAAAATTGTCACACTTGAAACCTTCATCATGTTTACTCGTAGATATTGCGTCCCTTCTAAAGAGGGAGATGCTTATGTGGTGTTTGATCCCAGTAGGTTTCCTTGGTGTGTGACCATTTGCTTCAGTGATAGTGATATGAGAGAGGGAGTTATGTTTGGCACATGGTGCTAAAATTTGCATTGCCTCCTTGACAGAACTCTCTGCTCCTTAAGAAAGTGAAATATCTTTGAAAGCTCTGGGTACCAGGATGGCAGAAATTGATGCTCTGTGTGTTATTTCCTTTTTTTTGCAGTCAGGGGAAAGGAGGAATTAGCTTTCCATCTCCCCTGTGCTTGGGTCTGAGCAATTAGGCTGCTCTTCTAATGATATGCTTTCAAAAGTGTTCATTAGGAAGCAGCGGGATGCTGATTTTTCTCTGCTTTCCTGTGTGACCAGGTTTTTCAGTTTAGCAATACAGAATCATGCCTAAACAGCTGTTGAGTCAGGCTGTCGTGTCAGTGAGGCAATTGTCTTCTGCCCTCCCTCTGATGAGAAAGTCAAACAAAGGAATTTACAGAATGAAACTGCAATGCAGGGCACTGCTTAACACTGGATCTTAAACCCATTTAGAAAAGCTGCTGCAGAGCACAGTAACTCAGTTATAAACAATTCAGAAGGACTAACTATAAGAGTCGGATAGTGTAATCCTCTGCAAATTGAACTGACTCTACAGAATGATCTTCAGTTGTGGTTTCTGCAGGGAAATGGTTTGGCTATAACAGAGTTCAAGAAGGTTTGCTGGCTCAGAAGCATGGCTGATAAGATTTGGCCAGATACCAGCTTTGATATCAGCTTTTTCTGGTGAAATTTCACTGAATAAACTCCAGTTTGAAAACCATTCCTAGCTCTGTGGAGTATTCAGGCCTGGATGGCTGTTGCATGTGATAATGTGACAGTTCAATGTGCGGTGTGTTCTGGAGCTTGACCTGAAATTAGTGGGTATTAATTGAAAATCTGCTAAACCAAAACAGTTGTACTTTTATGTAAATAGATACACTTCATGGATAATGGAATTCTCAGTTCATCTAAATGATTCTGAATAATTTTATTATGTACCTATACTGTTCTTCTGCAACACTTTTTCATCACATCAGCTTTGTGAAGCAGCTTTGTACTTACAAACATTTATGTACAGTCATCATGTACTGCATGAATTTACATCTCAGTGCATAAACTGTTAATCTCCAGATATTGAGAACATAGATTAAAGTGCTCCTTACTATTTCATTGGTGTTTAAAATGGAGATCTGAGATATTTGACAAAAAGGATGGGGTTTTTTTGTGTTTGCATATTGCATTACAGCTTCTGAACTCACTGAACTTGCAGGAAGTATCAGCTCAGTTCTAAAATAAGTAAAATAGCTTACCTTCTGTCATACTGAGCAAATGAATAGTCACAGCTGACCTTGTCCAGACACTCAGATTATTGCTGGCCAGTTAATCAGAGGCTTTGCTGAAAAACTAAGTGAAGGAGTTTAAATTAGTTCTGAAGTTCTAGTAGGGCACTGAGCTGCTGGAGTTGAATAAAGGTTTTAAATTGACAAAATCCTGCCAAATCTTGCTGCCGTTGCTTTTCAAGTGTGATAACAGAGTATCTGGAGACAGTGCATAAGGATTCCCATGCCAGAGCAGGAATTTTTCATATGCATAGTGCTACGCAAGTGCATGATGGATAGAATATGTCCAGTTCTTCTCGGTCTGTTCCATAGGTCATTACTGTTTTGTTTGTTCCTGTCCCTCTGGAATTCCTCATTCATCAGTACAAGGATGGTCTTTGACAGAAAACTAGATTCAGATTGTTTAAGCCAAAACTAAAAACAGTTTTCTGTTGTGTATTTCAGGATTTTGTGCAAAAGAACTGCTCGTGTCTTTTTATGCTACAACCATGGGTCTTTTTTGTTCAGCCTAGTGATCTTGCCTTGCATATCATAACGAGAAGCGTGTTTAGGACTCCAATAAATACACTAGACATGGTATATAGTATTTGCAGTTGTGGTGATGAAATAAGGCTATTGCTTTTATAAATCTCAGTATTCAGGAGTACGTATGAATAATTCAGTCGGGAGCCTAAGATCTTCATATATTGCCACCTGCTCATTATTCAGAATTCTCATTATAGCCTGCTGTTGCCCTAGCAACATTCTGAAAATTAGTACTGCATCTATGAGAAAGCTTTTGTTTATCTAGCAAAGCCCATCATCCAATCTGTAATATTGCAGGATGCTTCTCAAGTGGATACTCTAGGCCTCAGCCCCGGTTGTTTAAAAAAATAATCTCTTATGTGGCATTAATTGAAGATTGTTTATGTTGTTTTTTTAACCATAGATATTAAATATCGTGATTTATGTTAGTCTCCTTAGTGTCTGATAATGCTTTTGCATGATTCAATTGACTAGAGATGCTTTCCTTTATAGATATGCAAGAAAGGAACAATCCTGTGTTGACTGCTGGTGTTCTTCCCAGGGTCCTTCATTCCCTCTTCTCTCCTGCTTTTTCTTCCCTCTGTCTCTTGACTTCTACATGTGAAGTCAGAGCTTGTTTAACCTTGAGTGCTCTGCGACATAAAAAGATAGATTTGTGCTCATGAACTTAACAGTAGCTGAACGTGGAGCATGGATCAAGAGGTGGTGGTGTTTATAGTACAAGCCGTGAATCCGCTGTTGTGACTAAAGGAACTTATCTCAACTTGCTCTCGCTGTTTCGAGTGAAATATGCTCCCTTCTCTCACAAGATATACCCACAGAATCTCCTTCTGGAGCAAACGAAGGGGCAGAGCTGAGATATTTGATGGTTTTGTTTTTGTTTTTCTTGAAAGGAAAAATAAATTGAAACAATATTAGAAACAGCCAACTTTCCGAATCCTCTCCCTTGGCACAAAGCAAAAGAAAGCTGCCATCTTTCCCTCAACTTTTATTTGCAGTTCAGATCTTTGTTGCATGTTGTATTGGGCTTATTTGGTTCAACTCCTCAGTTGCTCATTCGGTTCTGAATCTGCAGAAAGGAATCTGTACCTTCTCTGAAAGGAATTTTCACTCTTGGTTTATCTGACCTATTGATTTGCGCATTCTAAGATGTGACAGCAAAGAGGACTTGTACTAAATTAGCACTTCAGAAAAATAGGATTTGCCCTGACATAAAGGCCTCAGTTTAAATGAACACATTTCATAGTGTTTTCCCTCCGAAGCACTTAAGGGGTGGAGGCTGATGAGAAGTAAGCTGCTTTTCCTCATCTTAGCTGCAGCCTCCCCTTTCCTAGCGTTAGGCACCTGGCATTGAATCTCTGTTTCTGTGTTCACAAGTGTTTAGAATTCTTTAGGGGCGATAACACAGCAACTTAACCTGAGCTTTCCAAACATCTTTGTTTTTCTGCAGATATGGGAGCGGGCTTATGGTTTGGTTTTTGATGTTTCACGGGTAAATGTTGTTATTTGGGAACTTCTGTTTCAGCTCTCCCTTTGCGGAAGATAACACTGATTTAGAATTAGCAACTTCTCATAGGTCTCCATGTTTACTTCTTCAGTCTTCACAAAACTGCTGGTCATTGTATCTTTTCAGTAGAAAGGTTAAATCCATAGTTTTATTTGTAGCTTAATAATGGTTTCCCTCCCTGTACTCACTCTCCTCGATATTCCCCCCCCTCCACTCACACCATCAGCAATGCAATATGTTGGGCAGGCATTTTGTAGAGCAAGCATGAAGGCTGTGAAAGGGTTATATCCTTTTTTAGAAGTAACACAGTGAATGAGAATGTCCAGTAATGGGAAAAGCTGGGGGCAACGTGAAGGATTAAGTAATACACAGCAGCTGTGTACCCCACATTGCCTATATAAAGACCTCATTTTCCCTTTCATTCATTCTTGTTGCTAAAAGCAAACATCACATCCAGTTAAAGCTCTGCAGTTTGTCAGCCATGTGTCTCTTTCTCCAGGACTTTGCTCCTCTCCTTTTCTGTCCTGAAAATGTAAAGGTGTAGAGATCTTTCTGCGAGTGTTTTGTGGGAAAGCAGAGGTAGAGTCCTGCATTATGTGCAGAATGGAATTATATAATTTTTTGTGAGTATACAAATAAGAACCAATAATTAATAATAATTTCCCCTGACAATAGTACAGCCAACCTAGGGAGTATTTCATTTGTCAGGAGAATGATTCTGAAGTGGCTCTCTGTGTAGTGTATCTTTTGCTCTTGGGCAAGCCTAGAGACTCATTCCTTCTTTATTAAGTATGTGATTGCTTTCTAGTCAGCCTTTCATTTATCTCTCAAATATCTCTCCTGTGTGTTTGATGTGTGGTATTGCTTTGAAATTTAAATTGAATTGAAACTTTATATTCGCATATCTCTTTCTGTGCTTATTCTGTTAGATAGTTTTCTGCAAATGTAATTATGTGCGTTTGACAACAGATAAAGTTTCATGAGCATGCTCTGAGTTGAAGATAAGTTAAGGTTCTGATGTTCCTGTAAACTAGCCCTATGCTCCAGTACCTCTTTCCAGGATGTGAGTTGTTACTTAATCTAAGTGTATTGCTTCAGTATCTTTTCTTGTTTGAGAGAAACATTAACACATTCACTTCAAATTATTTTCCCACTTCACATTAATGAGTTATTTCTGTATTCTTTTACATGCAGTTGTATTTGGCATAATCTCTGTAAGAGACATTCATAGAGCTGTAGACACAACAAATGAGCATCTATACAGCACGTTTCTTAGGCAGGACTATTTTGGGTAGTTATTGTTCCTCCTCCAAATCCTCGTTTCTATTTTAATAAGAAGCAGAGATGCCCTGAAGACTATTTCAATACCAAGCTAAAAATTATTTCTCATCTTTTAAGGACAACATGAATTGTTGTAGGCATTTCTCATTTTCTTGTGGTTTTAACGTAGTGTCCGTGAAGGAATCTCTCTGAAGGGATTAAAAATGTTGTCCATTGGCAGTTATAATAACATTATAACACCTGTGTTTGGACATCTTCCACCACAGACTGCCTCTGTTTTTCTTTTTTTTCTTTCTATTTTTCTGCACTCTTTCTTCTTTTCTCACTCTTCAGCAGCCTTATCTCCCACTTCAATGAAATGGATGACTAAAGCTACAGATCCCACACCAGTCTGTATGGAGCAGCGACTGCAAGGGCAAGTGTGACCTGGAGGGAAGCTGAACAAGAAGGGACTCAAATTCACTCTTGTACAACAATGAATTAGAAAAAATCCTGAATATTAAGCTAACATTTTACTCCTACTTAATGTAGTTTATGCCTCTTTTCACCCATTTTGAAATTTCAAGAAACAAAATGTATTTTTGTAGTTGACATTCCCATGAGTTTGTTTTCATTACAACACGAGAAAGAGACCTCTTAGTAGGTTACATCTGATGGAAACTCGCTACAGACAGTTTTGGGGAATACTGTACCAATTGTCACATTGTGTTGATGTGTTCCTATCTTTTTAAGTTTTCGTTTTTGTTTAGATGAATGTGGTTTTAAAGGTAGGCAGCTTTATTATGTTGTTTCCTAGTATGATTTTCTAAATTAATGATTTGTCCTACCTCTATATGTTATTGAATGCACTGCTAAAGGATTAATGTTTATGAGGTGGGCAGTTTTAAAACTTTGATTTGTTACTAACTGGCATTTGTAGTGAGCAGATCTTTTAAGCTGTCAAATAACACATGTATCCCTGATTTTGTGTAGGAAAGGAACCATCGCATAGATGAGCATGTTGGTATTCGCCTGTAGGAAATTTAATGGCACTTCTGTTGTTTGCTGTTGGATTTTGTGTGCTTTTTCTTTTGTTCTCTAAATCTTCCTTGTACACTTTGTGAGAATAGGCCATGGTGGTAATTCACAGTGTCTGTGACTCTTGTTCTGGTGGGAGGTGGAAAATGCCTGCTATTGGGAGCTTCATAGCTTGTTGGATTACCAAACTCCTTTTGTAATCTGTAGCATCCCTGGCCCTAAGCAGTCGTTCTGACCTATGAACTTGGAGTCCGCTGCTTCCGCTGTCTTCTGTTGAAACTTGTGACTCTTGCAGAGGCCCTTTTTATTCTCTGTTCTTATATCTATAAATACCAAAGGAAAAAATGTGAACTTACATATTCCAAGTATATAACTTAATTCTGTATTAAAATTGGGAGCCGCTGTGTTCAGTTTGGATGCCTGTTTCCCGAATGTTTGTATCTTTCTGAAGGTTTGCATCTTTCAAGAGAGCTGCTGTTTGAAGGATATCTGTTGAAAGTAGCAATGCTTTGGCTCATTTATTTAAATTACCTTTATCAAAATATTGTTGAAAAATATCAATCCTGATATTTTGAAGTCGATGCTATGTGTTGAAACAGAAGAGGGATAGAAAGTGAGGGGCTGGGGTTTGTTTTCAGCAGGAGATGGCTTGATGTTGGTGTGGGGTATGGGTACAGAGCTGTGAACACCTCTGCAGTGGAGCTCCCAGAGTAGAAGCAGTGTAAGAGCCAGGAGGTGGCATGTGCTGTCAGTTAGGTCTCTGAACGATGTTTGTTAAGCCAGCCAAATCTTTGTCAGCATAGTTGTATCTGTAGGGATTTTGCTGGTACAGCAATGTCATGTGAGAAGGGCATTCATTTCACCTGGCAGGCCAACAGAACAATGTTAGCAAAATTAAAGGCAATTTAGTTGCCTTTCGCAAGCATTTCTAGTAGCTTTTTCCTCTTGAGACAAGCATGCTGTTCGGCGAGAGGCTTAGTTATTCAGTGCTTATTTTCCTCTGGCCTAATGCTTTTCTATTTCTGAAGTATATGGTTTTTGAGAGGTTAATTCTGTAATGTTCAGGCTAAAATGGCTTTTGTCTGCTACTCTAAGCTGACCTTTGCAGTTGTTTTCCTGTGAGACAAGGATAGCAAAAACAGTTTCAGTATCTGGCTTGAAGGCTGTTTCCAAAAATGTTTCTTTCCCTCTGTCTCCCTCTTCAGCCCAAAAGTAAAGGTGGGAGCAGAACAGTTCCTGATGTTGTTACAATTTTAAGTATCTGGGATAGGTTGCTTAATATTACTGCTGCCGTTAGAGTGGACTGAGTTGTTTTGTAACACATTTTCATCCAACATAGATTGTTCAAAGCTAGAATTGTAATTTTGTAAGGAGCTCTAAACACATGGACTGAACTTTGGTCAGGCAGTATCATGGTATGCCCTCTCCTTCTTCCTTTTTCAAAAATGATTTTGATGGTCAGAATTAATTCTATTAAAAATGCATGTTTTCACACCATGCAAAAACACCTAAAGCTGCTGGATTTAGAAGCTGCCTGGCAGAACCTTTTTGTTGCCTTATGCTGTAGCGGTGCTTGAATTATGAGGACTGTTTCCCACACCATGAGGAACCCAGACAAAATGAAGTCCAAGAAGAGAACTAATAAGAGAACAGCAGTGCTGCATGCAGAGGGATCCCACTCTGGCTTACTGCTGAGGATCCAGTGCTCAAGATAACTGCAGCACTGTATGGTGCCAGCCTTTGCAGACTGTCAGTCTTTTTCTAGGACAGAATTTTTAAGTTTATAAGTGAAAGAAAAGGTCACATTAGCCTTGCCAGTTGCTAAATTCCTTATTCTCCTGTACACAGCTATATTCCTCAACACATTAACTTGACATTCTTTTACCACTGTCAGCCAGCTGTTGTTCAGTATTACTCAGAATAATAATTACAAAAAAGTCAATAGTGGAGCCACTGAAGGTCTGTGTGAGCTTTGACACCACTGAGGAGGCATATTTAAGATGTAAAAACATTCTCTTCTTCCAGCTTTTGCTGCTGTATTAGCACCCTTCTAGCAGAAGTTAATTTTGAAGAGGCAGAGTAACTCCATGTCATTCTTTTATATTCCCATCCATCATCTTGCTGTTTTTTGGAGAATCTGATTAGTAAGTAGCTTACTTCTTATTTGATTCAATCAGCGTCTTCTAATGCTAATGCAATAAATAGCATTCCAATGTTAACTCTGTACAAGTTTTAAAAAAACTGTAGAGTGTAGTATTCAGAAAAGTATTCATCTGTCAATCGTATGTATTAAGGTCAGTGAATCATGGATTCATTTCTACAGCATTTTTTTAGTACATAAATATAAACAACTTGTTTTTTGATTCACACTTTCAAAAAAAAGGAGGATGTTCTTATTCAAATGCTGCACTATTAGTCATTTCTGCATATCCTTGTTGAATAAGGAACCCAACATTCCTTGCTCCTTTTTAAATCATTTGATGGTTCTCGACCTTAGAACATAGGAGATCATGTAGAAAGTATGTGCAGAATTACTTGTTGGCTGTCTGGAAGATGGGAGCAGCTGGCTGTCAACAATTCCAATTTCTTTATTTGATAATTGTACACATTTGCTTTGAATTTTATGCTAAATGTTAGTTATTAGGTCAACTGCTGTGTTTTCATAAAATCTGTGCAGTGAATTCAGAAAGCCTTTGAACCCATGGCCTGCAGTGGTAAAGCTGTGAGAGAAGGAGAGCAAAACATGGATTGCAGAGCCTGCCTTGTTGCTCTCAGAGCATCTGTGAGCGTTGCCTGCCCTGCTGGCAGGAGGGAGAATTGTGGCTCCCGCTGCAATCCTTTACTCTCCAAGTTGGGAGTTTCAGGATTGTATCTTTTTGATTATTTTCCTTTCCTTTTACTCTTTCTGTTCTCCTTTCTGCTTTCTGCCCCTCTCCTAGGGAGAATTTCCCAGAAGGGACTTAGTCTGCTCCTAAGGCAGGTGCCAGTCATCTTGCCCATTCTTTGTCTTGGGAATCATCAACTGACTGTTGGTTAATAGATGGTTTGTTTTGTTTTTATCTAAAAATATTAATCTACATCTCCACATAGATAATTGCACTGATGCTACTGAAGAGTGTCCTTAATTGACCACTGTGGTATTGCTGACACAAAACTTGCCTCTATAAAAGGAGGGAGGAGTTCTCTCTCTGTTCCTTTTGTTGCTAACTTGATGCAGACTAGCACAAGTAACAACTCCTCTGTGCACCACTGTAACTTAGTAGCCAGCAAAATCTTACCGTAGAAAAAGAGCTTGATGGTTTTCAGTCACTTGCTGTTGAATCACAGCATGGAAAAGTTTAGCAGACATGGGAGTTGGTGTAAGGGTGGAACTGTGCCCCAGCAGCATGGGCAGAAGTACAGGGAGAGAAAGGAAAAAAGACGACCTTCCTTTGGTAGCACCACTGAGTTTATTTGATGATTTACCTGCCCAAAGTATTGGTCTTACTGGCTAAAATTAAGTAGTTCCATTTTGAGTTTGTCCAACAACTTCAGAGATCTAAGCAGTAGCTAGACGCAATAATTCTTTCAGTTATAGCTGTAATTTGTATTCTCATAAGAATGAGATAATTTTGATCAATATCTTTTTGCTTAAGGCATAAACATTTTTCCCTTTCATTCTAACAAAGAAACATTAGTGAGTTCTTTGTGTTTTTGGTTAGTCAAGCAGACGGATGTTTCTTCTACTCATACAAACCCTGAGGTTATGATGCTAACTTAAATATGTTTATATTGTATTTAAATTTTGCCTAAAATAATTGAGATGAAAAATGTCTGGAAAAGCTCTTGTTGTATGGCAAGTCTTCTATTCTCTGTCTCTTTACTTCATCTGATGGTGAAGATGGTTCTCATAGCAGTGATGGGAGGAGTCCCGATTGCTGATCAGCAAAATTCTGTATGTTCATCTTACCTGGGTTTCTTCTTCTGAAAGCCGTGGAGTCTTTGGAATTATGAAGTGTTCCCTGAGCACTTACAGGGGATGCAGACATACCAGGGAAAATCAATTTCTGTTTGTATGTGGAAAATGCACAGCAACTGTGTAGCAAAGGAATACACTTCCAACATATACATGAAAAGCTGGGGCAAATACCGGACTAGCTTCCTGCCTGTCTCTGTGCCTGAACGTTTGCAATTACTTTTTCCCAGCTGCTACTTGGTGTTGTATCTCACCTGTCTTTCCTAGGACTGCGAGCTAGTCTAGGATGGTCAGAAGCTCCCAGCCATTTCTGCCTCAGACTCTAATATGCTCTTTTCTACTTTTTTTTTTCCTCCATACTGTTTAACATGAACTTGTCTGTCCTAAGGGATACAACACACAGGTAACTGAGTTCCAGCCTTTTCTACTCAGATAATACAGTTAAAGCAACTTCTGACTCCTGGGGAGAAATGTAACTGTATAAACTAGAGCAACTGTTGGGCACTGAGACAAGGTAAACAATTGCACGCTGTTTGGAGATTTCTGAATCACTTGCAGCAATTCTAACTGGGAACTTAGTGCTGACTGTGATTTTGACTATCAGATTAGGGGATAAACTACTTAAAACTAATAAAAATGAGATAGATATTGTACACAGCAGCAGATATTCTTTAGACTTGTTGAAATAGCTGACGAGCATAAGCTTATTTAAGAAGTAAATTTTCATTTGCCCATTTTACTGGCAGTGTATCTGCTTTGTGTGTTGAATGTAGATTTCAACCCCGCACACTTCTAATCCAATTTCCTGCCCTGTATTTGATGGATACCAGTTATTTTGTCAGCTGTGCTGTATTGTTGTTTATTTTTGATGTGTTTTTGGTTTTTTCACCATCATGATATCAATAATTGCTTCCAAGAGGAATGGAAAATCACCTTTTCTCTCATCTTCTTTTCAAAAGAATCAATTTCTTCCATCCTGGGCAGAGCAAAGCTTCCTATCTTTATCTTCATTGCCTAACAAGGAGCAGATAGGAGTCTTGATGCCTATTACAGAAATTGGATTAAGTTGAGTAGATCCTGTTCCCAGAAATATCCTCACTCATTACAAGTCAATTTAGCACTTTGCAAATGATGGTTTTCAAGTCAGAAACTGAAACAAAAGATCCAGTGGTTTTATGTGTGTCATGATTCTGTCATAAAATTCAGTAGTTTTGCTTAATGACTTCTTTTGATGTCTTTTTTAGTCACTTGCACTTTGGATTACAGAAAAGAAGGCAGTAAAAGCACAGCATTGATGTTTTTTTTATTTTTCTGACTGAAAAGTGTATGCCTTCCTTGCACAAGGCTTTCATCTCACAACTTACAATGGCAGTTTTCCCTCTGAAAAGGAGCACGTTCAGAACAATTGTCTGGACTAACTGATTACTGCTTTTCAGAAGGAGAAATGAAAGAATTTAGGGTGATCTGTGGTATACTGTTATCTAGATGATGAAAAAGGGGAAGAGTGTGCATTTCAACTTATATTTTGTCTGGACTGTTCAGAAGGGTGTCTGTGGTCTGTTGCAGCGCATAAAAATACTTAAGTCTGTTTAATCCAACCTGTGTAATAATAGAAACTAGAATTGAATGATCTCAGCTATGAATTTGTCTGAATTATAAGGAACTTTGGTGGTGGGATGCTATCCAAGTAACTCACTCTTGTGGCTCACAAATCACAAGATTGCCCTATGGATTTCAGTGAATCCCTGGTGGGTTTTTTGTTTGTTTGGGTTTTTTTTTTTTTTAAGGAAAAATTAGGTAGGCCAAGATTCAGTTTTCTGTTTGTATCTGTTGCTGTTAATCTGAATCAGAGGCTAAATTGGCAGGCTTTAAATCTGTCTGCAGTTGATAAATCTGTTCATAGCAATTGATAGGATTATTTGCAGTTAGGTTGCTTTAGAAAACAAGGATTTTTTATGTACTAATCTTCTGGATTGCCAAAAGCAAGCGCATAGATCTTTGCAGTATGAGTTGCACTGAGGTGAATGCTGGTAACCCTTTTTGGTATATGTTTTTAAAATGGTGTTGCAAAGAGACCAAAGTGGACTTGGGAAAAATAAAGAAATAAAGAACTTTCAATATGTATGGAGGCAGTACTGATTACTGTCATTGCGCTTGTGACCCGGGTAGTGTGTAGGAGGTAAATTAGATTTTAATTTCTGGGATTATATGTGCAACTGGACATAATCTTTTTTTCTTCAGCCTGTAATCTTTTAAAACACTTTTTCTAAATGTGATTTAAATGCTGTCAGTTAAACTGAAAAGCATCTGTATTCAAATTGTGTAAACGTCGAAGGTTTGTGTGAGCGCCTTCCTAAGTCTTAAATCACCATCTGGATCGTCTGGAAAACAAACTCAGCAACTGAACAGCTCCGCTTATCCTTCCCTGCATTTCTGTCATCGTTTATTTCCAGCTTGTTCTTTCATCTCTAATCCTTTCCCCTCCATTAACGATTTGATGTTTTGAAAACACGGCCAGGCCTCTTTATTTTCCATGCTTCCTTAAGCCCAAGCATCTGTAGTATCTTGTATTTATCAAACTCTGTTGCTTGAGATCTGAAACTGATCTGTGGCTGGGGAACACGGTCTGTGTGTTGCCTCGCTCTGCACACCGCTGCCATCCCCTCAGTGGTGCTGAGGCACAAGTGCAGCTCAGATACTCGAGCGATGAGTGAGCGTGGATTAAGATCCATCCCTTAGCAGTTAAGGAGAAGAAGTGAAATGTCAAATGCTGTTTAAATGATCACTTAAAATCTTTCCTCGCCAAATCTCTTTTGCAGGGTGATGGCTTTTGGTTCTTTTTAGGGGGTGGTGAGGAGGCCAGGAATACAGTTTTTCATTTCATGCTTGTATATTGTGAAGTGCTGCCTTGGGCTGTTTTTACAGTCACCATTTTCCAGGATAAGGATTTAATATCTTATTATATACAAAGCAATTTGTTTACAAGCTGGTGAGACTTACTGTTGTGGAATGTGAAGTGTTTGCTTTCTTTCGTTTCGTTGTAAATCCTACTTGCTAACTTCAGTTCTGTAGGTAGTTGTTGAAACAGGATATGGCTTTTTCTCTTGTAATGTAGAGTTCTGTATTTAGCTAGCTTCTGTGACATGAATTTATGTGAAACCATTTGCAGAATGGTGATACTGACAAAGCAGTAGAACTGCTGAAAGGCTGGGCACTGTCACATGGCCACAGAAGATTGGTATTAATCTCATTCTAGCAAGCTCGTAGCACACAACATTTTTCACATCCCTTTGAGCTAAGATGCAGCATGTGGGAGGCACTGAAGATATTCAGGATATGTCTTTTGGCCCCGTCTTCCTGCATGTACTGCAGCTCCTCGTGTTGAAAGGGGATGGCTTAGTGCGGATTCTGTACTTAGATTGGTTGAAATTCTTCATAACCACAGAAGAAATGGCTCATTTGTTTCTCATTTCACTTTAAACGTTTGGATGTTTTTCACTTGTTGGTTTGTTTTCCTGAAACTGTTCTAATTATCCTGTTACTCACATGGAAATTGAGTAGTTCAGCTGGGGAAGCAGAAGGTATTCTTGGTGTTCACTGTCATTTGTACTGCTTTTATGATAAGCCCCGGAATAGTTGTGAGATACGCGTTTGGGGAACACAGTACAGAGATCCTGGTAAGCTTTATTTCAGCATGTCTTTCAGAGTTGAGCTGCAGTTCTTGGCTTTGGGATATTTCTGCCACATCCCTGGGATACATTTTGTTTGGTATTTGATAGCTGTTGTTGCCTGCCCCTTCAAACACACACCCTTGTGGGTGGTGGCATTATTTATTTCTCAGGAAAGCAAATCTGCAAAGAAGGAAGATGGAACTTTGTCGGTGTTCTAGAAATTTGTAAAACCTGATCAAGGGCACGTACTTGAGTTGAATAAAAGTATCTTCTACAATTCCAGATGCCTGAAATATAGATTATGTACTGTGCTTGTAGATTAACAACAATGAAGAGAGAATTGCTTATACTTAGAAGGTTTTCTGAGCTTTCACGGCCTGTTGCTCCTTCTTGTTAACTGTCTTTCAGACTTTGGGAGGATACCTTTTTTATAGGAACAGTTTCACTGGGATGCCAACAGAAAGCTTATTATGACTACTTTGTAACTCTGCAGCACTGAAATGCAAGTCTGATGAAAACTATTACTGCTGCTACAGGCAAAGCAAGTAGAATGAATACATGTGAGAAATGTGCTTTTTTTCTTTAAATGGATATTCAAGTTTTTGGATTGGTCACACCCCTCCCTACCCCCAAATAAAATCATTGTGTGTTTCAGTTGTCAATACTTTTAATGTGTTTGTTTATTTAGGCGTTTGAAAGGGATGTTCTTGCTGATTCAAGACAACATCGTTCTGTCCGGGACTTTACACTGGGGATAAGGACATGGGACTCCTGCCAGATTCCAGATGGTTCATTACAACTGACATCTTCATTGACAACTGTGAAAAGGAACTTTGGATTATTCTATTTTATTTTTGTGGGAAACCACAATCCCCAAACTGTAGGACACATCAGGTAATAAATCCAAATACTTACTTAGATTTTTCTGTACGTTATTTGAAGGCTTGAAGCATGTAGAACATAGTCTTTGTTTTCTTAAAGAAATTGAATATTCTTGGTTTTACATCTTCTACTCCAATTAAGTAATGGGAATAAATTATATTTAGTATTTCATTGGGAAAATTAGAGTGGTTCCATTATTGGCTCTAATCATTAGAGTTCTCTTTATATAATTGATTGTTACTAATAACTGTTGATAATTTTCATAGTAATTGCTGTTTCTGTCTATCTTTACTTCTGAGAGAGTGCTTAATTTAATATCAAGGCTATTTTCACTACATGTAATGTGTAAGAGAGCTCCTGCATTTGGAACCTGTGCCATTGTTTACTGACAATTAGAAAGCTTAAAATTTTAATGAAACTCATCTGTGTTTGCACGCTTGATTCATTGTAATTTATCTACTTACTCTCAACTCTTTATGTGTAATTCTTTCTTCCTTTCAAATCAGTAAATCTCTCCTTGTTTCTATTGGAATCTAACTTGATTTGGAGCATTGGAATGCTTAAGAAATTTGTTTTTAAAATACAGAAAGGAAAATCTGCAAGTGTCATCCAACAGTGTGGTGCTTAGTTCTCTCATATAGAAAGTGGCATGATGTGCTTCTGGTAGAAGTGGTAAAATGAAAAATGATCACTCCTTGCTTCTGGTATGAGACAGGAAGAATGTAATAGGAAAGCAAATCTTCACAGCAAAATAACTTTATTTTGGATAGCTGCTTAGGTATGTGTATTTCTTTAAAAAAAAAAAACTACACAGTGATTCACTTTTTCTTTGTCCTGAAGGTTCCGTGTTTCTTGTAGAATTTTAAAATAATCTTTTCTAATGAGGATGTCTGATATTCTTACTGTAAAAGATGAAACTGATGCAATGAAGGGTTCAGAAGCTGAATTTAAAGATACAGATCCAGTTGAAAACCTTATAAAATCAGGAAGTCAAGAGCAGATTCAAGTGGAAAAGGATGAAAATTGCCCTGATAGCAAAAACAATATGCCGGTAAGAAGCTTTTTCTCTTTATTTTTCACTGATGTATTGTGTTAAATGAGTCTTTCTAATTGTGTTCTCATTTTTGTCGTGATCTCCTTACATGTTGCTTTGACACAGATCAGTAGAACTTTTATCCACTTCTTTGTTTATGTTTTTATATATATATATATATATATATATATATATATATATATATATATATAAATAAAAGGTCAGTCATTTTTGATTGATTTGGATAAGTGGTTTTCACAGGAACCAGACAGGTTGTCTGTTATTTATGTTTTCATGAGTGCACATGTGAAGCTAAGTCAAGGCTTTTCTATTATAGCAGAACAAGAGGAAAACTTGGCAGTTCAAACATCTTCAGCTGTTTCTGTATTGTCTGTATTTCAGAGAATTTGCTGTATTGAGAATAAACTATATAGAATAATAGGATTTGTTCAAGACACTGAAATATTGAGTGTTGGTAGTATGGATAAAGCACTACAGAACAGCTCAGCATGCCTACCCTGCATAGGAGTGACCAACCCAGGGATTCTGAGCTATGGGTGGCTCAGGTTTAACTCTTACAGAATAGCTGTCCCGCATGAGGCTGAAGTAATCAGATGTCAGTGATCCAAGTCCTGGATATTAGAGGAATCAAATCAGCAATCTGGGTCCAGCTATTCTCCCTGCATCAGTGGGGAGGGAAACAGTGAGCTTTCATCCCATCTTGGACGCAGCCAGTACTTATGCACCTTCTCTTTTCCTCAGTATTCCCCCACTTGACAGCTGTGGTGTGCAAGCTGTCAGGTTGGAAAGGTTAGGTTGTCCTAACAGGAAAGTAGGTATGTATAAATATATGATCTTTGCAAGGTAGGAGATACACCTACAGAAACTTGTGGCATCAAATTTTGAGTAAGATGTACAGGAGGTAAATACTGTGAAATCATCTCGTATTAAGAAAGTGAACACACCAGTGTTAGCACCAGTTAAGGACGTGTGGCAGCGTGTTTGATACCTCTGAGATTCGTACTGTGTAAGCTCAGGAGCCCCAGAAGATGGGACTGTCGCATGGGACAAACTGGCTGACTCCTGGCTGAGGCCTAGAGAAAGTCAGATTTCTAAGAAGACATAGAAGCTTGTGTTGGAGAAGAAATTAACTTTCTATAAGAATTCTTCCATCTGTGGGTGGTTAATTAAAAAAAAAAAAAAAAAAAAAATTACGATAAAAATGGTGATGAGGGTATGGAGTATGCCAGTATTCTTTTGTGGGCTGCAAAAACAGGAGAGTGGCTTATTAGATTCCTGTTACTGAGAATTGAATAAAACTTTCTTTTGGGACTAGCTTTGTTCATGACTAGCAATTCAATATTCTGCTGAGTGAAGTAAGCCTTATCTGCTAGTTTTATTTGCTTCCAAATGAATCTTGTCAACTACTGTAATAACACAGTTCTACTCTTTAATATCTCCTGACTTTATTAAAGCTGGTATCAGTGTAAACAGATAGCTTTATGGAAAAATGAAGTCATTAAAGTGAAGTACTTTGCCTGTAACATATGAGAAGCAACTACTGAAACATGGGAAGATATTAAAGCTGGTAATCTCTTTAATCAATGGAACGTTCCAGTAGTCATCATGAAAAATGAATGTGTGTGATTTCCAGCAGTTCAGTAACTTGGAAGAATCTCATTCACATTTTCTCATTCAACAAGTAGTGTAGAAGCTTATGAGGCTCAAGTGGCAGATTGTCTTTCTGCAAACAGGCATTCCTGCACAGAGAAATGAAACTGTCCATGGTTACGAGCTTTGCTTTAAGCTCTGGCTTCTTTGGCAGAGGTTTTGGTTGGTTGGTTTTGTTCTTGGGTGGCAGAGATAATTATGTAGCCTGCACATAGCATACGCACCAGGAACTCTACAGCTATGTAAAGAAAACATCTTTTTGATGCAGACAGTTCTACTGTCTTTCACTTAGTATTAATGTGGGTGTTGTGTCCAGGAGTCTCCGTCAGAACCAGAACATTGCCATAACATGAATGGTGTAATTAAAAATCAAGCTAGTTGTCTGAGAGCACTGATTTCAGGAGTAGTAGGGACACAGTCAGTTGTGACTGGAGCCTAGTGAGTGTAGGGCTTCACAACTGTGTGTAACTGCAGTCTGTAAAAGTTAATGTCACTTGTGCTGTGGTAGCTGATAGTGCAAATATGTATGTTACACATTTGCTTTCTAAGTTGCAATTTAATTTATTTACAATCAAGTAAGAAACTAGCTACGATTGTTCCTAAGCCTACCACAGTTTGTATGCTTCTGGGTCTCTGTAGTTTGTGTCACAGGCCATTATATTTTGACAAACAGCTTTGACTAAATTCTAGACTTTTGAGATGTTTTGCACAAGTAACCAATTTGCTGTCATGTACAATGGGAATGTGAAAAGTGTCTCATTAGAGTACAGGGGTATCTTTCCCAATCTTTTTAAGTAGTGTAAGAGTGGCACAGACCTCTTGTTTCTCTGTTCCTCAGCTGAGTTCTCTGAAGTCTTTCTCAGCCTCATTCTCAGCTGTCTTGATCTCTTCAGATTTTAACCTGTCTTTGTTTCCAGAATGTGACTTACTGATTTTTAATAGGCCCATGATTGGATAGACTCTGTTCAGCTTCTGAACTGTTGAAAATGCTTCTGTAGCCAATGGTGAAACTATTTTTCCAATTTTGATCATTAGTCACCTTCTCCTGTGTCATGGAAAATTGCTGTCAGAACTCACCAGTGCAGGACAGCAAGTAACCATAGATCATGCTGTTTTTTCTGTCATTGCAAAGCTATGTACAGTCGTTAGGTAGGACTCTAACACTTAAGTGGTTTTAAAGTCAGTTTAGTAGAAAGGTAAAAACCTCTTTTGTTCAGGTCTGTCCTCTGAAATGTCCAAGCAGTAAATCAGAAATACACAGACCTTTTCTCAAGATTCTTCACACTCCTGTGTTTGCCTTCTTGTGCCTGACCTGATTTTATTCAGTTTCTTTATAGCACAGAATGACAGAGGAAGGCATGTTAATGTGCCAGACCTTTACTTTGTATTTGGTGTAATTGAAGTGTGGGGTAGTTAGGAAAAAATTGTCAGCTACTTCCTCTGAAAGCCCCTGGTTGTATTTGACTGTATGTGTTTGGTAAGCGATCTTAACTTCCGTTTTTACTTTGCTGATTGCATTGTGTTAATTAGTTGGAAATGAAGCATAGTACTTCATCTCAACAGTTTTCTTCTTTAAGACAAAAACCTGATCAATGTTTTCATTATGCCATTTTTTTTTGTAACACTTGCTTTTAAAGTGTCTTGATGTCCTGTCCAAAATTACTAATTATGGGGCATAAATATATTTTTAATCTTTCATTAACACAGTGTTTTCTCAGGTTGGTAAAACTCTTTCAGAGCTGCAGATATAAAATTGCCTAACTCACTATGAATTAGATACTCTAAAGCAGCTAAAAAATGTTTGGTTTTCACAAATGAGAATGTAAAGATGCAGTATAGGAGCAAAACTTAGGAAATACAGGAATTGGAGCAGAACTAAAAATTCATGGAGCTACAACATGTTCCTGTCCTGGAACTCCAATGGAGATGTGATTATTCTCCCCTGCTCCAGTTTTGTACAAGTAAGGATCTGGGTCCAATCATCTTAGAGTTTCATGAGTGAAGTTACTGTTCATGTCCCAGGACTTTTGGTTTTGTATTTCCAGGCAGAGACCTTGCAGCATAGACTTCTTCTCACATGAGTTGTCCATGCAATCCAGCCATACCAAATCTAGTCCGGCACTTATCCCTCACAGTTACAGCTGGACATGGGGGCTTGTACTTCAGGTTTTGATATTCTTGAAATTATACAGGAAAGCAAGGAGTTGAGGCCTGTTAAAGAATTGTTTTACGGGGCATAAAAAGATTTGGTTGTCAGATAACAGGTCTTAACATGATGGGTTGAATGACATTCATCTCATGTGCAACTCTGAGGTTGGATTCATTTCAGGCATGAGAGGGTCTCCCTCTCCCCTATCCCCAGCTCTCCCCAGTGCGGCTGCTACTGGATTGGTCCCTAAAAATTGTCATGTGCTCATGAAGCCAAGCAGCAAAGTATTCAAATACTTTCATTTACTACACTCAGTACCTTATACTTGATCTCACCTAGGGTAATTAGTGTGGGATTAATTGGTAAAGGTTGGGAAATCATCCCATTCCTAAAGCTCAGTAGCTTGATATGATGCAAACTTTGCTTGGGATACACAAAGTGCCAGCTTTCAATAAACTATGCATACTTGTAGCAGAGCTGATAGAAGGACAGAATGTTTTTCAGACACCAACAAGGCTGTCTCTATTGTTGAAGATATAGGAAAAGCTGAACTGTCTTTGCTCAGAATCTCAGCAAGCTCTTCTTTTTCTTTTAAAGAGGTAGCAGATCAGTTTGCTTTTCAGTGCAGCTATTTCAAGTCCTTTACACAGTAAGTGAGCAATATTTAAATGAGCAGCCCTTCTGCTCTTCACTGAAGCTGGGGCAAGAAAGACACTTGATACTTGAGGAAAGTGACAGAAAATAGCTGTTCTTCTTTCATAGCTTTTCATAAAACGGAATATTGTCCATTAAACAAGATCTGAAATGGTGTTATGGATGTTATTTTTCACATACAAATATTAGGCTTACTCTTAGTGAAACCAGTTCTATTAAAGGCTTGTATATTCATCAGTTTGAGTTCCAGAGTGAAACCAGTACTTAAATTATGTTACAGCACTGTGAGTGCCTCTGTGCCTGCATAGCTATCATTGGAGTTTGTTCAAACTCTGCTGTTAAAAACCTGTCAAATGCTTCTTGGCTTTGAATGTACATTTCAGTGATGCATGCTGTCCTAAAACGGTGGTAATGTTCTTATTTTAAAAGAAACTATTAATAGGAGAAGGAATCTCAGAAGAGAGAGCATTCATGGGTAGTAAACTACTTATCTAAAGCAAAACTTTTGGTCAGCAACCCATTTCAAAGTTGTTCTTTATAGCTCCCAATCTTTTAATTATCTATAAAACATGAAATAAGAGTTAGAACATATATTAATTGCCTTTTAGGGGCTTTTTTCTTCTTCCTTCTTCTTCCATACCATCATTTTCCAGATGGGTTTCAGGAATAGGAGGAAAATTTATCAAAACAAACTCATGTTGCCAAGGAAATTGGGACATGAGAATTTTAAATGCAGGAGATAGCAGGGAGTTTTAACTACTTGGATCTTAGTGAGTGAGATTAATACTTACTATTTATTAGATTTCTTTTGCTACATCTTTTTTTATAAGTGTCTTCTGTTAAAAAAGGGGAAAGGGATCTTGAGAATAAGCACAATGAAGAAGGGAAAGCATACAGTCCTTCAGCCAAAAGCACCTGCTGTTGCTTTCATAGTCTTGACCGTCACATCAGTAATAACTGTTAAAGCTTTCTCTGTTATGCAGACTTTTTCATGAATAAGTTGAACTATTAAGTGTAATAAAACCTTTTCTGTTGTGCCTATCGTTCAGCGGCCAGTGCAGGCTTTTGGACAGACAGCAAAAAGGTCGAAGGTACAGTAGACTTGTGTGCTAGCATGCTGAGGAAGCCCTCCGTGCTTGATATGAAGCCTTGTTACGTTGTGAACAGTGCCTTTAGTTTTGCCCTTTCTTTTCTGGCAATGAAGCTTTGTTTTATTTTGTTGGATTTTTTTGTCTTGCCTAGTTGTCTGCTTCTGTGGTTTGCCTTTATATTTTTGGTGGCTTTTTATTGTTATGGACAGAAACACGTTCCCAAAGATTTAATTTACTTCCCATTAGATGTGCTCTGTTGTGCTTGATAGTGCCTTCAAAACTGCGATTGCTTTGGTATTTTCTTCCTAAAGGAAGTAATTTATTCAAAATATTAAAAATGCCGTTCTCAGCCAGTTTGTTTTAAATAACTTGAATGGAAAAAATAACAGCTTGTGGTATCTTTGTAGAACTTTGATAAGCCATAGTTTTTAATTTTACATACTTTCCTTTAGTCAAACACAAAGTTAAAGTTAGTTCGGAGCCTTGCTGTATGTGAAGAGTATCCACCACCTCCTACAGCTGAAATATCACAGGACCTCCAGGTAAAAGTCGCATTACTGAAGTTTCTGAAACAATTTGAAGTAACTTGCTATTCAAAAAAAAAGTCTTTTGGGTGCTCTTTAAATATGTAGATACCATATTTAATTTTAAAAAAACAGTACAGCTTTAATAGGGATGGTGATACCTGGTAAAGAATCTGCTGCTTCTGGCTCTTCTGAACTCCAGTGACTGGTATCAGGGAATGCAAAGAGGCTTTGCTAGTTCTTCCAGCTTTCTGCATTACAGTGTGCGGTAGCTAATGCTGTGTGCCTTCATTAAGACAGCAGAAAAACTGGTTGATACGCAGCGCAACTTAACAGCTTTCTATTTAGATGATGTAAGCAGTTTTAAGTTTTGGTGTTTTGAGTAAATTTATGCATGTTATTAATAATTGCTGGTGGTTCTCTTAATGCATGCCTGAGGTATTGCTGAAGACTGATTTCTTAATATATACTCAAAGAATATCCTAAATACTGGACAAAATATATAAAATGCTTTGAAGTCCAACTTCTCTGCCTTTACCTGTATCCTTAGAGGCAATGCTATTATCAGTTATAGTTTGGGTATGGAAGATGGGCACTGAAATGATTTTTGTGCTGCTCTTGTTTTCTCTCCTAACAAAAGTTAAATGATTCTTCATGTCTTCCTCATGAAGCATATTTATTATCTTTCTGTGAAAAGTCTTACTTTCTGTAATAAGCAAAGGGAACCAGTAGAAGCGGGGGAGAATTTGTTGCTGTTGGGGATCCATTTCAGTTTTGGAGAGTGAAAGAATGCGAGAACTCGAACTAATTAAACATCACAAGAATGAGCCACAAAGTCTCTGTTTAGGTTTTGTTCTTGGAACTGAGAAAAGAGTGTTTTTCCCTTCATAATTCCTTCCATAATGTACTTGAAGAGTTTATTTTACTGGAGGAATTTTGAAACTGGGCCAGCTAATGTAATAAAAAATCCAATTCTTAGGAACAGCAGTACAGCATGTGGAGTAGAGATAAAAAGACAACAGAAAAATTGATGCCTTGTACTGTGATTTATAATCCTGTAATGTTTCCTGTAAGGCTACCAACACTGACTAGGAGATCAGATCAGGGTTGAAGCAGTAGGGCTTAGCTGTGTCACTGCATCTTATTCCAGGAGAAGAGAATCCTCATTTGATGAGCTGTTCATCCACAGCATATTTCAAATGTAAGTCATCAGGATTGTTTTAGAACTCTTGCACTACATGACACCATATATTTAATGCTTTAAAATCACGGGCTCTCATAGTAAGCATTCTCTGCAAGTGCCATTTATTGCAGTGCCTTGTGGGAATCTCTCCTTAGCACTCTGCAATACATGCAGCTTATTTTACCTTTGTAATACAGTGATTCTTTATTCTTTTGCCATTCTTTGTCTAAATTTAGCTGCTGGGGTTGTTCTGATTCTGTACACTGATATATGAAGTACGAATACTAGTTCAGAATGGTTAATTTTAGCTCTTAATAAGACTAAGCTGGTTTTGTGTCCCTGATACTGATATGGGTAATGAGCAAATAGAACTTCTGTAACAAAATGAAACAACCCAAAGTGGGAAAAATGAAAACAAAAGGTGACAATCAACAAACAGTCTGTAGTGATGGTTTAAATTGACTCGTGTAAATTCAGATCAAGCTGATTTTAGAGAGTGCTGATGAAAGCTGAGAACCCAGAATGTAGATCCTTTGAGTAACTGCTCTGTAATGCTTCTTGACTCTTATCTCTTTATTCAAGTGTATTAAGCTGGAGAAATTTTTCAGATTTTGATGGGTTTGGTTTGGGGTTGTTTTTTTAAGTCAAAATTTGCTGATAATTCATGCTGCTGCAATGAGGATTTGAGATTGGAAAGTCATTTGCTTTACAATAAAGAGCCTGTGAAATCAGTATACTGACAGAGGCCAGCTATCACTATAGTGGGATTAAATGAAAATTCTAAGGAACAGAAGATAAAATATTTTTCAGTGGCTTTCCCATGAAGTAGGTCATGCTTAATTAGGTGCTACAGGTTTTGAAGCATGAAATCACAAGAAAATGCCCTTTGGTACACAGTTCATTGTCACACTTTGAAGTAGAATTGGTGGCAGTGGAATTGGCTGTTCAGACGGCTCTCCTTGTTTAGCTCTTGTTGCAGAAAGGAGCATAAGAATGATTACTTACTCTGAAATCCTTTGACTGAACTACTGCTATATGATATATATGTATTTTTAACTTTGCCTATATACTCTAAACCTATCCAATCAATATTGTAATGAGAGAAAGTGAGACTATGAAAAATCTTAATTTACTTAATTTTGCAATGTGTGTTGTAAAATGGAGACTAGCATGTTGTTGGTACATCTGAGGCACAATTAATCTCTTCATTGGACAATCACCATGCTTTTTTAAAGTAGCAGCTGCATAGCTGCTGGGTGAACAGTCACTGTTAACTTTATAGTGACAAATAATTTGTGTTGTTGGAGGTTGTGCAAAGAGGTGTTTGCATGTGAAACAGTCTTTAGCCTTGATAAGTTGTGATTATGTTTGCAGGATGGAAGAGTGGTAGGCAAATAGTTGTGGGGCAGCTCTGTGAGCTGGGCTGGGAAGAACTGGATCTTCTACAATGGGGTGGGTGGCAGCATAAACTCAGTTATCTCTGGGGAAGCGAAGCAGATGTTTGAGAAGCTTCCAGGTAAAAGGAATGGCGCGGTGCTGTTACAGGTCAGGATCAGTGTTCCACCTCTTGGGACCACTCCAATAAAGAATTTGTCTCCATTTCTCATCTTACTGTGTTTTTGCTGTCTGAGACATGATAGTCCTTCATTAGTAGTTTAGTTAAAGACAAGAAGAGGCACAAAGAACAAGATGTTGTTTGTTCAATAGTTAGGGAACTGTTATGTCACAAAAAGAAAGCTCTATTTTGCTTTATCTTGGAAACAGGTTTCATGATAGTTCCCCTATACTGTATAGAAACATGGGTTTCTGAGATGACTGCACACAAAGCTACTTTGTCAGGATACACAAAAGGAATTGAGGCCTTGGTTGCATTAAGATTTGCAAATTCAGCCTGGGTATTTTCTACTCTAAATATTTATCTTTGTGTGTGTGAATCTGGTAATGCTGGTCTGTCTTAGAGATTGAAGCATTTGTTTTATTCTGTAATGGAGGGGGAAATGTAGACGATGGACACACTGCATAAAAACACAGTATATAAAATTTGTCTGAAAACTGGAATATTTTCTTTATATCTCGAGATACTTTAGATTCACTTTGATACCATTCAGAGCCAGGAAATATGTCAAAATTCTAAAATATATATTAATTTCTATGTCTTCTCAACAGTTTTTGATTTGCTAGTAAGTAACTTCATTTTTTTTGGCTAGAGTATATGTGTGAGCAGAAAGAAAATGAAGACAGTTACTTTCCTTGTTACTACTTCATTTTTGCAGGTGACATAGTGCAGAAAGTTCTGCTGCAGATGCACATTGTTTGAAATAATTTTCATGATGACTGGCTTTTACTTTTGACAGGAGAAAATTCAAATCCAGTTGTCACAGTGTTGTGAAAAAGAAGAAAAGCCTGCAAAAGATGAAACAGAAAAGGAGAAGTCCAGTGACAAATTGCACAGAAAAATGTTATCAAGAGGTTTGCTATCTGTCATTCTGCTTTTAATTTGTATTTTTAATCACTTTTCAGAATTTATTAATGATCTTGTCTGACTTTGATGGGAAAAGTCTTACGGAAGAGTTTTTTAAATGTAAAAAAAGACATTGCTTTCTTACGACTGAAAGTTCGTTTCTTCAGCGTTCCACTGTCTAAGAATGCTCTGTTTGCATGAACCACCAGGGATTGTTGCACATGTTGATGATTCATATTTCATTGTCTCTTGTTCACCTGACTATATGGTCATTCACACTCATACTTTTGGTAGCATCTAGACTATACAAATCCTTTGGAGTACGGATTGAACTTGATAAGTTAGAATGACAAGTATGATGCATGCATGTTAATATTCCTGCAGTCTGGATTGAAGGCCTATTCTACTTGGAACAGAACTGCAGAAATTAATCATTACTGTCTCTGTCCATGCTATCTTTTGCCATGTTCATTGTATATAAGTTGGAAATTCACTGAGCAGCTCTTGGTTTAAATAAAGGAGACAGAAATCATATCTAGGAATCTTGCATCAACCAGTATGTAGGAAATATCTTTAAACCTAGTAATCCTTTTCATGAGACTGCTAGCACTTGTCTGTCCTGTCTCTTTCTCAATTCCACGAGGCCTTCTTCATGTGACGTTTCTGTACATCTTGTCCCAGCTGGCAACCAGGCATTCATGAAACAAAAAGCACCAGGGTGCAGAACTCGGCTGCATTTATAAATGTCAGTCTTCAAAATGATGCTTTAAGAAACAAATGCGTTGTGTTAGAGCCATCTTGCTCAACCTCTGTAGCGCATGCCCACCTTCTAAAAATTAAAACAAAAAAATTGTGCTGTTGTTTCCTTTTTTTAAAAAAAAGGCCTGCTTATATTCTGTGTCCGATGAATTTTGTGCTCCTTAGTGCAATAGTCCCCTCCCCTGTTGCTAGTAGAAGCTAATTTGCCAGGACTGTGCTCCATTCTAGGCTAAGCACAAAAAGGCTTAGAACAGCAAGGGCTGAGGCACCTAAGTTTGAGCTGTGCCCACGTTGGGCATAGGCTGACACTTACGTAGTTCTTGAAAGAAATCTAGTTCCAACATTATTAAGCCATCTGTAGCTTATAAATCTGAGATCTGTAACTCTGGAATGTGCTGGTGAAAGGGAAGGTTTGTTGTTGAAGTATTTCAGTGACACAAATTGTTATTAGGAAATAGTTTATTCTTGTTCTGAAACCAGTACAAGACAGAAGGCTGTAGGAAATTCCTGAAAGTGATGTTGTGGAAAGCAAGACCAATAAAATGAAGGTTCTTAATACTACAGAGTAACAATAGTGAAGGCTAAAGTGTAACATACTGAATTACAGTATTTCTTTGGGCAACATCCAGTCTTTGTGTATACCAGCTACTGGTCCGTGGAAGTGTATACAGCAGTGCAGGGTGGTATGTTGGAGAAAACTTGGAGGGTGGATGGAAATGAGATGACTGAAGATGATAAAATACTCCTTCAAAATGTAAGCAGTTTGTTAATAAGACTGACAGAGTTACTGAAGCTTTTGACTCTTGTGCTGTGCTTGAATTGGAGAATTAAGAGAAACAGGGTTTTTCAGTTTTGTGGGTTTTTTTTTTTTTTCCTTCAAAGCTTTTCTCTGGAAATTGCAAGTGTTGCAACATGTCTACTAGTTAAACAGTATTGATCCATAAAGACAATGCTCATCAAGAATTAGGAAAAAGATAGGTTTGGTGGTTTTTTATTGTTTTTTTTTCAAAATGTAATTCTGCTTTCTTCCACCCTACTTTTAGATTCCAGCCAAGAGTACACAGATTCCACTGGTATAGATCTTCATGAATTTTTAGTAAATACATTAAAAAACAATCCCAGGTAAGCATTAGCAAAATCAACTTGCAGTTTTTCTGTCTTTGGCATAGCACCATGTTTTGTTGGTGTGTGTTTGTTTTGGTTTTCATTATTATTATTGTTATTTTATTTTCTTCCTCTTAAATGTTTACCATTACATCAGTTATTTAGGATGAGATTCTGTTGTGAAAACTATCTGAAACACCAATCTACTGTAGTCTGTGTGTTATATGAACACAGGTTCAGGACCCTGACCTGTTGTAAATGCTTTTCCTGTTTAATGAGCAAATAATGAGTTCTGTCTGTGTGCAGCTCTATCTGAAGAGACTCTAATACTCTTTAAAATGTGTACTCAGTTAGCATCTTCTTGTTAGATTCCAGATTGCCTTCTTTCACTTTAACCTGTCTTGTACTGAATTTATAGACAGCTTCTTTTACTATGTAGTATATAAATCATAGGCATATGTATCTTCAGTCTACACATCAGAAACCAAATCTGACCTAATCCAAGTCCATCATTTGTTAGGAAAAGTTGGTGTGATTCTGTTGCTTTGAAATTTGCAGTACGCTGTCTGTCTGGTTTGTTCTTTCCCTCAACAGTTTAATACTAGATCTGTGGCGTAACATACAAGGCAAGAAATGAGCTTAGTGGAATTGTGCTGCTCTTGTGAAAGATATTCCTGTTATTTGTTAGTTGATTAGATTATAGTTATGATTTACAATGTGATAATACATGGGTAGTCCATGTTATTGGAGGAGTCGGGGAGAGAACAGAAAAGAGAAGATAATCATAATGGACCAACACATTTTGCCCTATACAGAAAACATTAGAAAAATTAGAATGCATTGGCCTCAGAAGTCTCTTACTTCAGCCCTACTGGAAGTCATAAATCATCCTAGTGAAAACAAGAAGTTTATAGGCAAAGGCCTGCTGGGGGTTTACCTGCTATCATATCAGCTGATGTGTGCAAACAATGACCTTTTGACAGTTAGTTTCATTATATGCTAATGAGATATTGAAATTGGCATATACATTTTTAAGATTATTTTATGGTGTTTCAGCTGATACTCATTTCAGTCATCTTCACTTTTAGTTTTTTATATTCTCTTAACATCTTACCACATTGCAGTGTGTGCCAGCTTTTAACTACTCAGCTGTAAGTATGTTGCAGGAATGCCTTCTGTTACCAGCACCTACTCAATCTGTTTCTCTGTGATCCTGTGATTCACAATTCAGGGGGCAGTTGAGGCCTCTACAAATCTTGCTGCCCATGCTGACCAACAAGAACCAATCCAGTCATTCTTTCCCCTTTTGAGCCTTCTTGATGACTGTACTTTCTGTTGATAGTACCAGGAAGAGATTACTTGCAGGCTTTTTGTACTGTGATTTCTGAGATGAGAACAGTGGGGGGTTCAATAAAATACAGCTTAGTGGAAAATGAGTACTTTCTCCAAAAAATAAATAAATACTGTATTAGACACCTAATGGTCCTGTTTATAGTCTTCCATCATTCCTTGATCATAGATACTATCTGTGTATTCTTAAGATGAATACAGTTGGAGTTATTGGAGTGTCTCATATGTGAGTTGCTGTGTTTTTATTTTCAGGGACAGAATGATGCTGCTGAAATTAGAACAGGAAATTTTAGATTTCATTGGTAATAATGAGTAAGTACTGTACTCTTATAGGAAAAAAAAATTCAAGACTGTTCCTGTTTATTTAATAAAGCTACTATTCCTTTCTTCCAGAGCTCCAAGAAAAAAGTTTCCCCCAATGACATCTTATCATAGAATGCTGTTGCACAGGGTAGCTGCTTACTTTGGATTAGAGCACAACGTGGACCAGAGTGGGAAGTCAGTCATAGTAAATAAAACTAGCAATACAAGAATGTAAGTGTAAAAGTCTTGGAAAAACTTCATGGTACATACATTTAACTCTTGAGATATAATGATGCTGCATCTGCAGCATAGGGGTTTGTCTGTTCATTAGGTAGCATGCAGCAAGGAGAGGTGTTCTGGGTGTTACGTAATAGTGTGATGTGTTGCATGTTTAAAGATTTAGCAACGAACAAGTATGCTGTTTCCATAAAATATGAACTTACATCTACTATTATCTGTTTAACGATTGATACCAGCTTCAAGTACCTGCTTTTGTTCGGATCAAAGCAGGACCAGCCCTTATCTTAGAACAGCTGTATTCAGATAGGGTGAACAGAGGGGAAAAGACTTACTGAGCTTTGGTTTTTGTACTGTAAAAATCTACTGCAAAAATTCAGGCTTTGAAATCTGTTGCTGGAATAACGCTGCCTGCAAATCTCACAACCTCACAAAGTAAATGTAACGAGGAAGGCAAACAGTGGAAGTGTCAACCAGGTTAACAACTCTGCACGTTACTTTATTGTGATGGCTGGGGAGTTCTTGAAGAAAACTTACGAAATGCTAGCATTGGAATCAGAGCATCTCCAAATTCCACGTGTAGTTGACACTTCTGTTCTCAGGACCCAGCTATTCTGTATTCTGCACTTGCTCTGTCTCCTCCTTCTGTCACCACAGAAAGTTGAAGGGGTAATGTGTTGACTGTATCTAAGTTTTGTGTACCTAGTTTCTAGCTTAAACTTAATAAATTTGCATGACACTTTTTTTCTTGAAGTACTCTGATATGAGCATGAAGATAGGAGTTCACAGCTCCTGCATCGTCATCATAGACTCTCTGCAGCTTTGAAGGAATAAAATCTTATTATCCATCCTAATTTAAGAGTCAGCAGAACTGAAACAACATACCATACTGAAATTTTACTTTAGCAGATAGCTTCCCTCTCAGAATTAATTATTAGAAAATTATATAGGGCCTAAATATATGTTAGATAAACTTAAGTCTTTTTGTATTTGTTTTTGGTTTGGCTCAACATACTCTATCAGAAATTAATTACAAAGGCATACATTTCAAATCTGTTGTCTTTGCATCTACCGGCATGCCTCGGCTGAAGCTTCACACATACAAGTGTGGAATAAGAACTTTTGAAGTATGATTTCTTGTTGTTATTTTTTAATTTATTGTTATTGCTTTTTTTTTTTTTTAACTGGCCTCTGGAAGCCCCATGTAGGCGTAGTTACTAATTAGCAGGCATTTCATCCAACCTGCAGACAAGAAGAGTCTTAATGTTTTCAGTATTCTTATTTTAAATCACTTCAGATATAAAATAAGAATTTAGAAAGAAAACCTTGGAGATCTGCTCCATGTTGAATAAAACCAAACTTACCTTTTCCTCATAGGCAGATTCCCGGCTCCAGCGCCGATCAGTGATGTTACTGACATCAGCAACCCAGTGCATACTGGGACGTCTCAGTGGAGTGGGAAGTTGGTGATTGCAGGGCAGTAAATTCAGGGACCTTAAAAAGAAAGAGGTAAGACAGTCTAAAGGTTCTCTGAAATGCCTGCTAATTATATTTGGGCATCCAGTAACTAACAGTTAGGCTTGACTGTTTTACAGAAAAAGATCTCCTGATTTTATATAAATGCCCTGAGTAACAAGTAAAGATACAGAGAAGAGAACATATACATTTTTTCCTTTCAATAGGCAAATTCTTCCTGATTGTCTGAGAAAATCTTACTGTAGTAGCAGCAGCTTCATTGTCTAGGTAGTTGGTATCCATTTTTTATTTAAGAAAAAAAAAAGTTTGCAAAATATTTCACTTCCTCTCACAAAGTAGATAAAGTACCAAAGAATATATACTGTTTCTTTCTCTCACTTCGATCTCATGAAGCTCTTGCTTGCCTGCACTGTTGTGTCATTTTTCTTCTCTTGTTTATTTCTACTTAATTATGTTTTAGAAGCTTGTAAGTGTCAATGCTTTCTCCTCTCTCTATATCTCCTTATCATCCATTTTCCCTTCAAACGAACTCTAGCAGAAAGCACCTATCTTCACTTCCGTGCATGCCCAATGCCCATTGCATGGCACCTGTGTGGATTCAAGAGCACTTCACATGCCCTTGGGGAAGAGGTTGCTTCCCACCTTAGTTGGAAACCGAAGCAAATGCTTTGAAGGAGGAAGCGATTTTGAGAGCAGGTTTGTCATGCATCAGGAACAGGAGTTGCCAGGTGTACGCAGCAGTACACGTTTTTGATATTTTTCCCATTGCCCAGGCAGCCACAATCTGTCATATCTGTTAGACTATGAAATATATTGTACACATTTCAGTTGGTTCCACATGCATAATGTATTTTACAAGTCCATAAACTTTTCTTTTTAACAACTTTTCATAGACCTGACCAAAAGTTTTGTGAGCATATAAAGGATGAGAAGAGTGATGACTTTCAGAAGCGGTACATCCTTAAAAGAGATAACTCTAGCTTAGACAAAGATGACAACCAGGTGAATAAATATTACTTTCCACTTCTGTTTGTTGTATTGGCCGATGTATCTGTACTACTTTCATGTGTAAGTTGACACTTTATCACTTAATTTAGATGAGAATACGATTAAAAGATGACAGAAGAAGTAAATCCATAGAAGAACGTGAAGAAGAGTATCAGAGAGCTAGAGAGAGAATATTTGCACAAGACGTACGTATCAAAGGAAAGCATGCTGTCTTTTGTGTGAACACTTCACGGAGGTGTGTGTGCTCGTTAAGAGATGTTTCTTTTCAGGAAGCTTTCTATGTCAGAAGAGTACTGAGCAGATCACCATTAGTGTGGCTTGAAGTCAATTTTTAAATGATACTGCAGTTTCTGGGAAGTTATTGATTTTTCTCTTGTTGTTACTGCATGAAGCCCACAGTAACATCAAGAACATTTTTATATATTCTTTAGCATTACTGCTTTCAATGCATTATTTTGCCTCTTAATGAAATTTAGGTTTGATTTTTGGTACTATAGACATTACAAGTGTTACTGAGAGCAATAATTATCATTTTCATTTGTGTGCTCTTAGACATAGGTGAGAAAAACCTATTTATTTCGAATGCATCTTATGACCAGTAAAAATAAAAGAATTTGAATTTCCACAGGTGCTAAATGAGTCAGAAGTCTGGACGTCTGGTCTCTTGAGTGGGATGAAAATTCTGCAGCTCTAGTTTAGTTAATAGGTTTGTGGTGTTAATGATAGTATGTGAGCCATACAAATCCATTAACTTATTCCAGAGCATCATATAGTGCCACTTAGTAAATTGTTGTTCAGCCTTGCATTTTTTGCAAGTAGAGTTTCTGTTTCATTCAATATTATTAGAAGTAAATGTTGTCTGGCAAAGTTGATTCCATTAACCAGCTTTTCTGCCATTTATCTGTAGCTCTCACACATTCGTAATATTCTTATTCTATAGGTGTAATGAGCTCTGAGAGGCTAATTTGCTGTACCCATGTTTTCCAAAAATCATTTTGTTCACCCTAGTTGCAAGCAAAAAGTGTGGAGTCTTAATTACCCTTTTCTTTTTGCATACCATGTATCATACCCTTAGAAAGCTTTGTACCAGAAGTTAGAAGTCCTTGTTGAGGACAATATAATTAAAGTTGTTAATAGCCCTTTTTGCTTTTTACTGTATGTGTGCCTATATCTGATGAATTCAGTACAGTTATTGCAGTAGCCAGTGTTATTACTATACACTTTCAAGCAGAGGATAAGGCAACCAAGACCTTGCTAACAGACCTGCACAGTCACATCAGCTGGATGTTGCATGGAGGAAAGGCCCAATTCAAGGAATTGCAGCTTCAGAGAAAATGCTGATATAAATGAATTGATCAGCCCTATTCTAAAGTTAAAGTTAACTTCCTACAGATAGGCCTTTTTGTACTGGCTCTTCTTCCCCCCCCGTAACATGGGAATTATTCACCAAAGAGGTTACATTTTCATGGCAGTTTTATATAAAAAACAGGCAGTTTTATATATGAAGAAAGCTATCAAACTTCATAGCTAACAGAAAATACTTCAAATTGCAATTTGTTTTGTTACGGTGCCATAATAGGGGCTTGATGCCATTAATGCTTATTTCTACACTTTTTTTTGCCATTCAGTCCCTGTGTTCCCAAGAGAATTATTTCACTGATAAAAGGTAAGTAAATTTGCATTTCAACTCTGTCTCACTTTTCTATTTTCTTAATAAATATTAAGCTATCTTATTAAAATGCCAACAGAATCCAGGAGGAAGAAACTAATAGTACACAACAAAGACGACAGATATTTAGGTATTTGATGCATTCTCTAAAAAAATATATATATATATATATCCCCAAGTATTCTGCATGCGTTTCACCTTTTTCTTTTCTTCTTTTCCTTTATTTTGCAATTGATGCTTGTGCTAAAATTTTAGTTTATAACTTGCAGAATCAATAAAGAAACATCAGGGAGATCAGCCAACAGCCATCAGAGCAGTACTGAGAACGAGCTGAAGTATTGCGAGCCCCGGCCCTGGAGCAGCACCGACTCCGATAGTTCCATCCGCAGCCTGAAGCCAGCTGTAACAAAGGCCAGCAGCTTCAGTGGGATCTCAGTTCTGACAAGAGGAGATAGCTCTGGAAGCAGCAAAAGCACAGGCAGGCTATCTGAGACAGGTATTATGGAATCTGTACATAGTTACCTAGCAGTGAAGTACGTACTGGTTGATGTTTGACGCGTATTGTGAATGTGTGCTGAGTAGAGGCCTTGGTCTTGTAGGTGTTCTGTGCATACAGCTCCCTCTGGTCTCAGTGGGTGCTGCATGCATAGAATGGCTACTGACCCAGGCCTTAGGTGTGTAAGTGCCTTGGAGAACTAGAATTGCAAATAAAATGAAGGCTTTTGACTTAGGAAGTAGAACTTAAAACTTAATTACTGGTGTCTTTAAATAAATGCATTACAAAATTACAAAGAATTTTAGGGTATTTATCAACATACGTACTTAATACCAAATCAAAATGTATTTGGAGTTCAGCTCTAACTTCATCACAGCAAAGCTGCTTTGTGCAGTCTTAAGAATCTGAGCTGTTATCCTGCTAGGGTAATATAGCATAAAAACCTATAAATCATTGTTTGTTCTGATCAGTACCATTGCCAGGATTTAAATGCTTAAAAAGTTCACTTAATCTTTAGATTACTGAAAAAAAAAACAGAAGAATGGAACAAAGTGTTTAATTGTAAGCTTCAGAAATTCTGGGAAAAAGAATACTAAGTTTTTTAAGACTTTGGGTTTCAAAGGTGTGCTCATGTGTAACTAATGTCAAACCAACATCTCAGAAAATAAGGATATAAATCTTCTGTGAATAAAAAGTGACATTTAGTAAATACTTCTATTCTAAATGGTAAATAAATTTGATATAAGAGATAATCTTAGATGTGCAGAATTTTGAGTCTTGAAGTAGGTGGGTGGGTTACAGATGTGCTACTTCAAAGTTAGAAGTGGAAATCAGAAAAGAGGAATGTTACTGCTTATCTGTATTGTAGCTGGCCTTCCTGTCACTTACAACACATGTTTCTGAGAATTTGTGAATTTTTTTTACTTTTCTCTGAAACTTCCACTACACTGTAGGTATACTGCCACACCTTTAATGCAGTAAATAGATTTTTTTTCCATGATGTGTTTAAAAAAAAAAAAAAAAAAAAAAATGTTCCAAGAGTACTTCTACATTTGTTTTGAAACCATGGAATCATGTACATCTTGTACATTCACCAATCATGGAATCATGTACATTCTCAGAAACCTTTTTTAAAAAACACTGAAAGAAAAAACATTCATTTTTTGATTAAGGATGTAACTGGCTTTAACTTTGACTTCAGTCTCATTTCTCTACATAATCTAGAAGTAGCTACCTTTGTTAAAAAATCTAAACAAAGTAACTGATAAAAACAGGAGTGTTTTCTGAAGCTGACATAAATTATTTTGCACAATGTACAAATTCTAGCTTTGTATTTCACTTTAGCAATAGCAAAAAAAGAAAAAGCTATCAGCATCAGCAAATGCTTGCAGCTGTACTAATTTTTCATACTAACAAATGAAAAGTTTGCAATTAGAATGTTTTCTGAAGGACAATAAGGTGACTTAAAATGGTAAATATGTTTTACCCCAGTCTTCTAGATTGTATAGAGGCTGCTAATAAGAGTTACTACATTTAAACTTCTATACTCTAAGTCCTGCAAGTGTCATAGCGAACACTTAATTAAAAGTGTGCTGGATTGTACACCTAGAGGTCTCTAGGAAACCGCAATTCTGTAGACCATTCCCTATTGGACTTCTGGGAAAATTGCTCTTGTCAGCATGCATTAGCTTTCAGAAAGCTTGGGGTCTGGTTCTCCACTGCCTTGCAATGTTTATAGCCATTCACAATTGTAAAATAACTGCTTTCTCTAAGCAATTTTGTATTCTTCTTGAACTTCAAATAAGACTAATTCAGGTTTAAAATACCATATTACCTCATTTTTCTTCTAGCTGCATTTTTTATTTCAGCCTTAAAATTGCCAGGGGAGAGGGGAGGTTGGGAAGAGTGTGTTGGGAATTTTAGTATTCTGCAATTTGTCCATCAGGTGAGACAGATCTCAGATGTGTAGTAGGCACAAAAAAGTCGTTCCTTGCATGTAGGCTGTCTATAGAGCATGTAATGTAAGCCTATCTGAAGAGATGTCTGGCTGAATGGATCTGAGTTATCCAATGGCCTGCATGCATACGATAGCTGTCACCTGTGTGTGCACAAGTGGTGTATGTAAACCCTTGAGTACATCAATATGTCTGCATGCATCTTTTTGGAATGTGTCAGCAATCAGTTATTAGAACTGGAAGAACTGCACTGTAGTGCATGTATATGTACACAGATATATTTTCTGACCAGAAATCAGATCTAGAGACGGTTGGAGTGCAAAGCAGTGCTGAATTGACCCCTGGTTTACCGAAAGAATCTTATAATGGTATTCCAGGGGAGATGAATGAACATTTTGTTGGCAAGGCCACTGTTTAATTATGTGCTTATGCTTAGCTTTAAGGGTAAGCATTTGAAAGTGTGTGCGTGTGTGTGTGTGTGTATGTATATATATATATATATATAACGTGAGCATGATGTTTCTGTCTTTAGGTAAAAACAATTTCTCATTACTCCTTTCCTAGGTTCAGAGTCTTCTAGTAGTGTAGGGTCATCCACGGGTTCTCTTTCTCACACCCAGCAGCCTCTTCCAGTGCCAGCTCTAAGCCAGCCTTCTCATGGCACGCCTGCCGTCTATCCAACTGTCAGCACTAGTAACTCTCTTTCCTTTGATGGTGGCATAAATGGGCAAGTGGCACCTACTAGCACTAGCTTCTTTTTGCTTCCCTTGGAAGCGACAGGCATTCCACCTGGCAGTATTCTGATCAACCCTCAAACAGGTTGGTATCTCCTCGTGGGTGTTCTTGTTGCAGTTGAGAACTCAGACAAAAATGTGCAAGTGTTTATATAAGAGTTAATTTCAGTACTGTTCTTTCTTTTTATTTTTTGGTGTTTATGTTTGTTCCGTACACGTAATTTAAAAAGCATGACTTCTATATAAAAGGGGTAAGTAAACTCACTTTGGATTTTGCTACAGGTTTTAATTTATAGGTTTAATGTATTGTAACAGTGACTAGGACAAAATAATATGTCATTTATTATCTAGAATACAGAATAAGGGGAGAGAGGAAAGAGTGTTTTTGAATGCTAATATAAAACAGTTTCACTGAAGGAAGTGCTCCTGAGCAAATATTCACACTGACTTGAAAGAATTCATTATCCTTTGTTTTGCACATCACAACAAACATTTCTGTAAACTCATGACAGAAATAAGGATAGATTATATGCTATTTTTAAACCTCTGTTTAGTTTAAAACAAGATTAAGTCAATGTTGGTGTATTTGGCCAATATTAATATTTTTAATAAGTAGGAGGATGAAACTTCATAATGTAGATGCAGAGATGTGTAACTTCTTGCCTGATTTAAAAAAAAAAAAATTCAACCTTTTACTTGCTTGTGGAAGCTAAGGAACACTGAAGATTTGATTTTACCTGTTCTATGCAACACAGATTGTATTTTACATTTAGTATACAGATTTGTTTCCTTTCTAGATGAGGAAATTCTTCAGGATGCATTTCTCATCATTCTCTAGACAGACTTAATTATACTTGAATATAATTGCATGTACTTTTGTAAAACTGATTTTTTCTGATTGCTGTTGTTAAGGTAATCACTTACTAAATTATTTCTCTCCCGTAAATAAATAATTTTCTTTTTCTTTAATATAAATCAGTTGCTGTTCTTGTATCCAAAGTAGAAAACTATTTGATTAATGGATCTACATATTGACATGCCACCTAAAGCTTCTCTTAACTAAATCCCTCTAAAGAACGGCCAATGCTGGTCCTGATAGAATTTGGTTACAGCTGACTGTAGCAGCTAATTTTTCTAGGCAGCCATTGCATTTCGAGGAGGAACTGTTTGCTATCTCAGGTATAGGTTCTGGACATAGCACTGACTTTGCTTCTAGGCGTAATGGGACCACTGCACATCTTACATGTGAATCTTACACTGTGACGTTGGCCATCTAAGCGCAATGTGGCAATTTGTGATCAAATTTTGCTAGGAAAGCAGAACTTTCTAGCATTTGTAGGCATTCGCGTGCTCTGGGCTCTGTAGTAAATATGAAGGGTATTGGCTCATTTTTCATATTACGAGTTTATAGCGTGACCATATTAAAATCTTTGGAGTTGCTGTAAACAAAACAGATAACTGCAGACATTGGAAGGCTACCATCAGTTTGCAAATAGTGTCATCTGAAACATGATACAGTTTAAGTAGTGGCCTTTAAGTCATCTTCATTTCACTGATGTCTGTGTCAGCATTTTGCATGTGATTAGATTCACTTTGTTCCTCCTGTACAGTTGGTCATTTCCCAGTAGCTTTGGTGAGACTTCCACATAGCAGCAGGAAAGGGCAAAGAAAGAATGGATTGTGAAACAGTTTTTCATGTTGTAAGCGTTTTTACTCGCGCTCACCTCAGAAAAGCAACAGAATTCTATAATTGATGTTTGATGTTAATTAAAACTCAAGTTATGATTCTAACTTAAACGTGGGCTCTTGCTGATCTGCTGTTCTGTTGGGTCTTCTTGTTAGTTTTTTTTTTTCTTTCCCCAACCTAGGCAACAAAACAAGTTACTGTTTATTTAGAATTTACTTCTAATTTTTTTTTTTAATGGCATTAATGGGGTGCTTCAATATTGAAGCTGCAAATTATTAAATAGGAGAATAGTATTACATTATTTCAGTGGAAAGCTGAAGGAATTGATCTATGAATAGAAGTACTTCAACCTTGTTAGCTGTTATGGGAATATAATTGCTGCTTCTATTTTGTCTATTTTGTACAGGTATTTGCCTTTACTCTGTCCTATGTTTCACTTGATGTTCAAAACAATTGGAGTTATTTATTTAATTGCCTTCTAAAAGGTCCTTAAAATACTGTTTTAGTAGAGTTGTCCTTTACTGCTTCTGCCCTTTTTCAGTTCACTTAATAAAAATAAGTTGTCTGGACTGTCAGGGTATGGTAAATGCTTATGTGTTCATTAAGTCAGTGCTGAGTTTCTTTGTCTAATTTAAATGTTCATTTGCATGTTTTAGCAGCATATAATTTGCCAGTTGACTCACTTTTAGTTATGGCCATTGTAAATGTAGTTGTGGGAATTTGGCATAAATTTGATATGAAACAGTATGACTTTCTTTCTAACTGTTATTAATTCATTTTGTCTGCTGTAAATATATAAATATATTAATTAATTATTATTAATTATCTTAATTTTCTCCAAACTCAGATAATAGAACTGTCTGTCTTTGTTCTTTTTCAACCATTCAGGTCAGCCATTCCTTAATCCAGATGGCACTCCAGTTGTGTACAATCCTCCTATGCCTCAGCAACCTGTTAGGACCCAAGTGCCTGGACCTGCACAACAGCCACCTCTTCCCCCACATCAGCAACAGCCAGCAGCTAATCACATCCTCTCACAGGTGCACATGTCAAATGTATGCTGCTTGCACTGATGGTCGATACTGCTGTACTGCTGTCTTACAAGGGATTAGCAGGTTTGCTCTGTTGACACAGGCTGTAGAAGCAGGAATAGCTGCACAGATAGGAGTATATGGAATTCTTCCCCATAGTTCTCAGAACTGTCAGTTTTCCTAATAACTGAGCAGGGTAAACAGTCTTTTCTTAAAAATACAGAAAATGATGTACTGAAAATGTTATAGTATCAAGATTATAGAAAAAAGAAAAAAGGGTTCTGTCTTCATCCTGTACTCACTCATGTACTCACACCCACACACAAACCCTGTCAGCACACAAAACCTTGGTCAGCAAGGCAGGCACTTGGTCCAGTTGAAGTATTCTTTCATGAAGCTTACTTTTCAGTCAGAAGTTCTTGGGCTGTGCTGTCAGGTTGTACTGCTGGCACCCAAGTGGTAGCTGAGAGCTGCTAGGTGTGAACGCCTCTTAGGTTTGTCCTGCTTACAGTGGTGCATGCTGAAGGATGGGCTAGCTCTCTGTGTTTAAATGGTTAACCAGAGTGCACATAAAATATTTCAGTATTGGGGAATAAATAAAAGCAACATGTTTTAATCTGTGGTTGCTAATAGATTGATTCTGTCTTCAGCTACTTTGAAACAACTTCTGTTTAGAATGCAAGTCTAGCTCTTATTTTATAATTTCAAAACAGTCTCTCTCTGAAAGACATGGCAAATGTTAAACAAAAGCAATCTGCTGACTTAGTTTATAGCCAATACAATGTGTAACAAAACAAATGCCATATTGAAAATTACTTTTAATTCTATGCAGTCTTTCAGCTTAATTAAAAGAAAAAAAAAAATCCAAAAACCTATCCCTTCCCTTTCTGGTAACAACTGGAACACAGTTGCTTTTTTTGTCCTGTTACAAAAAACTGTTTTCACTTCTCTTATGTTAACCATGTTTATAAACCTGTTATTTCTTCAGCCTATCCGACCTCTACAGCCTTCTTCCCAGCCTGTTCAGTACTCTGCAGTCTCTTATCCACCCCCGCTCCTGCCAGTCTCCTCTACCCAGCAATATTCTGTGGTATTATATCTTCTGTTCATTTCCTTTTTGCGTGGGTTAATCATTAGTGGAAGCTGACCTTTGCCTGGGTTGTTTGTAAGTGATGTGTGATAGCGGTATAATGACTGGCTAGCTTTTCAGTCACACTAAAATATCACCTGAGTAGTGGAAAATAGTTCCCTGTTAATTTCAAGTTCAAGAGAAATGCATACATTTAAGGCTATTCTATTTATCTGTATATAATGATATATAATATTTTCTTAACTAAGAAACAACTTTTTCCAAGTTTTGTTGGCCAGTCAATGCCTTGTGTCTTTTGATTAATGTCTTTCTATCCATCCTTTCCACCCTTGTTGCTTTCTGTCTGCTCTTTCTTCAGCTGACTCCTAATTGCTTTCCAAGGGTCAGCTGTGCTGGGTTTTATTGAGGTAACTTTTTGAAGCCTCTTTGTCAGAACTCTTAAACAGTTCACAGCATCCCTTGTTCTTAATAGATAGAAGCTGGAAATGAAATCCATTAGTCTCTTGTAGAAATGGTATTATTTAAGAGTCTTATTGCTGAGGCAAAGTGAGGCCTATTGAAGGAGAAATGTTGTCCAAAGCAGAATGTGAACTAGGGCCCAGGTCAAAAATTGAGGCTTTCCAACTCCCCAAACTGCTCTACCTGTTGTACAATAGCTATTTTATGATGAATTTGAAGTTTGTATTTTGCTATTGCTTGCAACATAAATCATGTCATATGACAACAGATGCTCATTAATCTGAATTCAGTAGCCTGCACTTAATTAAGATGATATTATAACCATTATCTGTACTTTAGGTGTGCAATTCTAAAAGGAACTGCACTGCATTAGGGGTGCTTTCTTTTCAGCAACATTGTTTCTCATGTTATTTTAGAGTTTGAGCACATGTAAACTGCAATGTATATAACTTCTCAGTTAATTAAATGAGAATGGTTATTTAACCCATGTGATGCATTGCTTCCAGCAGCAGCTCATTCAGGAGCTAGTTTTGTGCTGCAGTCTGCAATCATTGTTTAGGCTAAAACAAAGAATGAAACTCCTTCCAGGTTTATGATGGTTTCAAGCCATTTCATATTCAGGAAGTGAGTTTGAATACTAATTGTGCTATCAGTTTCAAAAATGTATTTCTACTGATGGCAACTTATGTAACGTAGTGAAAAGGATTAATCGACTCTGGTTCGTAATCTAAATGAATTATCACCCGTAGTAGCAGGAAGGTTGGGTTTATCCATGTTTTGACAATACGTACTGTACGTGTCACTGCAGGAATAACTGACCAGATGATTTACTGGTATTGATAGTACAACGTGTGTTGCTGCTTTTTGTCCTTTAGATGTTTTGGGAGTTAATATTACGTCATAATGAAATATCAGTATCCTTTCTAACCTGGATGTTGTGAGAAGCAGTATGGAAAGTTCAATGCAGAAAAGCGTTATGATTGTGTTAATAGGCCTCATTCCAGAAGTGCCATAGGGAAATGTAAATTGTTGATAGAAGGAAAACAGAGATGGTTCTAAATTCAGAAGTATTCCAAATAACATTTCATGTGCAAATTCATGTATCAGATGAATAATTCCAAGGCTAAAAGTGTAAAATGTCATCATAAAATATGAATATAGATGATCTGTAAAAGACAGAAATTGAACTTAGTCTTTCTTGATTACCTCTTATCTTCAGGATGATGTGAGAGAGGATCGGATGCTTTTAAAGGTTTTGAGAGTTTTTTCACAGTTAAAGAGACTGCTTTTTGAAATGTGAAATTTCATGTTTACTAACCAAGGCAATACTAGTGATAACTTTTAATTTCTGGGATGCTGGTAATTTGTTTGATGTTGATGTTGTAAAGAACAAGTGCTTAGGCTTAGTTACAGTAGTAGAAGTTTTCAAACATCACAGGACTTGTGCAGTGTCCAGTGCCATCACACCGTGGTTTCAGATGTAAATAAAACAGAGATAATAAGTAATTTCTAGAATGTTTTTTTGCAGCTGTTGCGAGGATTCATTTTTTAGCATGAAATCGAGTGCATAGCACAACACCGCCTTTTACAAATGTACCTTGTTATCCAGGATTAAAGCCTCATTAACTGAAGCTCTTAAAACCAAAAGTTGTTTCGTCGATACAGCCTTTTGCTGTTCTAGCTGGGGTTCTGTGTTTTCATGCAGAATTTGAAGTCCAATCAGAAGAATGTATTTTTGACAATTGACTTCTTGCAGTAAGTAGATAGAGGCAGACGTAATCCAAAAAATTCGAGTATGTGAAGTGAGTGGAGTCTCTGAGTGTGGATGTACTTTCCCCTGTCAGCACTGAAGACAGTTCACTACTGTGTTCTCATAATGTTCTTTCCTGTTCTTCTTTGGCTGATGTTGCTATTGTGCAATAATTTAAGACATTCCTATCTGAAACCTTTTGTTTAAGATATTTGCCTACTTTTCTTTTTTTTTTAAGTATTTCCAAATGTAACTTTTTTTTTTTATTATTATTGCAGCAAGACAACCTAGGATCACAGTTTAGCCATATGAGTCTTGCCCGTCAGCCACCTGCTGATCCAGCTGAACCTCACACCACTATGTTCCAGTCCACTGTTGTCCTGCAGCCCCCGCAGCAGTCTGGTTATATCATAGCAGCCGCTCCACCTCCACCACCTTCTGGCCAGCCGGTTTCTGCTCCGGGCTACTCTCCATCCAGCCACCCTGTCAGCCAGCAGGTCCTCCCACAGCAGGGATATATGCAGCAACCTGTGCCACAGGTACAAGGGCTTTGTTTCCATTCTACTGAAAGCTATGTTTAGAAACTAATTGTGCATTTTCGTCAGTGAGCTTTCTGTAAAGTCTGCCTATTCATGTGCAGCTGGTTTAAAAAACAAACAAAAAAAACCCACCAAAAACATACACTTTGTTATTGATAGAAACATTTTAAAACTTCAAGTGCAAATTGGTCCCGAGATACTAAATCAGCTTCCCTCCATCCTTCTCCATGGTTTCACCAATGGTGCTGCATTTTAAAAGTAACGGGGTTGCTTTCTTCTGGCATTGGCTGGAATGGCATGCACAGTCACCAAAGCCTGCTAAAAGCAGTTCATTAAATCAGTGCCTGCATAGGAAAATGTAATATTGTGGAATTTTCCTTTCTACATTGGAAGTCCAAGAAATCAGCCATTAAAAAGAGGCTTTATATGTAAAAAAGTTGCTAAAGCATCATTGAAGTTTTGCATCTATCTTTCTTTTAACCCTGCATTCTTCTTCTGTTTATGCGTCTGCCTTCTATAAACTTGCTACTGAAACTCCTTAACTGTTGTTTGTCCCTAGATGCCGGCCTGTTATTGTACCCCCAGTCAGTATCCGCACTCCAGTCAACAATATCGACCTGTTTCTGTCCATTACAACACGCAGCAAAACCAACCACTGGCACAGCCTGGACAGCAGACAGGTTTGTTGAAGTTACTCAGCATTTCATTAGAATACCCTACATACATTTTGTCCTCTGCTTTTAGAATTATTTTGCCTTATGATTTCAAGTAAAAGTTCACATATTGGACACAGTGTGCAACTGAAGCAGAACAATTTGAGTCAGTTGTTCAGGAAACTTGAGATCCGAGCCATTACTGCGAGTGGCCCATGCTGCTAAGTTACAGGAGAATTTTTTAGTCTAAAACTGAGTAAGTTATAAGACAAAGCAAAAGACGGGTAACTTAGTTACTAAAAAAAATTAGTTGCCTGTAAAATAAGATGAATTAATAACTTGAAATGATGTAAAATCAGAGAGATGTGTCTTAACTGCTCTAAGTTCCAAACAAAAGATAGTTTTAGTGTTTAAATTGCGGTTTAATACAATACACAATAAATGATTTTTCTGGCCATCGACTAACGGTATCTGGATATTGACCAGTACATGCAGTAAGACCTAAAGCTACATCTGAAATGGTTGGGGCTCAGTGTCGGTGGCTGTGTTTGAGGTGAAAAGCAACGCGCTGCTTGGCCAATGCAGCAGTGAGTCCCTCAGGCTGGGTCCCTTCCAGCTCCAGATGTTCTGTGAGTCTGGTCAAGAACAAGAGTGAGCAGATCGTGTCTTACGGGGGTTTATTCATTTTATAAAGTGCTTACTAACTATGAAATTATTTTCCAAACAAATGTGGATAAAAGATGACAGCTTCTGAGAGCATGGCAACTGAAACCACGTTTGGTTTAACATTATGGGATGGCCTGACTTTGAGCTGTTGAATTCGGGGCCGTAACACTGTCTGAGAGGTTTGTATTTCTCACAGTGAACCGGTCTCTTTTTCAGCTGCTTCCTGGCTTCCTTTTTAAAGGGGTTTCAGGTGTTAGGTTTTTCGCTTCTATTTTAAATGCTTTGTTTGTCCAAATATGTAAATAGGAGGAAACACTCTTTAAGAAAGTAGCATCTCATGTCCTCCTAATTGTGAGGGCCAAGTTACCATGAGACCTAACCACAGGTTGATTAAAAATCCGAACTGGACTGCAATTACTGTTTGGAACATCAACTGAAGCTCAACTGGCTTCTGCTACAAAATGGCCAGTGATAAAGCTCCTACAGCTGTCGATGCAGTAGTTGGTATCAAGCTGTAGTCATCACTTGCTAACCAGGTTATTGTACTGCTGTGTTCTTGACTAAAAGCCATTTCTCACTCTCAGTGTATCATTCAGAAGATGTATTTCTATACTCTGTCTGCTAACTTATAGTAAGTGATTCATTTTAAATTATGTAAATATCAAGAAACGCTTCTTCCAGGAACTACTGCTTTGGAGTATTTCTCTGTTAGGAGGCAGTCCACTATGGCAGGTGTGAGTTTTCTTTTTCTGCTGAGTGCTGCATTTCTGTCATACCGTTTAAAATGCAGAGGGGAAACTGTGGTGCTAAAAATAGAATATTCTTTGGAATACAGTGGAAAACCTTTTTGGCAGTCAATTTCTATTGTTCCAGTTCTCTCCACTTGCAAAACTGATTACATCTGTCACTGAAAGTGCTAGAAAAAAAGTGACAAATGTTCACAGCTACATTACAGAGCCTAGGAAGTGAGGGCTTTAGATTGCAGATGTATTACTGACTGTATCTGTCATATGCAGCTTTGCATTCTGTTGCTTTTTAGGGGCTGTAGATCATTCTGCAACAAAATACACTGAAGCATTTTGTTTTTTGCAGATATGAGAGATTTTTGTGTGCAGTTCAAGCTTAGCTATTAAAAACTGTAATTACTCTTCTTCATTCAAGCATGCATTGTTCTGAATTGTATAGTGCTCTGAAAGCACGTAGTGTATTCTGTGTTTCTAATGAACAGCACTCATAATTAACTGAACCTTCTTCCCTTTAATTTTCTCAAACAATATTTGATGTTACCAGTCTGTCAGTCTCCATTGTTGCAATCTCTGTAAAAGCTGAGACTTAATTCACAACGTTTGTTGTACCCTGAACGTATGTAATGAATGAACATCCCTGGGTTTTGTTTTGTGTTAACTGGATAATTATTTACAAAATAGACCAAGCAATTTTTTAAACATGCAGACACAAAATCCAAGTGAGTTTTTGTGGCTCTATTTGCTGTATTAATTATAGTTCCATATCAAGCCAGGGAGCATGGGGAACGCCAAATTTGTTAGATGTGAATGCATGAGAGTTAAATACAGACTCTTTTCGCCAGCAGTTCATCTGGACAAGCCCCATTTTGTTACTCTCTTGTAGTCTCTGGCATTGTCTCAGCCACATAATAGCTAGAGGGTTTTGCTGTATGGTAAGTAATTAAGCACATAGCCTTAAAGGTGGAGTAGGGGGGAAAAAGAATGTCATTTTTGTTCTGCATGTATTTTCATCATGGTAGAAGTTATCTCCTATATGCATTTACAAAAAAATGTGGGGCTGGAGCACAGTAAATGCACAGATGCTGTTTCCTGTTTGGCACTCAGACCTGTGGGTTTATTTATTTACTTATTTGTCTAGGACACTTTTGGAAGATAATAGAGGGTCCCAGTTAAGCAATAATAAATGGTTGTAGAATCACAACATGGGGGTGGATATCGAGGTCAGGTTTTTTCCTTTTCCCCACGAGGTAAAGTTAAGTATGAAATGTCTCCATTGTATGTGAATGTGGCTTTTACCTGGAAGATTTCTCTCAGTTCCTAATTGTTTTAGTATCCCATACTTCAGTTTAGAAATGGCCCTTTTGAAAAGGACTTGCACGTATGCCTTGCACGGTGTGCTTCAGCCCTGAATCACTGCTACTTCTATCTCTGGGGCACCTGAGATGCTGGCAGAAGTTATCACCGGAATTTCAAAGCCGGTGTACCTCAAACAGCATTATTTATGAAAACTGACAACTGATTCTCTCTTAATGTTATCTGGCATGCCTTGTTCAAATGCCTTCTGCTTTCACCAGACAAATCAAGGTGTTAACACATGTAACTCACTGGAGTATAAACAGTGCAAGCATGTGAGAGCAGCACTGCAGATAGGATGTGAAGTATTTAATGCTGATGCCAGATGGATGCAAACAAATAAATCTGTTAATTTCTAATGTTGGCTTCTTTTTATGTGCATGATGAGTTCAACTCCTACAAAGCTGCCAGATGTAGAAAGCCATTGGAAAATGCCACACGTACCTCTTCATATAGGCAACTGTTTATAAAATTCGTTCATATGTAATTATTTCAAAATAACATTCAAATGTATAATTTCAGGTTACCAAGTTTTGCCTAACCAGCAGCAAAACTACCAGGGTTTAGTTGGAGTTCAACAGTCTCAGAATCAAAGTCTAGTCAGTGGCCAACACAACAACGTTGGGAATCAAATTCAAGGTGTGATTGTTCCATATCCTTCAGTGCCATCTTATCAGGTGGGTAATTTACTCAGAACTTTCCAATCTGTGCATTCAGAGTGATCTATTTTTAATTTTTTTTACAATTGTTTTGTAAATGGATGAAATCTGCAAGTATGTTTCAAAGTGACATGGATAGAAATTTGAAAAAGTAGTAACAGTAAACAAAGACAACTGGAATGTGAAGCAGAAGTTTTAAACAAGGGGCAGAATGAAACACTGTCTGCACAAGGAAGTCTTAATGTGTTCTCAATTTTTAGGTTTCGGTGCCTCAAGGTTCCCAGGCAGTGCCCCAGCAGACATATCAACAGCCTGTAATAATTCCTGGTCAGTCAAATCAAGGATTGCCCACAACAGGAATGCCAGTTTACTACAGTGTCATTCCATCAAGTCAACAGAATAATTTAAGGTAAGTTTAACTTAGTTATTTGATTTCTCAGCAACAAGGTTTAATTGCCCTGTAGAAACGGACATATCTGCTATATTACTCCATGTATTGAGATGTATTTTATAGGCAGACTTGCAAATATTTTGTTAGCTATTTCATTTTTTACTCTTATGCAGTTAACTGAAACAACCAGTACTGCTTGTTGGACTGGAAATATACTGTTTCTGTGTTGCTATCAGCAATCTTTTACTTGTAAGTTCTACATTGTAGTTTTCAGTGTTCCTTTTTTTACACGTGAAACACGAGGATGTCCAGTAGCAATACCTTTTTGCAGTTATCTTTATTCTCTTTATTTTGAATCTCTGAAACAGATTACTCAACTTCCTTTTGTGCACATAACTAACAAAGCCTGTTAGCACAACGCTGGCTATGAAATGAATATAGGAACTTCCTTGGATGTTCAGGTCTTGTTTGATAAATAATGTTGAGTACTCATGATAGAACAGATAATTGAATACCTAAAAGAATTCATTACAATTAATGCTTGTTACATGTTGTGTTTCAAAATACTTGGCTTGCAGCTTTTAAACAAGCAGCAATGGTATGAAGCTTGCTTCATCCATCTGTGAGCACAGATTTCAGTATTTATGTTATTGCTACACGGCTTCATCAAATTAAATGAATCTGAATTCTTGTTCTGTGTACCATAAGGTTCTTTTTAACCTTTTCTTCTTTGGTTATGTTTGAGATTCAGTGGAGTCACAGGTAGACATCATCATAGACTTTTTTTTTTATAATAAGCTTTGTTGCTTGATCTCTTCTGTCATTTGCAATGGCCATCTCTTTCAAGCAGGGTAACTTCAGAGCAGACTAGCATCTTGGACATTAGGACAGCATCTTGCTTTTATCAAAATACAACACTTTAACAAAGAACACAGAATACTGTTCTGCAGGAACTGAGTGGACTCAAACCCACAGGTCATTAGTGTAGACTAAAATAATAGAAAGATAAGAAGCTGTGTGAAAGAGTACATCCTATGCAGATAGGAAGCAATTTGTTTTAGTTTCCACTGAGTTTTGCCTTTTTCAAAATATGAGCACTTTTAATTTATAATCAAATACTTGATCTTGGGGACAAAGGATGCAAAAAAAATTTAGGTGAAGTCATACGTGAAAATGGATTTCTAGTGGAGGCTCAACAGGATCACACTTCCTTTATTCTGTTGTTTGAAGGTGTTTAAAAAGATCTCATTCCCTCAGGATATTCACTTTCTGTCAGTACTGACATGACCACTCTCAGTTTGCAGTCCTCCAACCCAACAGATGTTCTGTGTTATGACAGAGTTTGGTTGTATCGGTTCCTCAACTGTTTTGACTTGAACGTCTTGAAAATTAGCTGGCATAAATAAACTTCCAAAATTATCCTTTTTGTATGTATTACAGAAAAATGAAAGGCTATTTCTTTGTCTTCTTCCATGCCTGGGTACTTTTTTCCAATCTCCTGTTTGGAAAAGCCATGCTAAGGCAACCTCTGTAGGTATCTGTCTAAGCTGCCTTACCGTGCTCTGAAGTGGATGAGTATGCTCATTCCATGTGCTGCATAAGCTGACTCAGCTGCTTGGGGCCAGCCTCCAGCCGAGAAAACAGCATATGAAATCCTTGTGGTGGGTTCTGTGGTGGCTTTTTAACTGAGACCTAATTATGGTTAATTAATTCTGTACATCTTTATACCGTCTATTTGCACACATACCAAAATAAATAAATCACGACAGCTTCTTGGTATACACAGGTCATAAGTTATGGCCAATGAACAGACTCGAAACCACTGTCTTCTGAAGAAAAGATTCCTGGGCAGGGGGTAGGTGGGAATATTACTGATTGAAATTAGTGAAATCCCAGTAATTTGTGGTGTCTGTAGGCAACAAATGCAGTGGTTAGGATTAAATGTGACAAACTTCTGTTAGTCATGTTCTTTTCTCTTTATTATTATTACAGTTCATCAGTAGGATATTTGCAGCCTCCTGGATCAGAGCAGATACAGTTTCCTAGAACATCATCACCCTGTAACTCACAGCAGCTTCAAGGACAGCAATGTGCAGGTTGGGGGACTAAAGCTTTTTTGGAGCAAGTTTTTAGCCATTGTTATGTAGAGTGTTTGTATTTGTTATTAAGGGTTTGGTATTTTTTTATTTCCTTTTGTATTTGAAGTTAGATTGCATACAGGTTAACTTCACATCTTAATTTTTTTATCATTGAAAGCTCTCATTACTTTGCCAGAATTCAGTATTGGACACCACAATGCCTTGCATGTCTGCTTTTGAATTGAGTCAGACTTGGGAACAATGCATTTGCAGCCAAATGACTTTAATCTTTTCCTCAGTGGCTACTGGGATTGGATAGAGAGGAGAGAGGTAGTCTTTTCAAATGTTGAAAGGGAAATTAAATACTCTGAAGTATTCTGTTCTCATGTTTGTTTCTTCTGGTAGCCTTATTTACTGCCTTTACTTCCATAGTTTATAACAACCATTCAAGTCAGAAGCCATCACCTCCTACATTATTGCCACCTTCATCAAAGTCAAAGCTGCCACAGGCTGCTTCCATTTTGCACTACAGCATAGTGTCTCCACCCTCATGTAAAAGTTCACCCACTGGTCTTTCCATCATGCAGCCAATAAAAGGTATATTTTATTGGGATTTTCATCTAAGCCATTCTGTCTAGAAATTATCAGGTTGATTTCATGGCTACTTGCGAGAACAATTGTGATTTGAATGCTGTCTCTGCAAATACTTTTTCATAATTCTTCATCTGAATTACTGTCATTGTAACTTCAAAAATGACCGCACTGAACTAAATGAAACAACAGCCAACTTATGAGCAGTCTGGAGGCAGCCTTCTTCAACAGAGAACAGTGTTGCTTAGCAGAAGTACTTAAATCAGTTTTGGAATGTTTTACTCTATAAAATATTAAGATTTTTTTTTTTTTTTAAGGACTATATATAGCAGCTTCAATGCAGTATGAAAACAGTAGTGACATAGAGCTTGTCTTGTCCTTGAAACGTTTATAAGTATTGATATCCAGACACTTTAAATCTCTGCATTTCCAACCACAATTATCATATAATTTGATGAGCTGGTCAGGAAAGTAAGGGCATTGGGGTTAGCCTCCAAACCAGAGATTTATAGATCAATCTTTTAATCGTAGTCAGTACTACTGCCCTTATTTTAATGAAAGGGAATTTGATGCAGGAGAGGTTTCACTGGCAACAAAAAGAAAAGGGGGGTGTAATTTCTACCATTGTTATCAGTATTTTGCAAGCAATAGCTGAAGCAACTAGGTCAATGACCTAGATTCCAGTGGAGAATGAGATGTGGAGTCTCTTATGACCTGTTATCTTTAAAGATATTTTTAGAGGCTGTTCATTAGTAAATAGGTAACATACAGTTAGGTGGCATGATAGCTGGATCAGCAGTGTATTTTAGTTCACAGGCATTTTTAGTTTTCTTTCTTTTGGGATATAAATCTTAAAGATGGCCATTTCCAGGCATCCAAAATTGGTCTAGAATTGGTTTGTTCTACCCTTACCCTGTTCTATGTTTCTGTTTTATGCTGTTTTGATTCAAACCTGTTAAACTGTCATTTAAACAAGGTTTGGGAAGGTAAAAGCCTTCTAAATATTGAGAGAATAAAAAAACGCACGCACTTGAGCAACAGCAATAGTGAGATGATACCTTGAGGAATCATCTCGAGGTAAGGACACAGGACATACATAGGCATGCAGCTGAGTGGTGTTTCTCCTTCTGAAAAATTTGAAGGGGAGCACACTCAGTCTGGGAGCCTTTCAAGGATTTCTCCCGGGTTCTTCTTGCCATGCTTTTTGATAGCTGAATATCTGCATTTGACTTATGCCTTCTATGACACTTGATTTCAAGCATGCTTGTTATAGGAAAAGAGTTGCATTTATTCTCACTTACTCAAATGCTGTGGAACTTATAGTAGAAGTAAAGAGAAACAGCACTTGGGGATCTACAGTTTTCTTTTGCAGTTTACGTAGAACTTTTCAGCATGTGACATCTGTCAAGCAGTAATGCTGCAGGTTATTTCCTTGGGAGTTCTTATCTCATAGAACAGAGATGACAAAAGTTATGTGCCAAGCACTGTGGAAATTATAAAGCAGTAAAATGTAAATCTAACATTTATAATATTTATATATACATATGTGCATAATTAATAAAATGAAACCAATCTTGTGTGAAAGGTAGTGTGTAAATTGGTTTTTGCCTCTTTTCCTCGAGTCTGTGCATAGAGATTACAGAGGCCTTGCCACTTGTCAACTTGCTGTGTGTTACTCAGATTAATAGCAGCAGTCCATAAGCAGAAGTCTGCTTTATTTTGCTGCACAACAGAATAGAAATATTCACCGTGTGACTTTTACAAGGACAGAGCAGGGACGCTCAAATTGATACCCTCTACTAAAGTTGGCAAGGTAATCTGATGATTATATTTCAATCTGTAGCACATAGGTAGAACTTTTTGCCATTTTAAAAAATTAGGAAAAAAAAATTGCTATTATCACATTGTTTTGATAAACATCAATACAGTAAATATTTCACAGTACAGTTTAGAAAGGCTAACACAGTTCTAATATTAAGAGCCTGTTGCTCTACATTGTATGGTTTGTGTTTCCAAGGAATCAGATTGTTTCTTTTTGCAGTGCAGGGGTAGTGAATACAATAGCCCATTTTAAGAAGATATAGGAGCAATGCATTCTGTAATCTGATTGACTTTTCCTAATTGGTGGTATGATGTAGGTAATGAATTGAGAAGATTGTGGACTCTCTGTTTGAAGGGAGTGAAGTTGGATGATTAAATGGTGTTCAAACAGTGTATTTTAATCATGGTTTCTGAGAAATTATGTAAACATAATATAGAAGAAAGAAGGAAATTGCAAACAACCATTTCCAAGTAAATAGGACATTATATAAATTACCTGGGATGGGGGATAACAACTAATCTCTCAGAAAAACTCTCACAGCTCTTTACACAAAACCATATGGAACAGCATTGGCTGTTTGGCTGTTCTCCCCTAACTGGAATTTCTGCAGCAACCACAGCAGCTGAGTGGTGCTGGCTGCATGGAACAAACTACGTTCCCTGCTCAGAAAAGCAACCCCAGACTTGTAGGATAGTTATAAAATCTGTGAATGAATAAAACGTTGCTTTGGACTAAAGACCCATTTCAGATCTTTCTAATGTATGGCACCAATCAAAGAGAACTTTACTCTGACAATAACTACAGTAAATGTAGAATACTTCTAACTATTGTTAAATAGAATTCCTTTTAAAAAATATTCCCACTAATGAGTTTCAGTGGTTCCGTTTATCTTCTGCAGTTCTGGGAAGCCTTCTCTTAAGCTAATCTAGTGCAGATTTATTTGATAGTGGAAATAGAATTGTACAGAATATCCTGTCCTAGTTCTCTAGAAATGAGCAGCTTATTTAGCAGGATGTTGTAAGCATTTTCTTTTGTTTTCATTCATGTCTTTTCTACTAAAATTAAAATTGAAACTGATGATGAACCAACTGCATCCTGTCCATTTCTTGCCATGTAGCAGTAGCAGCACCACCGGGTGGAGGAGTAGTAATGATGCAGCTAAATATACCCAACAACCCTCAGCCTCGGAACCATTCACCTCCACAGTGGAAACAGAATAAATATTACTGTGATCAGCAAAGGGGGCAGAAGTCCACAGAACTTAGCACTTTAGATAGTGCTGCACAGGTATGAGTTCTGTTTTATTTTCCAGCATGACTTATTTGCATAAGCTGCATTTTTGCTTTGGCTTGTTGTTGTTGTTTTGTTGTTTTTTTTCCCAAGAGTTCTTTTTTGGAATGAAGTCTGTTCTGATAGTACTTAATATAGTACTTTTGCTTCCAGTGTTGGAATGCTTCTAATTTAGCTTGTTCAACTGGATACCTTTTTAAATACACACTTGTTGTTTATCCAGTTGCAGCATAGTCCTCAACTAGGTAGTCCTGTCACCTCGCCAGCCCAGTCACCAGCACCAGCTCAGCTGTCAAACCTCAAGAACATCCGTCCCACGTTAACACCTCTTTCTATTGTGCCCCAGTTTTCTAGACCTTTCATCCCTGGACAAGGTATATTTTTGGTTAACTAAAACTTGTGTGTGTTGTTTTGTTGTTTTTGTTTTGTTTTAAATGCATCTTAAAAGACATAAGGATTTTCTGACAAACTGTGGCTCACTGCAGTAGCAATCTTACTGAAGGAAGATCAACAAAGCTATCCACTAGCTCATCTTAATGCATTCCATGGTTACGATGTTATCTTTCAGGGATAGAACTGTAATTTTAAGATGAATGTTCTGCCAAAGCCCTTTTCTTCATTGATGAATGCATTGAATCAAACCACTGCTAAGTGTGAATTCTTCATTCCTTTTAGAAAAACTGGAGTGATAGCAGAAAAAGTTTCTTATAGAATAATTGAATTCCTCTTCTGCCGTGTTATCAGGAAGAAAAAAAAAAAAAAGACAAAAAAAAACAAAACAGAAAATAGGGAATTTTCATTATGATGTGGAAGTTTGAAAACAAACAAGAAGTCCTTTGGCATTGACCAAAGATGTCCTGGTCTGTAGTTCCAAAACTAAAATCAGTGGATCTATTGTACAAAAATTACGTTAGTAAAGCAAGACTTAGAGAAAATGCTGCTGTGTCTTCCTTATTGATAGGAGAAACTTATTTTGTTTGTCTTTGTCCTGTGCTGCACAACCTCTACATGCTTGGTATTCCATCGTTGTTGTAAAAATTCCAAGCTGCCTGTTGCAAACCACACCTCGCAACTTTTTTAATCTTCTGTGATTGTTAAAAGAATTCCGTTTGCTAGTCCTCAGAGCACAGAGGAGTATGAAGACTCACCAGGGATGCAACCATGGCAATGGTTAAATTAGTACACTGAGAAGTCCTTTATTAAGGTCATTTTCAGGTGACACCACAGTAAATAATGTTATTGCGTTTTTCAGCGTAACTCTTAAATGCAAGAAAGCCTTGGGCTTGAACCTTTTCACCCTGTGATCAGTATGTGACTTCATCACACAAATCTTATTTCCTAGCTTAGCCAGATACACTGCATTGTGCATACTCATTCTGCTTTCCCCTACAAAAGATAAACACAAAACCTCCAAATTCTGTTCCTATGTTCTGGGGGTGGGGGGACCCTTCTAATTACCTTTCTCTTTAAGGAGATGCCAGATACCCATTGCTTGGCCAGCCCCTGCAATACAATCCACCATCTTTATTACGTGGACAAGTAGCAAGCCAACAGGTAAAGAGAACACTCTCCTGGCAACACAGAAGAAAGCAATTTAGGACTGCAATTATAATAACTGTGAATAGGAACTTAAATTACTGCATTGGAAAAATAATGGATTGGAAAGCACTTGCTTTCTAATAACTGTTTCATTCTTTGTTGATACTTCCGCTGTTCCTATGGTGTAAAAGTAATGAGAAGCATTATCCTGAAATGTAAACTTGTCTTTTGAACTGAAATTTCAACCTGTGAAAGAAGGTGCAAGGCACAGTGTAGAATATGGACTCTCCCAGAAGCAGATAGGCAGCAGTTCTAAAAATGAGTAATAAAAAAAATTTGCTTAAAAGAATTTTGAGTAAGAATTTTTTAAAAATAGGAAATACAGGTATTCCTAAGCAAAAAGTGGTTTTGTTTCTTACAAGAAAAGAAAATAGTGTTAGCAAAACTGTATTTACTCCTGGAGACTTAAACCCTTCTCCTAACTTGCTCAATTCTACCAGAGATCAGCCAGAAGATGTGATGGGTTTGAGGGGAGGTGGTTTATTTTTTTTCTGGGAAGTTTTAAGGTGATTCTTTTCATTGTTTCCTTCCTTTCTTCTGAAGTCAAGAGATTTACACTGAGGTAATGCAGAACTTTTAAGATGCCTTCTCATTGAAGTACATCATTTATATTCATCTCTCTAGTGTCAGCCTGGAAACAGACATGGAAACAGGGGAAAGAAACCAGCAAAGAAGGCTGCTTCAGCAGATCTCGGTGCAGGAGAGCCAGGTATAGAACTAGCCACGTGGTGTATAAGGGCAAAGCAAGTCAGATGGTACAGTCAGTTCACAAATCTACTGCAAAATTCAGCATTGACTCCCTGCCTTGCTCTTTTAAGGAGCCTATTTGTAATCTCAGCTTTTATTTGTACACTTGCAGCTGTAAGCAGCATTAAATGTGAAAGAAGCATTGCCCTCTACCAGCAACAGAATGCTTTTGTAATAGCCTGTAATATCAGCCATCTGGAGATACGAGGATGAAATAACTCATTCTCTACTGTCTTTATCTACTTATCTACTTAATCTTTAAGTACAAGAACGAATTTTGATTCAACGTTTTTCTTGTTTCAGCTGTGGGAAAAGTTCTAGAAATAACAGAGCTGCCAGAAGGTATAACTCGTATGGAAGCAGAAAAACTATTTGGAGAACTTTTAAAAGTCGGTGCCAAGATCCGGTGGCTGAGGGATTCACAGTGTCTACAAACACAGCAGCACCACCGGCGGTACTGTGGCAGCGGAGATAGTAATGTGAACACTGAGCCATGCAAATCTACTGACTTGGCCTCCACTTACACGGTTCTAGCTATGTTCCCTACAATGTCGGCTGCTCAGAACGCATTGAAGAAACAAAGTAGTACCTCAGTTAACAAGTTCAGGCTGAGAACAAGCAAGAAGCACTACGACTTTCATATCCTTGAAAGGGCTAGTTCTCAGTAGCAGTTACATCGATGGACACTCAGCCTTTACTACTTCCATGTCCTTCTCTCCTTGATCGGCTTAATGTTGTGGGGTTTCTGTTCTTTTCACAGAGATTCCTGGGATGTTTTGTCATAAGTGACATTAGCCATTGAAGAATAACGCAGTGATCCAGCACGATGAAAAAGTTAATTCCAGACAAGAGCAAGAAATCATCTTTGGGAAAGGCAGCTTTCTATACAGAATGCCATTGAAATGCCCCCCCCCAACTTTTATAATAGTTTTGTTTTATATTTTTGACTTCTTGTATCAGATCCAAAGTTCTATTGTACAGCAAACGTTCATAAAAGCCCATGTTCAGATTTGTATTTTATAATCCCTGTTCACTGCCAGCACACAGCTGTCCATTCCAAAGCAGGAACCTGAGGATTGGTACAGGGGGAAAGAGAACCATTTTCAAGGAATTACGCTCATTTTGTAGTGAACTGCCCAAAGTATTCAGATTAACCTGTTCCCTGTCCCTTGCATTTCTTTTGTTTTTTAAAGAAAAGAAATATAAAATTTTAGTAACTAGTTAATTCCTTAGATGGTTGGTTTCTTTTGAGATTCATTCAAGCGATGTCAAAAGAAATTACAAGTTCATTGTACCCTGGAAGGATTCGCTTTGATCCAATGAGTTGAAGAAGTATTTAAAGGGGAATATGAATAGATTACGAAGAATGTTCACTGAATCACATTTTAATATTTCTTTTTAGCAAAAAAAAGTGAAGAAACTAAAATGGATCTTCACAAGTGACAAAATGTTTGCACTTTAATTGTGTTCCCACCAGTATGAATCTCTTTCTCATTCTTTTCACGCTAAGATAATTGTGTTTGATAAGAGCTGGAAACTTTTTTAATGGTTTAAGTTTTCATCATTTGCAGATACTCACTGGACATCAAAAGACTCATTGCACATAAAAATGAAACAAACTTTTTTTCAATTTGTGTAATTTGCAAGGCTGTACAATGTGTGCTGATGCAAGCCTTTTTCAGTTCAAGAAAATAAATGTTTACAAACACAGACTTTTGTGGTGCATTTGTTTAAACTTCTAGGAGTCTTCTGAAACCCGGATGAATATGCTGATGGTTTGGATCCCTATAAATGTGAGAAAATAACTTGAAAATAACTACTACTGTAATTTTTTTTTTTTTTTTTAAACCACCATCTCTTCCTCTTCTTAAAGCATTCATTTACACCATCTTCTCCGTTTTTTTTTTAAACATTTTCCCCATACAAGTGAAAAGAGAGAACAGATCAGATTATAAGGGCTGCCCCTGTTCAGTAGTTTTTTTTCTTGTTTTAGCACAGGTGCTGACTTGCTGTGTAGATAAACAACAACCAGTTCCTTTCCTTTAAGGCCATAGCTTTGTAAAACATGCATTTTTAATTCCTCTAAGTGGAAACTCAATGTAAATGTATTTAAAAACATTTTGCAGTGGTTAAGTAAATAATTTTGGTGCCTAATTTTCTCGTTTCAAAAATTCTACTACTGAACAACTAAACATCAATGTGTGAAGCAGCAAGAACTGTCTTTTGCATGTTTAGTTTCTAAATCGTTTGTGTGATTAATCGAAGTATGCAGAAGAAAATTGGTCTGTCTGGGGATGAGAGACAGCGTGATTAATTGAGCATGGGGGACCTGGTTCTGCCAGAGGCTGTAATGACACGTATTTACATGACTGAAGGTAAACCTCCCCTCTGCATGTCTCCTACAGCCGGAGAAAGGTCAACTTTAAGCCCCTAGCCAAAATACACATCTACTTAATAGTAGGACCACTTTGCTCAAAGGATGGATTCTTGGCATTCAAGTACATCTGCTGAATTAAGTCATACCTGAGAGGATATCTGTTTTCATCCTGAGCTGGAATCGCCAAAGAAACCAAAGAAAATGTAACTCCAGGTGATCTAAGTTACAGTATTCCACTCCTGGACAGCATGGATCATAGTGTGACCAATGCACAAGCTGCATCACTGCTTCCAGCTAATAACCAGAACTAGCTTAGGATTGTGGTTTTAATCCTGTAAGCCAGAAGTTTATAATGACAGGTGCCACAACTCGGAGAGGCAGTTGCTGCCTCTGGGTAAAAAAAGAGAATTCTAGGGCAAGATGTAGAAGAGTGAATAACTGAGTTACCATCCATTCTGAATGACCAAAGAACAGTACTAAATACAACATCCAATCTAGCCATTCCAAACCAATTAATAAGTCATGTATGCTAATCCAGAATATGACTCCTTCCTACTATTACTACAGGCAGGTAGTTTCTGAGCACTTTTTTTCTGTTGAGCAGGAGCAGTTACATTTTTTGCCTGGATAGGTTGATAGGTGTCTCACTGATGATTATGAACAGGACCCAGTGTCAGAGGCTTCTGTACCCATTTTAGATTCAGAGTTAAAAAAATACTTCTGCTTTACAGTGCTTTGTTCACGTTTTGTGCCACTTCACAGTGTCCCTATGAGAGGGCTCATCAGACGTTAGCCTTCAAACTTCAAGTTAAAGAAAGATAAGACCAGCTGTACTTCCCCGACTTTTACACTTCTGTCCCTTTTGGTTCGTAAAAAGGCACAACTCAGGTCTGTGTACAGAGACCCTGGAACTGAATTTATTTCCCAGCTGAGAACAGACACTGTATTGATAACCAGTTTTCTCAAATGTTCTCACCAACCTAAAATTAATTTATTTGAGTTTCTTGCCATTCCATGTTGGAGCTGTTTTAAAAGTAATTAACGGCAAAAGGAATTAAGGGCACAAATTATACTGCAGTGATTTAATACATTTCATTGGGTTGGGAGCATGTTGTAACTGCTAAGGCTGAGGAAACAGCAATCAAGAATAACTAGAAAGCTTGGGTGAATCTATTATCTACTCCACCCAAGGCTACTACTTGAGTTCAATTTTTAGTTAATGCAGTAATATTACTGTACAGAATGCATCCCTGAACTGTGAACGCATTCACTGCTGTGACTGTACACTGAAAACAAATGTTTGTAATGAAGAAAACAAACAAGCCCCATTCCTGGGGAGCACTGAAAAACCCACAGGCTTGTGCCTGGGTTCAGG